>NC_057813.1:247501907-247839286 GCF_018294505.1 Triticum aestivum
GACAAGAGATTCCATTCCCTTGAGTGTGTATATGCAAGGGGGGAGGGAATAGAGGCACCAGGAGAATTTTTCTGTGTGTGTGGTGTTTGTGTTGGTATGTGTGGGTGTGAGAAGATAATGAGACGTGGGGGCAGAGGGTGTGTCACCGCGTGAGGTCCGGTGGGTCGAGGTGAGGCCCTTTGTTCGGTTCCGTCCTGTGCCACATTGGTTGGCCCATGAAACATTTAGGAAGACCCATGGATGACTAGTCGTACAAGACAAAGATAGAAGAATTGTGAAGGACTCTATGTCCACTGACAAAGCCGGCTAGGATTTGTAACCCTAGGTTCTCGGACTAAGGTAACCCCTCTATCTCTGATATTACTATTCATCCAACCTAACTTTAAGGGGCATCCTACAGAATGCTCTGTTAGAATCATACACGTCGATTAGGAAGAGAGGTGTGAGATAATGCGTGAGAGATATGCGTAAAGATAATGTGCGTACATGAGACACGTAGGCAGGTCCATGTATATAGAAAGGGTCGGTGGATTGTGCGTGTGTATGTTTGCGAGAGGAAGAGTGCTTTTGATAAAGGTTAGTGAAAACAGTTGTAAATGGTTACGAGAGGGAGGGAGGGTTATATCTAGAGAATGTGTGCGAGAAAGACACCTCGGGAGAGAGTGTGTGAGCATGTGTGAGAGACCACCGATGGAGAGTGAAACTACACGTAAAAGACTACTCTACACATTGATTAAAGATATAAATTGTATCCAAATATTAGGATGGGATCATGATATTTGCAATTCGCGTAAGGATCGGTCATTGATCCATCAGACATCTAGATTCTATCGAATTTGAGCATATCTATGTTATTATTAGACACAATTGATCCACATAGTTAGTATTTTGAACTCCAGACAATGCATCGCTTTAGCAATCGAATATAAACATGAGTATAGTTCATGTTGTGTGTGTAAAGCAGATTATACATACGAAAGTTACACAACGGACATTTATAAATAGCTACCTATGAACTAGTATACATTTGAATTCAACGTAAGGCGGTTTAAAAAAATCGAATTCAACATGAAGTCCATTCAATTATTTGAATTTGATATCATGGCATTTGTAAACCATACCTAAACTATGGGGGTACCAATCTTTGCTCTGATTTTGTACATAATAGCATATGTAGTCGTGTACAAAATAGATTCAAATTTAGCTCCTCAATTCCAAAATAATCGTAGTTATAGGATTTTCAAGTGTCAAAATTCAAAAGGAAGCGGATAATTTAATGAGGTTTTCAAACATACAAGGTCAAATATAACATTGTCTATTTAGGTCAGTCCTCATAGTTCAAGAGTACCTTAAACGTGAATGCTTGTGTTTCAAAATTTCGAACGAAGCGCCAAAAGAGCCTCTACTCGCTCGAAACCGCGTGAGACCAATGTTTGGTAGTACAAGGAAATTACTTTTCTAATAACTCCGACATGTGAAACCTACCGGCCCGACGTCCAAAGGTCTAAACCGGGGTAGGTTTGTAGCTTCATCTAGACGCCACGCAACCGCCTCCGAAAAATATTCATACACAATGGCCGCCTAAGCACACATGCGCGCGGCCGAAATCGCTCCCACCCACTATTTGGGACACCTGGGATTACCATCCTACCTCTGACGCGCAGTAGGTCCGAAATTTAAGAGGGGGGCAAAGTTTGTACTTTCCCCAAATTTCAAACAAGCCCGTCCCATCTTCTGTTCAAAAAAGCCAAAAACAAGCGCATCCCAGACCGAAACATGGTTCCCCCCCCCACCCATATGATTCCCCATTCGTACTCCGTGGGCGCCAAAACTACCTCTCCACAAGCCGCGAAACCCCGGCGTCCTCCGTCCGCCACCCCATCCAACCCATCAACCGCCGCCCTCCTCCATCACGCCGGAGCCGATACCCCGACGTTGTCATCCACCGCAACCTCAACCGCAACACCCTCCACGGCTAGTAGTTGAAGCCGAGGCCAAGCCGTCCGTACCCGAGCCAGTTCAACCACGCCGTCCTGCGCCTCACCGCTGCCGCTCCAACTTTGCCACCCTCCACCACACCGGAGCTGTTCCTGCTACGCCGTCCTTCGCCGCCTCGGATCTGCTTCCCCTCCGCCGACATACAGCCACGACAACACAGTCAACAATTTGGCCATGGGTTCGTCCAAGCCTGCACCCTCTAGAACATCGGTTTCCCCGGTAAAAACAAGAAGATCGGCGCGACATGTGGAGGTGACCACACCGGCAACCGAAGAAGGTAATCCTCTTCCCTTATTCATGCAAATCTTACATCTCTGCTTGCATAGTATTCATCCCACAGAAGACACTAGTTGACCACTTCTTCTTGATACTAGATGTTCCTAGTAACTCGCGATGCACAAGGTTTCTCCTCATATACTATTTCACCTTAGCTAGAGGTCTGTCGCCCCCCGGAATTTCAATTTCTGGCCAGTTGATTCCCAATTAACGGAAGCATTCCACGGTGTAACAGGCGCTAGTACGACTATTACACGGGGGAAGCAGTGCCTTGGTATTTATCTTAGGGGCGTCTGCGCCTAGAGCTACTGGCGCCCGATCTGGAGGTCGGCCGGGATTAAAGGGATGGCTTGTGGGCGCTGCCAAGCACGGCGGTGGTGTGAGGTCGATGGGAGGGCGGGGCGACGGAGGCACGGGTCTGGGCCGGTGCTCGCTGGCGGTTCGTGAAAGATCGTCAACAGTGACTGGCGGGAGGTAGATGAAGGCCATCTGCCTGTTCTTTATAGATCAGACGGTTCATTAAAAAAATCGACTGACCTTTTTATTTTTAGTTGACTGTTATCTTAGATATGACCACATGTGGTGGTGTGCTAGAGGAGTACTTGCATTTCCTGTGCTCATATATTACAAAATCATATGGAGTAGAATCTAATTTTGTTTGCCATGCAATGTTGTAGAGCTATCATATGTCTCCTGTCATTTATTTTTAAGCCACCTGCTATCTGCTACTTTTACAGTGCACTAGTTCTACACACACTTCACCCATACTCTCACTATTGTGTTTTTATGCAAGGGTATTTCAGACTCTCTTGCCAAAAGAGAAGCAGCAAAGAAAAGAGAGAAGTCGCTCCAGCTTGGTATACGGGTAGGCAAGACACGTTACAACGCTATAAAGGGTGCAGTGTCAGTAGATGGAGACGGTAAACGTAGCTCTATAGTTGATGACCTCGCTCGCAATGAACCACCATCCCAGGTGCTTGCTTTAACTTCGCGGTGTCATATGTGGTTGCATGTTGGTGTCTAGATTGTATTCGAAAGTCCAAAGTCGGTCTTTATTAAGATAAGGAAAGATATTTCTTACATGAACCACCATCCCGTGAGTACCAGAAGACAAATAGCTAGTCAGGGCACTGGCCGAGCCAGTGACAAGCCCAGCAAAGACAGGCATCACCTGGAAGCCAACTAAAAAGCCGCGATGGTGGCGAAGCAGCCTGCCTCCCACCAGGCTCTCAGGTCCTAGATGATCATGTTCACCACTCCAGCCGGATGTCTAGCTTGTATTGTTTCCAATTTGGTTAAATTGCATCTTCTTAGCTTACACATTATACCTTTGAATATGACATGCCTTTCTGTTTTTGGTACATACTAGTACATCTATGTATTAACCATGTTTTTACATCAAACTAATGTTCTTGTGGATCCCTCATCAATCACTTATGACGAGGCAGGCAGGCAAGGGGACTACTCCTCATTTAAAGAATGCAGCGTCAGCCTCCCGACATGATTCTCAAGAAACAGAAATGCTAGATGAAGATAGTGAACGTAGCTCTGTAGTTGATTACAGCATTTCCCCTACACTAGCATTACAGGTGCTTGCTCTAACTTGGCAGTGTGATATGTGGTTGCATGTTGCATATGGTGTCTAGATTGTAATTCTTACAATCTGATTAAACTGCATGTGCTAGTCTGCTTAGCTTATACTTCTGTAAATGTGACATTATACATGTTAATGTGACATGCCTTCCTGTATTTAGTACATAGTACATCTGTCTATTAAGCATGTCCTTACATAAAACTATTGTTTTTTTTGTATCCCACATCAATCAATATGACGAGACACCTTTAGTATATGCAGTGCGATATTAGTTGCATCTTTCATATGATTTATAGCATGCGTTGCTTCTAATTTGTTGAAATTCAATTTATGATGGGACGCTTTTAACTTGGCAGTCATATTGGTTGCATCTTTCATGTGGTGTCTAGCTTGCATCGCTTCTTATTTGCTGGAATGGTTTCTGCTTAGTTTACACAAATAGTTGTGAACATGCCATGTCATCCTGTTTTTCGTACATATTCCATCCTGGTATCATGTGTTTGCCTTACATCAAAGTAGTGATTGTTAGTATCATGCATGAATGAGTTCTGAAGAGAGAATTTTATTGCTTTTTCTTGTTGGTTTTACTTGACAATTCAAAATCAATAAAGCGGAAGGAAGTTAGCAAGGCAGCGGATAAAGGTGCTCCTTCCAAACGGAGGGCCTCTACAGTTTCTACTCCTCCACACCCCCAAGATGATTTCCAAGACAACACATGCATAGACACTCAACAAAGTTATGTTTATGATGAGCACGTCTCCCCTAGTGCAGCATCACTGGTGCTCCCTCTAACTTGGCACTGTTATATGTGGTTGCATGTTATGTGTGATGTCTAGCTTGTATTTCTTCTAATTTTGTTGAATTCCATCTGCTTACTTTACACATTATACTTGAATAAGACACATGTTCCTGTTTCTAGAACATACAATGTCTGTCTATCACACCATGTTCTTACATCAAATTACTACTGTTGTGTAACCTGCAATAATCACTTATCATAAGACATGTTTGACTTCGGAGTGTGATATAGGTTACATCTCACATTCTTTTCTAGCTTGTACTACTAATTTGTTGAAATGGCACTTATGACGAGATAGTTTTAACTTGGTAGAGTGATATTATTTGCATCTTTCATATGGTGTCTAGCTTTCATTGCTTCTAATTTGTTCAAATGCCTTCTCCTTAATTTACACATCATAAGCTGTGAATATGCAATGCTGCGAATATGCAATGGCACTAATGACGAGAGACCTCTAACATGGTAGTGTGATGTTGTTTGCATCTTGCATATGATTTATGCTGAGATACTGTTAACTTGGCAGAGTGATGTTTGTAGCATCTTTCATATGGTGTCTACCTTCCATTGCATTGCTTCTAATTTGGTGAAATGTCTTCTTCTTAGTTTACACATCATAGTTCTGGTTATCTCTTCCGTCCTGTTTTTCATACATATTACATCCTCCTATCATGTGGTTGTCTAACATCAAAGTTTTATTCGTCTGCATCACACATCAATTTGTTCTGAAGAACTAAAATTTATTCGTTTTTCTTGTCGGCTTGACTTAACATGGCACAGAGAAAGAGGAAGAAACATAGAATGGCAGGGAATGAGAAGCGGATGAATCCTGCAGATTCTGCTGGTACTGATGGTGCAATAGAAGGTGAAAGTCTAGCGGAAAATTCTACAAACACGACATCCCATGCTACATGAAATGCAAAAAAAGCCAAACAGAAACAAATAGCTGCCACCAAACAAGCAAAGAGAGCCCTAGTTCTTGCAACACCTACCACAGTACTACCAGCTGCGCGACATACTCGTGCGTCAACTGAGCTAGCAGCACGTTCCCAAGCTCCCTTGCCACCTGACACTACTTCCCAAGCACTCTTGACACAAGAAGAGTTGGCAATATCAGATGAACCTTGTGAGCTTCAACAACAAGAAGGTAGTTGCTGGAGTCAAGTTACAGTTGCATGCTTCTTTATATGTAGTCTCACAGTTTGATGTACACTAACACTTCCTATGTTTGTTGTTGGACTAGCACCTAGGTGCAAGAGGAAACAAACATCAGGGATACTGCTCGATAGGTTAACTAAATCTAGAGGAGGAAGAATGGAGATCCGTTTTGAGGGAGGTTTAAAAAGGCCACGTGATGCTACAGAGTCAGCCAAGTTAGTATCAGAGGCAGCGGTGCCGTTAGGTGTCATGTACGTATCCTCCCAACATGGATTCAGTACAGGAATGACAAAGACGAAACCCAGTTCAACACCTTCCCCGACCATTTATCTGTAAGTATGGTTATGTATGGAAACTAGTAATATCGTCTTGCTCTATCCCATACTTTCTGGGTTGCTGATAATGAGACTCCCATAATTTTCAACAGATGAGGTTCAAGTTGGATAGCCAAGATGATGCAACCAGACAAGCTTGCACCCATGTTTTCAAGTCTTCTCTGCGATAGTATCGGTATAACTTGAGGAAAACTCACTTTGAAGGCAAGGCTAATAGTGAACTTTCCCAAACATCTCCAGTGGAAAATATATCGGATGAAGACTGGAGGGGCCTTGTTAAACACTGGTCTGATCCGAAGTATCAGGTACATTATATATATGTGATCGGATCACATGTTGAAGTCCTATTGACGCATGTGCCACACAAATCTATCTTCTTGTAGGTGAACTGTTCAAAGAACAAGGCCAGCCGTACGAAAGTGAAATTCCAACAGATGACAGGATCTCATAGCTATATTGCACACTGCGAGGCTCTTGTAATTAGCTGTTGTTTCACTCTTTTTGCTGTACCATATTATCAGATCTATATTGACTTGTTCGAAATGCAGAGGAAAGCTGGCAAGGACCAGAAAGTACCTGAACCAAATGTTGTGGAAATCTTCAAGGACTGTCACACCAGCAAGAAGAAGGGCATGACTACACCAGTCAAAGCCACTGTTGTAAGTCCTTAATCCTCATGCCTTTTAACTACTACTTACTCTGACTTGTGCCTTGAACTTCATGGTTTGCAGCCAATGTCTATTACTCTTTTCAATTTTATACACAATTGTCTTAGCGTATCATTGCACCTTACAAGGTTTAAAATGGAGGAGTGATGTTCCTTTGATCTTGACCCGTAATCTAGTTCCGTGCTGGACTTGCCCACACAACGTTACAATTGCCTGTTTGTCTGTTCTCAGTTGTTTTGTGATATGAATGATGTCATAATATGCTTACCGTATTATAAACTTCGTCTCTTTATCCTTAGCCCTCAATACAATTTGAAGAAATAGACAATACATTAGCGATGGTACATGGTCATATGTTTGGAATCTGGTTTTATTATGTACTTTGCAATAAAATACAACTAATATTTTACATGGGTTCACCAGAATAAGTTCTGTATATAGACCAAAGCTATTTTGTTTGGTTTTGTTGCCTCCTTAATATCTTCTGTTCTGGTACTACTAATGTAAAACCTCACCTTTTCAGTGAGCTGTGGAAAAAATGGTGGAACCGCCACCTTCTGAAGGTGGTGAGGCAACTATAACCGCAATGTCAGCTCTTGCTGCAGTGGGTCAGTACCTGTCCACTAACAGTGCCAAAAGCACGTTCATATGTAATACTGGGTTGGTTGTTAAGGCAATATCGTCCAAACTGCCTCATGATCAAGATATGCAAGCTCAAAACAATGTTGTATCTGCACTCCAGACACAAGTCCATTCCCTAATAGAGGCCCTTTGTGAAACAAGGAGAAACATTGCTCAATGTCATCAAGATATGCATGGTTTTGAAACCAGACTATCAGACATTTGCTATGTTGTTCAGGAGCCTAGGGGAAATGAAGGCGAGGTTTATGGTGTTCCATCGGACAATACAGCAAGAAAACATAACAGTTAGGTCAAATGAACCGAGCTTCTGAACTTCTGGTGGTACATTTATCTGCTAGACTGTTAAGTTTTATGCCAACCTTCCTTTTGTTATATAGTTGTAATTTGTTTTGGTGCGATACAAAATTTATTCTTAACGTGCAGCCACCGGCTGAAGAAAACAGCAAGCCATTTTTGTATAGTGTAGGGTGTTCCGTATATTTGCACTGGTGGCGATCTTTGATGCCGAGTGGATGTAATCTGTGCAATCGCCTTAATAGCCTAGCGTTAGTTTGGGCCTTATTTATTTCCTAGTCTTCTTTTTCCCTGGTTTGCTAGTGGCCGCAAGTACCCATGGGCCATATAGGCCGTAGGATCCATGGTTCTCCTACGGGCCGTCGATAAATGGGCTTTTAATCGGTGGGCCTCGGGCCGTCGATAAATGGGCCTAGGGCCGTCGGATAAATGGGTCTACATGGGCCGTAATCGGGCATAATTGGTATCGGCCCAGCATGGTAACGGGCCGTTAACAGGCCGTAGGACTGCAAAAGCTTAATTCTGTCATAGGCATAACGGGTCGTTAATGGGCCAAAATATAGGACGGGCTGGCCAGAAACGGGCCGACTCTTGCCATGGGCCGAATTTGGCCCATTAGGGTAACAGGCCAGTAACGGGCCGACTCTTGCCATGTGCCGGGCCGAATTTGGCCCATTTGGGGAACATGCCAGTAACGGGTCGACTCTTGCCATGGGCCGAATTTGGCCCATTAGGGGAATAGGCCAGTAACGGGCCGGAAGTAATCGAGGGCCGAAAACGAGCCCAAGAACGTATGGGCCGTCAATAGGCCGAAAGCTAACACGGGCTGGAAACGGCCCGTGCGATAGCTAACATGGGCTGGAAACGGCCCATGTAAATCACGGGCCGTTAACGGTTACAAAGAAAATTACTGTTCATTATGGGCTAGAGTCACCGTGGGCCTGTAAAGGGCCGAAAGATACGAAGGCCTCATATGGGCCGAAAGACGTCGTGGGCCATACATGGGCCAAAAGTGAAATGGGCTGGTGTATATTCGACGGGCCACATGACGTTGTTGGGCCGATTTCCTTTAGTGCCTAACGGGCCGTAAAATGGGCTATTTGCGAAGAGACCGTTAACAGGCTTTTCATGGGCCAGCCCGTTAACTTTTGACCAAGTCAAACGGGCCGGCTTTGTAAGCTAAATGGGCCAATGGTGGGCCGTGGCACGTGTCGACATATTATAGGCACCTATCTGACCCACTGACGAGCTGACACGTGTTTTGTCCGGCCAATAAGAATTTTACACGTGGAAATTTCCCATTGGTCGGGGCTGTTAACGGGTTATCGGATCCAAAACCCGACCCGATAGCTTAACGGCGTTCCATTACGGTGGATGCCATGTGTCGATCACCCTTGACGAAAGCACTTCTGTGACACGCGATTTATCGTCATGGAAGTGGACACTTCCGTGATGATAATTTTGGTAATGTCATGGAACACTTCTACGACAGCACATGTATGAATATCTTGATTCTGTCTTAAATTTGTCATGGATGTACATGGATGACAAAAAACGCGACCTACTGTGACAAACACATATCATCACGGAAGTGTATTTTTTTGTAGTGATCCTTCTGTATCAAATGGATGTGAAGAGTGCTTTTCTCAATGGAAAGATAGATGAAGAAGTATATGTCGCAATACCTCCTGGCTTTGAAGATCCACAATATCCTGATATGGTATGCAAGCTCAACAAGGCATTGTATGGCCTCAAAAAAGCCCCTCGAGCTTGGTATGATACACTCAAAGACTTCCTGAAGAGCAAAGGCTTCAAACCTGGTTCACTAGATCCTACAATCTTCACGAAGACATATGATGGTGGACTGTTTGTGTGCCAAATCTATGTGGATGACATTATATTCGGCTGCACCAACAAGAAATACAGTGATGAGCTTGGTCACATGATGCAAGAGCAATATCAGATGTCCATGATTGGTGCGCTGAAGTTCTTTCTGGGTCTCCAAATCCGTCAGCAACACAACTGCATCTTCATATCTCAAGAAAAATACCTCAAAGACTGCCTGAAGAAGTTTGGAATGCTAGACTGCAAAGGATACACGACGGTAAAAAGTCATTTGGGTCCCGACGACAATGGTAAAGAGTTCGATCAAAAGGTATAGTGCTACATGATTGGTTCTTTGCTTTACTTATGTGCATCTAGGCCAGATATAGTGCTTAGTGTTTGCATGTGTGCCCGATTCCAAGCGGCACCAAAGGAATCGCATCACTTAGCTGTGAAGCGAATTCTTCGATATTTGGCTTACACCCCAACGCTAGGATTATGGTATCCAAAGGGCTCAGAGTTTGATCTAGTTGGATTCTCAGATGCTGATTATGCTGCTGACAAGGTTGATCGCAAGTCCACATCAGGCACATGTCACTTTCTGGGACGATCTCTTGTCTGTTGGTCTTCAAAGAAGCAGAACTGTGTATCTCTCTCCACTGCTGAATCTGAATACATTGCTGCTGGATCTTGGTGTGCTCAACTTCTCTGTATGAAGCAAACTCTCAAGGACTATGGTATCCATCTGTAGAATGTGCCTCTCTACTACGAGAATGAGAGTGCCATCAAGATTTCCAACAACCCAGTTCAGCACTCGAAGACAAAGCACATTGAAATTTGTCATCACTTTCTCAGAGATCATGTTATGAAGGAAGATATTGATATCATTCACGTCAAGACAGAAGAGTAGTTGGCTGATATCTTCACAAAGCCCTTGGATGAGAAAAGGTTTTGCAAGTTGCAGTGTGAGCTAAATATCTTGGAATCCTCAAATGTCCTGTGATTAGGCACATGTCCTAAAACTTATGCATTTTGATGACTTAGATGTGCAACACACGAAGTAATGTATATCTTCAATCAATGAAGACATACACTCTAAGTGTGAATACATTAATGCGGAATTTGACTTTGGAGCGCCACGATAATTGTGCGCCGTGTCTGGGTCTAATACTTCCTATACGGTGGGTAACGCCACCACCAAACTTTTCTTTGAAGTGTTTCTCTTGGCGCTATGTTTGCAAAGTCTTCATATTTGATTTATATTCATCCTTGGCTTATATTCAAGTTTATCTTCAATTGGTTGATTTGGCCTTATACTAGTAATATACATATTTGTGTTCTGTCCTCTACAGCATTCACTTATCTCTATGGCTTCGTGTTGAATCTTTTGAACTAAGTGAATGTGATCGGACCCTAACCTATCAATGCTTCTACCTCAACTCTATTTGTCCAAATCATATGCATTCTATTATAGACTGTTGATTGTCTTCACTGAGACCTTGTCAGCTGAAGTTAATCTAACAAACATTTATATCTATTTTAATGCTATATCCTTTTTGCTTGAAAACCGGAGAATTCAGAATGACCACCCCGACAATCCAGGCGTGCGTGGGAACATGGAACAACTTACAAGGCGTTGCATGCTTGCCACGTGTCCGTCAGATGTGAACCGCCAGGGACACCTGCGTAATTGCGTTGTGCCGTCTCTTTCCTTATAAATACCCGTCACTTCTCGGTCAAAAATTATTCTTCCACCTCGCCACCTCTCGCAAACCCTAGCGCCTCCGCTGGCTCTCGACAACGCCGGCGACGAAGCGCTTAGCTGCCGTGACTTCTCCGACGCCGTCCTCACGCCGGCCATGAACCTCGTCCTCTCTGCCGTCGCCGTAGGTGTCCTCCATCGCCAAGTTAAAGCACGAAAGATCGAACTGCTCGGCCTCCAACTTCGCTTCGTCTAGCAGTTCTTCATGTGGTAATTAAATTTCACTTTTTACCGTCTTTTCGATCTGATAGATTCATCCTTCTTTACCAAAATTGGTTTCTAGATCTCCAAACTTGAAGCTATCTCATTCTGAATCTCATACTATGCCTAGTTTATTCACTTATGCTTCTCTACAAGTTTGATTCCTCACTTGTACTTATTCTTGGATTTGTACAACTCTGGAACCAACTCTCATCAAATAAGTGAATGTCTTCGCGTTATGAGGTAAATGTCTTCAAACTGATTTATCTTCAAAATCTTCTCAGAATGCATATGGCCTCTTCCCCTTCCCTCGCACCTCTAATGTTGTCATAGGTACATGTCCGTGGGAGAATCCCTTGCTTCTCATAGTCTGCATTCATTTGCAGAATTCTTACAGAGTCACATCAATTCACCTGAAGCCAGTTCTTGTCTGACCAGCCGTCTGAAGCCCTTGCAAGTACTGAAGCCTTTCAGATTAAGCTTCATGGCCACTGAGAAGTCAGCAAGAAAGGGTGGCAGATAGCACCGCGGGAACACTTCCAAGGATTTGCCTCCAGATTTGCACGAGCTGTACAAAATAGACCCAGAGGAAACCTATACATGATGCAAGAATCGAATCCAGTGGATTCGAATATATTGGGCAGAGGAATGGTTCAAGTACCGTTTCGTCACAGAAGAGTATGCAGAGAAGAATGCCATCAAGGGACCCTGGGGAGATATTGTATACAAAAATCTTAAACCCCAGTCCCTTCCTGAAGCCATTCAACGAGAATTCTATCCGTGCATGATTCGTGGACCGCAGCCAGAGAATGCTGACCCTTCTTCTTTGTTGTGGTGCCGTGAAGACAATCTGTTCAAGCACAACTACCAGTTTGCCAAAGACTCAGCTGCGAAGAACAAGAAGGCTTTAGGACTTGACTTCAACCCTGGTCCTTCTTCACCTCGGGAAGATGGCACCCGTGAAGCCAATGAGAACAGGATCTTCCCCTTCTACAACCTTGTAGGCCTCATCCCACACATTGCTGTCCAAGGTGCAAAAGTGGATCATTCTGATGATGGTGCTAACACTGATGATGCTCCAACTCTTACTCCTAAGCCGCAGAAGCAAAAGAAAGCTAAGGCTTCAAAATCATCTGCTGCTCCAAAAGCTTCTCGAGTGAAGCCATTGGCAACTGCCCCTCTTGCTCCCAGTAACACCTCTGAAGATCTCTCTCGCATCTCCAAGAAGCGCGAGAATCCACAGAAGAAAACTGTTCAGAGACCCAGTCAAGCACTGACACCAGTTGTCGTTCTGAGGAACGAATCTGAAGCCATTGATCTATCTTCAGATGAAGAATTTGGCAATGATGCTCTTGAGCAGATGATCAAGAGCAAGCAAGAGGCGGAGATCTTCAATGATCTGCCCCTCTTCGATGTGAACATTTTGGATAATTTCATTGATGAGTGGTTCGACAATGAAGATCCCAGTTTTGATGATCTTCAACTCCCCATTGGCATCAGCGTCGCCTTCCAAGGCGCAATTGCTCCTGAGCTGGCTCTGGCCCAGCGAATCGTTGAATTGAATAACAAGATAGACTTTGAGAAAGAGCAGTTCAAGAAGCATGTGCCCAAGCTTAGTGTGGCTGATGTTCAGGAATTCAAGCTGATGCTAAATGACCTCGAGGAGGAGTTTCGTAAGAAACGCGAGGAAGCCAAAGGTTCAAGAGAGCGCATGAAAAATCTTGCTGCCAAGTGTGTTCAGGCTTACAACGAAGCTGAGAAGCGCAAGGCTCTTGGGAGTCCTGGCATTGACCCCAAGATGGCTGCCAAGAAGAAGAAGAAGCATACTGTGGCTCAAACTGAAGCTCCAGGGCGGGAAGAACCTCACATTGTCTTCCCAGCCAGCATGACAGGCTCAAAGCCTAAGGTCCCCACAGTGGCTTCGGAACAGAAGAAAACCAAGGCAGCTGAAGCCGAAGCCAGAAAGCGAAAAATTAAGAGCACTACTGATGATGCACCACCCCCCAAGAAGAGAAAAACCAAGAAGAGAGATCGGGCTGCTCCCACAGAGCCCCTTGTTGTCGAACCCATTGCTTTTGCTCACCCTGACCCTGAAAATCAAGAGCATCGGTTGATAGTCCATGAGTCTGCTTCCACAGAGGCTCCTGGAGCTCAAGAAGTTCTAGTCGTTGATCCCATCACAACTAAAGACATTGGTCCTCAAGACAATGTAGAAGATGATGAAGTCCTTCCTCAGATTGAGCGCTCAACAGTATCATCGCCTGTTCTCACGAATAGCGAGCTCATCAGTATTGGTCGTCCTTTAACGCCAATCTCTCAAGATGCCTCATGGGCTGATCGCTCTCAACCAGCAACTCCTAGTCAAGATTCACCAAGTACACCCCGTCCTCCACCAGCGCAAGTCACCAGTCCCTTGGTGAATGATGATAATTACATGGAGACCACTCCATCACCAAAGGCGTCGCCCGTGTTTCAACGGCTTCGCAAAGGTCTACGACCCTCTGTCTCCATGACTACCATCACAGAACAAGACTCAAACTAGTCCATCTCAGTGGCACGTCAAGTGTTCCCTGAAGACAATCCTTCTGTTACAGTTCCAATGTTTGAAGCTAATGCTTCTGAAGACAATCAGGCTGCATCAGCCGATGCAAGACAAGAAGAAGAAGAGTGTGTTGCTACTCCCCCTACCACCCAAGAGGTTGTTCTCGAGGAGAACGTGTCTGTGCCCGACCCTCCAGCTACTCAAGTGGAGGTTGAGAATCCTGAGGTGGCCACCAACAACACTACTGAAGCCAATGACGTTGTCATGGCTGAAGACAATGTGGCGCCTGCAATGAACATTGTGCATGAAGCCACTGATGCACCTGCAACAAATGTGCATCCTGATGCCTCTGCTAATGCCACTGCTCCTGTTCCGCCTCCAGGGACCCACACCATTGAGCAAGCATTCTACCAAGGCGAGCTTGTCCCTGTCAGATGACCAATTCTGGTTCCTCCGCCTGCTCCCTATCCGCAGTTTGACTATCATGTGGAGCACAGGCCTCAGGTTCAGAAGCTAAAACCAAGGCTTCCAAGGTTTCCAGATACTGCATCAGCACCAGGATCGTTCAATGTCAACGGCTTCATTGCGCACAACACCTTCTTCGATAACGCCAAGAACCCATATTCCAAGCCAAGAATATCATCAGATTGGTTCTGGAGTTATTAGCAGCGCAGCTACTACTCCTGTATCCTATACAATCAGGAGCACATATTTCCTCATATGCGTCTGGATTCTGAAGCCATTGCTAGCCTGCCCTTCTTAGAATAAGCTCTTGACTGTTTCTGAGATGCAGGCCTGCTCCAGTTTGTTCCTGATAAGGAGCATTAGAATGAAGAGCTTCTACTACAATTCTATGCAACCCTCTACATTTGCGACTACAACACGGATACAACGACATGGGTCCTTGAGTGGATGACAGGCAATGTCCATCATGAAGCCAAAGCCTTTGATCTCATTGAGCTCACCGGCCTGTCCACTCCAGGCCAACTGTATGAACCTGGTTGTCAGCTTCACCGCGATGCATTGGAGAGCATCTTTCAGAAGCCAGAGCCCAACATGAGCTAAATACTAAGTATCATGAAGCCACTGCCCCACGATGCCGAATATCCCAAGGAATTCTTTGTTGAAGACCTAGAGTATCTGCCCCGCACCATCTATCACATCATTCGGCAAACTCTATGGCCCATAAAAGGGTATTCCTCCTTAGTAAAGCTTGAAGGTGCAATGAAGACATTGGTCTTCTATATTCTGAATGGCAAAAGCTTCAATACTCAGGATTTCTTCATTCGCCAATTTGCTGCATCTGGATCTGACATATTTGGTCTGAAGTTTTATGCTCCTTGGATTATGCGTCTGATCAAGCTTCACACTGCCATTAACTATCAGCCCTCTGCATGTAACCATCTCATATTTCTACCAGAGGTTGATATGTCCCTTTAAGCCATTTACCCAGAGCCTGCCAAGGAAGCACTATATCTTCACAATGCCGATCGTTAGAGCTTTTCCCAGCATGTTGAAGGTGTTTAGGTTGCTTCTCGTGTTTATCCTCTGGCCGGCAACACAAGCCGTGCACGCACTGAAGCCACAGAAAGCACTATTGGTCCCGTGTGCTCAATGACCGAGAGCTTCTCGTGGCCTTGCATCAGAAACATGACAAGAATCATTACTAGATGAAGCATAAAATGCAAAGCCTCTTGGTGGATGTCAATCTCATTCGCAATCTTGCCACCAAGAATGCCTTTGTCACCCATGAAACCTGTCGGAGGTCCTGGAAGAGTCTGACATTGCTAAGTGCTGAAGCTGATCTTCAAGACAATGGCTTCACTGAGAGATTCAAGTTCGACTCCACTCCTCCCAGGAATGTTGTCTTACGTCGAACCCCGTCTCTTGAAGATTCAGAGTACTCCTCCTCCACAGCAACTATAAATGCCAGAGTCTTGGATGACGTAGATGATGCTACCTCACCACCTCCAACCTCAGCGCGTGTCGACATTGCACCAAGTTCTTCTGCACCACCAAACCTCAACGACGACCCTGCTGCTTGACCTACTCCTCATGGGAACGAGTAGAGACTATGTCTTCAAACCTTTTTGGTCCTTACTGACAAAAGGGGGAGAAGCATATGTTGATAGTCTTCAAGCGGGTCCAGATGGGTGGTTGATATACTTTTTGCCTAGTGCTTACAACTCTCGCTTATGATACATTTGGTTCTTTGAGTTGTAACACTTAAACTTGATGGTCGTCTGCTACTTTTTCTGCTATTCTGTGGAAGGGTGAGAGTGCGTATAATCCATGGACTCAACATTAGTCATAAAGAACTCATGTACTTATTGCAAAAATCTACAAGTCATCAAAAACAAAGTACTATGTGCATGCTCCTAGGGGGGTAGATTGGTAGGAAAAAACCATCACTCGTCCCCGACCGCCAGTCATAAGGAAGACAATCAATAAATAAAATTTTGCTCCAACTTCATCACAAAGCGGTTCACCATACGTGCATGCTACGGGAATCACAAACTTCAACACAAGTATTCTTTAAATTCATAATCACCCAACTAACATGACTTTAATATTACCACCTCTATATCTCAAAACAATTATCAAGCATCAAATTGATCATAGCATCCAATTCACTTTCTATGATAGTTTTTATTATACCCAACTTGGATGCTCATCATTCTAGGACCAATTTTATAACCGTAGAAAATACCATGTTGTTCTAAGAGACTCTAAAAATAATATAAGTGAAGCATGAGAGACTAAAAATTTCTTCAAAATTAAGCCACCGCCATGCTCTAAAAGATATAAGTGAAGCTGTAAGTGCATCTAGTGCCACCCCTAATTTGTTTTGGAGTATTGACGACAAACCTGGTTGAGGGACTAATGTGTTTGTGAGAATTGTAGGATAACACAGGTAGTAGTCCCTCATTGATTCGGTTTACTTACCGGAGATGACCCCTAAAAATGTGTGAAGACCTTGAAGAAAATGGTGGTCTGTGAAGCCATTCATGTTGAAGATTATGACACGAGAAGACATTGAGTGAAGACTATGGTGCGTGAAGACTTAGTTGTTTCGTTGTTTCCTTTTCTTCTTTATTTATTCATAGGAACCACCGCACGGTTATGTGGGGTCCAAGTGCACAATGTCAGAGTGACTGAAGTGATGCTCAACCAAATCCTATGTCTTCGAGCGAAGACAATGAGAGCAAACCTTATCCAGAGTTGGATGAGTCAGCTTGACTTGTTGCCCAAGTGAAGCTGCCGTGTGTGTTTGAAATCTGGCCGTTGCGACACGTGTCAGTTCCTTAGTGACCCAGGGTCATTTCAGACAAATCAGGTTGGGTTGCCTAGTGGCTATAAATATCCCACCCCCTACACCATAAATAGGTGGCTACTCGGAGTTAGTACACGGCTTTTGTCGTTTGAGAGCAACCCACCGCCGAAGCTTTCGAGAGAGAATCCTTGCGAGGACAAAGCCCAAACCACCCAGATCCCAAAGAGTGTTTGGCATCACTGAAGTCTTTCTGTATGAGTGATCTGAAGACTTGTTACACTTGAGGACTGTGAATCCTCCAGCCGGTTAGGCGTCGCGTTCTGAGCATCCAAGATTCATTGTGGATTGCCGGTGAACGAAGTTTGTGAAGGTCCGGAAGTCTACCTTGAAGACTTACCAGAGTGATTGGGCGGGGACTAAGTGTCCTTAGATCAAGGGGAATAAGGTGAAGACGCGGTCTTCTGAGTTGAATCTCAGCCTCCCTAACCAGATGTACAGTTGTCACAGCAACTGGAACTGGTCGAACAAATCCCTGTCCTTCTGAAGCCACTGGTTCTATCTCTTACTTCTCTTTACTTACAGTTTGTCTTCGTGAAGTCATTGCATGCTTGCATTATCTATTTGACTTCACTGTGAGACTACCTGTTCCGATTGGCTTCATACTATCTTCCATCCTGATCTTTACTACCTAGTTGTTATTAGTCTTCGTGCTTTCACTTCATTGAATACTTGACTATGGCTTGTCTAGTGTAGTCTACCTTCCGCTACATTCGAATAGTGTTGTTTACATTGTTTGTCTTCGAAACTCCCAAGTTTTGAAGATGTTCATAAAATTCGCCTATTCACCCCCCCCCCCTCTAGTCGATAACTAGCCCTTTCAGAAGCACTAGAGCAAAAACTATCTAGCTCAAAAGATATAAGTGAAGCACATAGCGTACTCTAATAAATTATAATTCAAGTGGGCTTCTCCCAAAAGGTGTGTACAGCAAGGATGATTGTGGTAAACTAAAAAGCAAATACTAATATCATACAAGATGCTCCAAGCAAAACACATATCATGTGGCGAATGAAAATATAGCTCCAAGTAAAGTTACCGATGAACGAAGACGAAAGAGGGGATGCCTTCCCGGGGCATCCCCAAGCTTAGGATTTTGGCTATTCTTGAATATCTTGGGGTGCCATGGGCATCCCCAAGCTTAGGCTCTTGCCACTCCTTATTCCATAGTCCATCAAATCTTTACCCAAAACTTGAAAACTTCACAACACAAAACTCAACAGGAAATCTCATAAGCTCCGTTAGTGAAAGAAAGAAAAACCACCACATAAGTTAATGTAATGAAGTCATTCTTTATTTATATTGGAGTTAAACCTACTGTATTCCAAGTTCTCTATGGTTCATACCACTTAATACTAGCCATAGATGCATCAAAATAAGCAAACAACACACGAAAAACAGAATTGTCAAAAACAGAACAGTCTGTAGAAATCTGTAACTCTCGAATACTTCTATAACTAAAAAAATCCTACCAAAATAGGAAGTCCTGGGAAATTTGTCTATTCATCTACAGAAAAAATAATCAACGCAAAACCAGGTTTCTGTGAATTACTAAAATTATTTTCGTGCGTGCAAAGTTTCTGTTTTTCAGCAGAATCAAATTAACTATCACCATAGGTTATCCTATAGGTTCTACTTGGCACAAACACTAATTAAAACATAAAAACACATCTAAACAGAAGGTAGATTCAAAATTTATTACTAAACAGAAGCAAAAACAAAAAACACAAAATAATATTGGGTTGCCTCCCAACTAGCGCTATTGTTTAACGCCCCTAGCTAGGCATAAAAGCGAGGATAGATCTAAGTAGTGCCATCTTTGGCACTCAATTCATAAGTAGCTCGCATGATAGATTCATAAGGTAATTTGACTTTATTTCTTGGAAAGTGCTCCATGCCTTTCCTTAATGGAAATTGGAATCTAATATTCCCTTCCTTCATATCAATAATCGCACCAATCGTTCTAAGGAAAGGTCTACCAAGAATAATAGGACAAGAAAGATTGCAATTTATATCAAGAACGATAAAATGTAAGGGCACCAAATTCCTATTTGCAACAATGAGAACATCATTGATCCTTCCCATCGGCTTTTTAATGGTGGAATCCGCAAGGTGCAAATTTAAAGAGCAATCATCAAGATCATGGAAACCTAGAATATCACATAAAGTTTTCGGAATCGTGGAAACACTATCACCCAAATCACACAAGAATAACACTCATGATCTTTAATTTTAATCTTTATAGTAGGTTCCCACTCATCATTAAGTTTTCTAGGTATAGAAACTTCCAAATTCAGTTTTTCATCATAAGATTGCATCAAGGCATCAACAATATATTTTGTAAAAGCTTTATTTTGACTATAAGCATGAGGAGAATTCACAACGGATTGCAACAAGGAAATACAATCTTCTAAAGAACAGTTATCATAATTAAATTCCTTGAAATCCATAATAGTGGGTTAAATATTGTTTAAAGTGTTGACCTCTCCAATCCCACTTTTACCAAATTTAGCATCAAGATCTAAGAACTCTGAATCATTGGGACGCCTTTTAACTAAAGTTGACCCCATCTCCAGTCCCATCATTATTAAGATTCATATTGCAAAACAAGGATCTAATAGGAGACACATAAATAACTTTTAGATCTTCATCATTATTTTCATGGAAACTGGAAGAACACGCCTTTACAAAGCAATCTTTCTTAGCACGCAATCTAGCGGTTCTTTCTTTGCACTTATCAATGGACACTCTCATTGCTTTGAGGGACTCATTGATATTGTCAGATTTCGGGTTCCGGTAGACCATTGAGGTTCGAACACTAGGGTGCGCACAAAGATCTTTCCCCTACCAGCTCACGTCTCATAGTCTCGCAAGGATCTAAGCAAGAAAGATGAACACACAAGGGACACGAGGTTTATACTGGTTCAGGCCACCATTGTGGTGTAATACCCTACTCCAGTGTGTGGTGTGGTGGATTGCCTCAGGGGCTGTTGATGAACAGTACAAAGGGAGAACGCCTCGCGAGGGGCTGTTCATGAGCTGGTGCGATGAACTGCTTGGGCGAGTTCAATCGTTTCTCTCTCTCTCTGATCGATCTGTTCTCTAGATGCCTCTACCCTGTGGATGCTAGTCCTATTTATAGAGGGAGGCCCTGGGCCTCTTCCCAAATAATGAGCGGGAAGGGCGCCAACAATTGGCCATTTTGAAGGGGAACATCTGGTACACTTATCCTGACTAAAGTTGGTCTTCGGCTGCTAAAGGCTCTGACGATGACGCCGCCCTAGCCTCCACGATGACCTCCATCCTGCCATTCTGCTGGTCTTGGTCTTGTTGCACCGAAAAGGTAACCTTTGCCTGATGCCTTGGTCTGTGCTTGCCCCCTTTGCACCGGAAGGGAAACAAGGACACTACGCAGGCCGGCGCCCGCCTGGTTCTCGATCGTCATGGCTTGCGTCATGGGATCCTCGGGAGGTACCCCGCCTTGATCTCTCCGCTTCCTCGCGAGCCTGCCTGGGGAGGCTGCTCCTGAGGAAGCTTCCTGTCGTCCGCCCTGTGAGGCTTGGCCCCTCGTGAGGGTCTTGAGCTTGAGCTGATGAAGCTGGGCTGCATTGGGCCCCCACTTGAGCCACGCCGCAGGCCGCAGGTAGGCAAGTCTGGGGACCCATGTTCCCAGAACGCCGACAGTAGCCCCCGGGCCCAAGGCGCACCCGGACTTGGCTTAGCAGAGAAGCAAAGGGGCAAGTGCGAAGCGCCGCGGGCCCCAACATCCTGCGGCCTTGGGCACCGTGTGGCGGTTGATTGGACGTGGGCGTCTCCGCTTCCCCATGACGCCTCGGCAACCGCACGATTTGACAAGTCCCTGCATGCAAAAATGGGTCATGATTACCTGCGATCGTGGAGGCCGGCGGTTGGCCTTCTCCGGCTATAAGTACGGTACGGCGCGAGCCATTTCAGTTCATCTCCCCCTGCTAGTCCTCTTCTTCTTCATCCTCGCCCTTGCTTCACATCACGCCGATGGCACCAATCTGCCGGTTCTCTGCAGAAGAGAAGGGGAAGGCCCCCCGAGAGGGTCCCGGCCCGCTTCCGCCGAAGAAACGGCTAGTCCTCTGCCGTCGAGACAAGGGCGTGCGGCAGGAGGCATCGAGGCCCTGGTTCGAGTGGCCGCCACTGGGGTTCCCACTGCCCTTGTACGCCCGCATCGAGGGCTCTGGAGAAGAGAGCGCCGAGTGACACCGACGGTGCCGCCATCGACACCGGCGGGTCATTGTGGTGCGTGTCGTTCCTCCTGGAGTCCATGCCGAGGTCTCTTCTCGCGAGCTTGTGCTCCACGCAGCCATGCCTCCTCGATCTTGGATTCGCCTTCCTCCCTCCTTCGCCTTCGAGATCCCGCCGAGGGGGCCTCCTGAGCTCTGGCTGCAGCACGCTGACTACAGTACCCCTGCGACCGGAGCGGAGGTTGAGGTTGTTGCTCCGGGCAAGGTCTACATGACCCGTGGTTGGGGCAAGATCGCACGGGTCTGCCGGACAGGGGGCGCCCTTGTAATCCACCTCGACTACGATGGCACCTCCTTGATGTTCTTCAAGGTCTTCGACATGGAAGGACGCCGGCTGGAATGCTGCCCCGAGAAGAGCGGCCGGGCCATTGTCGTAGCGAGGACCGGGCCCGCCAATTGCTTCCCCAGTAGCTCCTCAGGCGGCAGCGGAGGCGCTGGAGGGTCCAGCGACTCCGCAGCTTCACGCGACTCCGGAGATGAGCGACGACAGCTATGAACTCCTGAGCTGGCGTCGTGCTCGGAGCAAGGTGGGCTCGCCAGGCCACCGACGCCACTGATCTGGATGGGGTTGGCGCCGGTGCCTGACGGCCCACTGTTGATGATGGCGTCTCCTGCGGAGGCGCGCGTAGTTAGCGCTCCTTAGGATTAGCACCTTTTGTTCCCTGTGAGGAATCAAAGTACCACCCCGCGGGGGTATGTAAGGCGCTGGCCATGTCTTTTGTGAATATTAAATCCTCATGACGAATCAATGTGAGTTGCTTGTCCTGTCCCAGCTTGGCTCCCCCTTTTTTTCCTCACGAGGGCTTGGTGCTCTACGCCGACAGCTCCCGGTCCCCAGGCAGGCTTCAGCCGTCGCTGGTATGCCAGGTCGCGATGTCGTGGTCAAGGCCAGGAGGTGAGTGGCCCAAGGTCCAGTAAGAGCTCCTGAGTCGCGATGCTCAGGAGGTCCCCTTTAGTGCTCAAGCAGCCTCCACTGGGCGAGAAAGGTAGGCAATGTTGCTATGACAGAGCTGCAGTAGGCGAGGGTTAAGCACTGAGTCGAATCAGTTTTCGCGTGACTTATCTCGTAGGTTTGGAGTAGTTTTCGTTGAGGTGCCGGGCCTGCACGGGGGCAGCTGACGTGCCGCTGGGTTAGGTCCTCACGAGCTTCTTCCCTCTCCCCCGCGCTTTCCTTAACGCTCTACGTCCTCGGGTCCCGGCCCTCGAGTGAGCTCAGCCGCCGCTGGTATGACAGGTCGCGATGCCATGGGTCAAGGCCAGGGGGTGAGGGCTGGAGATCCAGTAAGAGCCCATGAGTCGCGATGCTCAGGCGTCCCCCTTTTAACGTGCAAGCGGATCGTGCCGGAGAGGAGGAGAGAAGGCTTGCGACACCACTAGCATTACTCCTGGAGCGGGTCCTGCATATCAATCACGAAGGGGAAGCAAGGTTTGTCGTCACGGTTGCCAGCCAACCATTGGTCACTCCGAGGGAGTGATTGGGGCACTGAGGGCCTAGTGTGGTGGCGCCTTGCGGGGTTGTCATGGCCAGAGCTCAGCCACTCAGGTTTTTCAGCGTTGCAGGGACGGACCCATGCGCAAGTGTCGTGCCAGAGCGAGCGGCTCCAAAGGTAGGTGTCAATCGAGCAGGCGATTAGGTCTAGCATGTTAATCACAAGGGAGCAAATCCATTTAGATAGATGCAGAAAAAGCAAACGCCACTGGGTCTGGCCTGACAACTTGGGGATAATGTAGCCCGAGGGGCGCCCCCAACAAGGTAGTGATACGTCTTCGTCGTATATACTTTTCCAAACACGTTTGCCCTTGTTTTGGACTCTAACTTGTATGATTTGAATGGAACTAACCCGGACTGACGTTGTTTTTAGCAGAATTGCCATGGTGTTGTTTTTTGTGCAGAAAATAGAACTTCACGGAATGACCTGAAACTCCACGGAACACCTTAGAAAAAATAAAGAAAAATCGTCGCCAAAGATGAAGGCCAAGGGGCCCACACCCTGTCCACGAGGGTGGGGGCGCCCCCCCTGGGCGCGCCCCCCTACCTCGTGGGCCCCCTGGTGGCCCTCCAACGCCAACTCCAACTCCATATATTGGCTTTCGGGGAGAAAAAAATCAGAGAGAAGAAATCATCGCGTTTTACGATACGGAGCCGCCGCCAAGCCCTAATCTCTCTCGGGAGGGCTGATCTGGAGTCCGATCGGGGCTCCGGAGAGGGGGATTCGTCGCCGTCGTCATCATCAACCATCCTCCATCACCAATTTCATGATGCTCACCGCCGTGCATGAATAATTGCATCGTAGGCTTGCTGGACGGTGATGGGTTGGATGAGATTTATCATGTAATCAAGTTAGTTTTGTTAGGGTTTGATCTCTAGTATCCATTATGTTCTAAGATTGATGTTGCTATGACTTTGCTATGCTTAATGCTTGTCACTAGGGCCCGAGTGCCATGATTTCAGATCTGAACCTATTATATTTTCATGAATATATGTGTGTTCTTGATCCTATCTTGCAAGTCTATAGTCACCTACTATGTGTTATGATCCGGCAACCCCGAAGTGACAATAATCGGGACCACTCCCGGTGATGACCGTAGTTTGAGGAGTTCATGTATTCACTATGTGCTAATGCTTTGTTTCGGTTCTCTATTAAAAGGAGGCCTTAATATCCCTTAGTTTCCAATAGGACCCCGCTGCCACGGGAGGTAGGACAAAAGATGTCATGCAAGTTCTTTTCCATAAGCACGTATGACTATATACGGAATACATGCCTACATTACATTGATGAACTGGAGCTAGTTCTGTGTCACCCTATGTTATGACTGTTACATGACGAACCACATCCGGCATAATTATCCATCACTAATCCGGTGCCTACGAGTTTTCCATAGACTGGTTCTTGCTTATTTACTTTTCCGTTGCTACTGTTACAATCACTACAAAACACCAAAAACATTACTTTTGCTGTATTTCATTTTGTTACCGTTACCACCACTATCATATTACTTTGCTACTAAACACTTTGCTGCAGATATTAAGTTTCCATGTGTGGTTGAATTGACAACTCAGCTGCTAATACTAGAGAATATTCTTTGGCTTCCCTTGTGTCGAATCAATAAATTTGGGTTGAATACTCTACCCTCGAAAACTGTTGCGATCCCCTATACTTGTGGGTTATCAAGACCTTTTTCTGGCGCCATTGCCGGGGAGCATAGCTCTATTCTTTGAGTCAATTGGGATTTATATCTGCTGGACACTATGAAGAACTTGAAAGATGATCGAACTACTATTTTGCCCTCAACTACGAGGGGAGGTAAGGAATTGCCATCTAGCCTTGCACTAGATTCTACTTCTGTTATAAGTAAGTTTGTGACACCTAAACCTACTACTGCTGTGAATTCTGATATGTCGCATGTTATTGATGATGCCACTTCTGCTATGCATGATACTTATGATGAAACTACTTCTATGCTTGATACTACTGTGCCACTTGGTGAATTTCTTGATGAGCAAATTGCTAGGTCTAAAGAAAGAGAAAATATTGGACCTGAACACGATGATGTTAGTGATGATGAAAATATGTCTGTTATTCCTAAGGGTTATCTTTTGATGCTGAATCTTCTGCAGCTATTCTTGCTTGCCAGGATAGACGTGGACTTAAGAGGTTGCTAGTTAAATGGAGTAAAGAATCTTTTAGAAATAGAATGAAACCAACCCTGCTTTTGCTACTTCACCTATCTACATGCCTGATCAGGATTATTATGATTTTTCTGTTCATCCAGATATAATTACTTTGGTTGAATCTGATCCTTTTTATGGCTATGAATCTGAAACTGTTGTGGCACATCTTACTAAGTTAAATGATATAGCTACCCTATTTACTGATAATGAGAGATCGCGCTACCTTTATTTACTCAAAATATTTCCGTTCTCATTAAAGGGTGATGCTAAGATATGGTATAATTCTCTTGATCCTGGTTGTGTGCAAAGTCCCCAGGATATGATTTATTACTTCTCTGCTAAATATTTCCCTGCTCATAAGAAACAAGTTGCCTTGAGGGAAATATACAATTTTGTGCAAATTGAAGAAGAGAGTCTCCCACAAGGTTGGGGGAGGCTTCTCAAGTTACTTAATGCTTTGCCTGATCATCCTCTTAAGAAACCTGAAATATTTGATATCTTTTATAATGGACTAACTGATGCTTCCAGAGACTTCCTGGATAGTTGTGTTGGTTCTCTTTTCAGGGAAAGAACACCAGATGACACTGAAATTCTATTGAATAATATGTTGGCAAATGAAAATAATTGGGCACCTCCTAAGCCACCTCCAGAGCCAGCTCCAGAGCCAATTATTGAGCCTATTCCTAAACCAACTCCGAAGAAGAGAGGTGTTTTATTTCTCAGTCCCGAAGAAATGCAAGAGGCAAAGAAATCTATGAAAGAAAAACGTATTAAAGCTGAAGATGTTAAGAATTTACCTCCTATTGAAGAAATACATGGTCTTAATTTACCGCCTGTTGAAGAAGTATATGATCTCAACTACTTATTTAATGAAGAACCTCCCGATATCCCGACACAGGTAGTAAAGGTAAACTCTCTCTATAGATATGATAAAGCTGAAGTCCCTCCTACTAAAATTGCTAGTCAGTGCTTGGCTGAGTTTGATGACTTTATGTTTAAGCAAGATGACTTTAATGCTTATTTTGGTAGACAATTAAAACAGAATACCTTTATGATTAAACGCTTGGGTGATTATATGACTGATATTAGAGGTGAACTTAAACTTGTTAGCAAACATGCTTCTATGGTTACAACTCAAGTAGAACAAGTACTTAAAGCTCAGAATGAAGCGCTTGATGAAATGAATAGTAAGAAAAATAATTATGCTGTTAGAGTGGCTACTAGAACTGGTAGAATGACTTAGGAACCTTTGTATCCTGAAGGCCACCCTAAGAGAATCAAGCAAGATTCTCAGAGAAATAATATTGATGTACCTAGTCCTTCTAAGAGGAAGAAAAAGAAAAATGATAGGACTTTGCAAACTTCTAGTGAACCTATTGCTGAACCACCTGAGAATCCAAATGATATCTCTGTTTCTGATACTGAAATACAATCAGGTGATGAACATGAAACTAGTGATAATGTTAATAATAATGTTCATGTTGATGCTCAACCTAGTAATGATAATGATGTAGAAGTTGAACCTGTTGTTGATCTTGATAACCCACAATCAAAGAATCAACATTATGATAAAAGAGATTTTGTTGCTAGGAAACATGTTAAAGAAAGGGAACCATGGGTTTAGAAACCCATGCCTTTTCCTCCGAAACCATCCAAGAAAAAGGATGATGAGGATTTTGAGCGCTTTGCTGAAATGATTAGACCCATCTTTTTGCATATGCGATTAACTGATGTGCTCAAAACAAATCCTTATGCTAAGTATATGAAAGATATCATTACTAATAAAAGAAAAATACCTGAAGCTGAAATTTCCACCATGCTTGCTAATTCTACTTTTAAGGGTGGAATACCAAAGAAACTTGGAGATCCCGGAGTACCTACTATACCATGCTCCATTAAGAGAAATTATGTTAAAACTGCTTTATGTGATCTTGGAGCCGGTGTTAGTGTTATGCCTCTCTCTTTATATCGTAGACTTGACTTGAACAAGTTGACACCTACTGAAATATCTTTGCAAATGGCTGATAAATCAACTGCTATACCTATTGGTATTTGTGAGGATATGCCTGTTGTGGTTGCAGACATTACTATTTTAACGGACTTTGTTATTCTTGATATTCCCGAGGATGATAGTATGTCTATTATTCTTGGAAGACCTTTCCTTAATACTGCAGGGGATATTATTGATTGCACCAAAGGCAATATCACTTTTCATGTTAATGGCAATGAGCACACGGTACACTTTCCGAGAAAACAACCTCAAGTTTATAGTATCAACTCTATTGGAAAAATTCCATCGATTATATTTGGAGGTTTTGAATTTCCTCTCCTTACTGTCAAGAAAAAGTATGATATTCTTATTGTTGGGGATTTTCATATCCCCGTTGAGGTAACTTAGTGTTATTCGAAATTTCTCCGGTTCCGTGATTATTCGGAATGAGTTTGTTAACAAGCCTTGATCAACCTTGTTAGCGGGTTCATTTTGATGATCACAAGATGGATGAAACTAGAAGCACAACCTTTTGTACCCTCTTTATATTTTCTGTTATTTAGTAGAAATAAAGTAAAATAGTATTTTTCTATCTGTCTCCTGATTTATCCGTGCAATATAAAAATATCTTGAAAATAAAAGTCCTCATAATGCCATGCCAATTTAATATGATTTTTTCGGGAATATTTGAGGATTTACTATGCAAAAATTACCACGGGGGGAGCTGTCACCTGGCCACGAGGGTGGAGGGCGCGCCCTACCCCCCTGGGCGCGCCCCCTGCCTCGTGGGCCCACGGTGGCCCTCCTCCACTTATCCCTGCACCCATCTTCTTCCTCTGCCTCACACAAACACGAAAAACCAACTCAAGCACGAGTTCCAGCCCCTGTTGCTGTGATTTTCGATCTCCTTGCTCAAAGCACCTCTCGCAAAACTGCTTGGGGAGATTGTTCCTTGGTATGTAACTCCTCCATTGTTCCAATTAGTTTTTGTTCTAGTGCTTTATTCATTGCAAATTTATGCTGCATAGGTGACCATGTTCTTGAGCTTGCATGTCAAATTTATATGGTTCCAAGTAGTTCTAATGCTTGATATAGGCTCTAGGCACTTGTGGGAGTAGTTGCTATCAATTTTATTGAAGTTGGTTCACTTTTATTTGAAGTTACTAAAAATTTCAGATTGTTTTAGAAATAATGAAGAGACTTTTGAGGGGCTCGTCGAGCCGAAGCTCGAAGGAAAAACAAAAGGAAGAAGAGCAGAAGCCCAAATTTAATTTGCCTCGCACCACGGAGGTCCGGCCGTGTGAATGGCCTTCCGATGACTTCTTGAGGAGAGCCGGTATTTATGAGGATTTATATTTATTGATTGAGAATGCTAGCCTCACCGACTTCCTCCGCGACCAACGTCATCAGTATATCTTACTCACAAATACTTTTGTGCAAAACTTCTACTTTTTCCCTAAGAAATCACCTCCATCAGTAGAGTTTCATTTATATGACGTTGTTAAGGAGATGCCAGTAGCTGAATTTTGCGAGGTTTGCAAAATACCCTTTGAGGGCACCTTGGATGAACCACACCGTAACGAAGTAGAAGCTTTTATTAACACTATCACTGTGGGAGAAACCAGGAAGGTTTCTGATACAAGGATTACTAGCATACATTTTCCTGTTTTATGCTACTTTGCCTTATTTGCTAGTCGTTGCTTGATTGGACGCGGGAACTGTGGAAACCTTAGTGTTCCTGATATTATTATTTTGTTCCATGGTTTATACCGCAATAACTCTGTTAGTATCGGTGGAATTGTTGCTAGATGGTTAAGTCTGAACCGTACTAAGGGCCCCATCTTTGGAGGCATTTATGCTTCACGCCTAGCTGAATATTTTGAAATACCTATTAGGCATGAGGAGAAAGAAGAAACATTGTTGCCCCGTGCTTATTTAGATTATAAGAGTATGCTAGCGCATGACTTTCTTGTTAAGAGTCGTGAAGGGGAGCTCAAATATAAATTATACTTTGATAAACATCACCCTGAGACTATTACTTTACCTGCTCCCTCTTTGTTTAACTTGTCTGCAAGTCCTCACATCGTTCCGTGGGCGGCCATTCAAGCCTATCGGAATCCTGCACCAGCCCCGGAACCGGAGCCACAAGATGAACCTCCACGACAGTCTGTTTATTCTTGGGATCCAAAGGTGGTTGCCAGCCAGTGGCAGTCAGAGTCTTCTTCATCGCAGTATGACCCCAGCTTCACCTACGGGTATCCGCCAGGCTATCCCTGGCAATAGACCAACTTAGGCCAAAAGCCTAAGCTTGGGGGAGTACGTATTTCCCACCGACATTACATTTATGTTCACACGCACTCATTGCTAGATGTCGGTCCTCATACTCTTTCACTGTAATATCCATGCTAGTTTATTTTCTTTTTCATGCTTTCTTCTTGTGTGCTTAATAAACCTTAAGGAAAAAAACCAAAAAAAATTAGTAGTAGTTTATTTCCTTGCTGTAGTAATTAAAAAGAAAACCCAAAAATATTTCCCGTTCTTCTTTTGCTTGTTGGGAGCTTTTCCATGTAAATAGTTTTTATTTCTTTACTTTGGGGGTCAGTAGAAGAAGACCATGATTAAATTGTTGAAGTGGCTCTTATATGCATTATTGTTGATTTAACCAAGAGCCCATATTGCCTTGTCTTCTCCTGTTTATTAAATGCTTGCAGATTCCAGCTTAGTCCAATGCACGTGCACTCTTATTATTATACACACCGTTCGGTTGTGCAAGTGAAAGGCAATTATGATGAGATATGATGGACTGACTGAGATGGGAAAAGCTGGTATGAACTCGACCTCTTCTATTTTTGTAAATATGATGAGTTCATCGTTCTTGATTCAGCTTATTATGAATAAACATGTTTGCAATGACAATTAGAGATCATAGTTGCTTGTGCCATGCTTGATTAGCTATGAGTTATAATGGTTTACCTTGCGTGCCAACATGCTATTAAAATGGTTGTGATGTGGTATGATGGGGTGGTATCCTCCTTTGAATGATTTAAGTGACTTGACTAGGCACATGTTCATGCATGTAGTTGAAACAAATCAACATAGCCTTCATGATATTTATGTTCATGGTGGATTATATCCTACTCATGCTTGTATTCAATGTTTATTAATTTTATTGCATGTTCATGACTGTTGTCGCTCTCTAGTTGGTCGCTTCCCAGTCTTTTGCTAACCATCACTTGTACTAAGCGGGAATATTGCTTGTGCATCCAATCCCTTAAACCCCAAAGTTATTCCATATGAGTCCACTATACCTTCCTATATGCGTTATCTACCTGCCGTTCCAAGTAAATTTGTATGTGCCAAACTCTAAACCTTCAAATAAACATTCTGTTTTGCATGCTCGAGTAGCTCATATATCAACTAGGGCTGCCCTTATCTTCCGTGTTAGGCGGGTTATTCTCAAGGGGAGTGGACTCCGCTCCTCATTCACAAGAAAATGGTTGGTCACCGGGATGCCCAGTCCCATGCTTTGTGCAAACTAAATCAAAATAATTGCAAACAAAACTTCCCCTGGGACCCGTTGAATGTTGGAGGCACTCGTTGTTTCGAGCAAGCCATGGATTGATGCTTGTGGAGGAGGGGGCGTATAAACTTTACCATTCTGTTTGGGAACCGCCTATAATTTGTTTAGCATGGAAGATATTGTCATCTCTTATTTGTTATGTTGACAATGAAAGTATGCCGCTCAAAATATAATTTATCTCTATTTCAAAAGAGAGCTCTGGCACCTCTACAAATCCCTGCTTCCCTCTGCGAAGGGCCTATCTATTTACTTTTATGTTGAGTCATCACCCTCTTATTAAAAGCACTAGTTGGAGAGCACAACTGTGATTTGCATTCATTACTGTTAATTTATATCGGGTATGACTATGATTGGATCTCTTTTACCATGAATTACGATGTCTAGTCAGTCCTTGATCTTTGAAGGTGCTCCGCATTTATGTTTTGCGGTCTCAGAAAGGGCTAGCGAGATACCATCTTGTTATATCATATTATGATTATTTTGAGGAAGTGTTGTCATCCGAGATTTATTATTATGGCTTGCTAGCTGATTATGTTAATGATATGAGTAAACATGAGACCTGAGAATTATTGCAAATGTGGTTAGTTATGATCTTTGCTGAAAACCTGAATGCTGGCTTGACATAGGTACAACAACAAGAGCAAACAGAGTTTGTAAAAGTTTTTCTTTTTCTCTTTCAGTTTGTTAACTGAATTGCTTGAGGACAAGCCAGGGTTTAAGCTTGGGGGAGATGATACGTCTCCGTCGTATATACTTTTCCAAACACTTTTGCCCTTGTTTTGGACTCTAACTTGTATGATTTGAATGGAACTAACCCGTACTGATGCTGTTTTTAGCAAAATTGCCATGACGTTGTTTTGTGTCGAATCAATAAATTTGGGTTGAATACTCTACCCTCGAAAACTGTTGCGATCCCCTATACTTGTGATTTATTAATGACATATACGATGTCAAAAGTAGGCACTGCAAGGCAACATATGCATGATATGACTAACATCATCATGCCAAGGTAGAGCAAACACCTTGGGGATAAATAGGAGTGGTCAGCTGCGTCTGAATCTGGCTCAGAATAGATATCTTCCTCTGGATTACAATCTGGAGAGGGGGGGGTTGCCACTGAACCCACCATGGAGCGATGTCTGCATGACATTGTATTGCCGCACAAAACTCTTCTCTTTTTCTCTACATGTTCAACATGACTCTGTACAATATCTGACATGCATACGAAAAAAATATCGTGAGACTATGTAAGGAGAGCATACAAAAATTTAGAGTGATGGTAACAACCAGTGGATGGATCCAAAAATAATGATAGAGGCTGATGATTGCTTTAATTTAATAAAAAGACAGATGATGATTTCTTTACTATTTGTTTCCCACCCAAGATGAACAACATAGGCATACCCTAGGTGAACCAGATATTAGACAGAGATACTATTCATTGCTGCCTTGATATGTGCCCCACAACTAATTTCGAACTCAAGTTTGAACATTAATTTGGACCTGACTTGGAGTCTAAGAGGTGAACAGGACGATAAAGTAGCAGGTAATTTTAAGCAATGCATAACATAAGCAGAAGCAAAAGAGTGTGACCTCTCTTGTGGACCCGTGTACTCCTTAGGTTCATCTGCTGAGTCGATGATGGTGATGCCGTCGCAGTGGGTGCCGACGGCAGGGAAGGAGATCTGAGGCGGCGAAAGGCTGTCATGAGTCGTCATGTCTGGTTTGGTGGATGCTTCTGTCGATGGAGCAGCTCAGGTGAGGTGGACGACGTCGCGGCAGGAGTAGGACAAACCACACAAAGTTCCCTTCGACACCTACCTGTAACTGAAGTAATTCTGTAAGGGCGCATTTGGCTAGCATGATTCTAAAAACGCAGGGATACGAAAAACACTGGAATAGGATATGAATGCACATGGTAAACAGAGCATTTGTAAACACAAGATTTTTGCCAACTTGGGTGTTTGGTTCACTGGAATTGGAAGAGCACAGGAATGCAAAGAAACATGGCCAAAATAAAGTGAAACCATATGAAAGCGTGTACAGTTAGAATGTTATTCTTCCACTAATGCACTTGTTCTTGTTTTCATGCATATGATTTTGAAAAGTAGGTCCAGGTGGATGTTTTGCTCCATTACTTTCAACAAAATGCATGAATAATTGAATAGTAGAGTGACATAGGATAATTCCCTATTGCTATGTTTTTCTGTTGAACCAAAATAGCCCAAATGGATCAACATGAATGTATAGTAATAAGTGATGCAACAAGTGTACAAACTCTTTGCCATAGCCATGTCGACCTCAGCATCATTGGGTTGGTCGCTGAAGTAGTTTAGGTAAAGGTGGTTGTCGGAGGTGTGGAGGAAGATCTGAGGAATCTGTAGATGGCGTCCAGGGCACTGCTCTGTTGTGATGGATCGTTCTATCATTGGAGCAGCTCCGGTGAGCCGTAAGACATCAAGGCTGAAGCAGCACAAGATAGACATCATCAATCTCAAGTGGGATTCTAATAGCATCTCCAATAGATGATGTAAAATATATGTAAAATTTACATCACCAAAAACCACCTAACTACAACAGATGAGGTAAAAATTGTTGACTCTGAACTTAACTGTCGAAACTGAAATTTACTATGGAATCTGAATGTTACTGTCAAAACTGAACACAATGGTAGCAGAGAGGCACATGACATGTAGTTTAGGGAGGGCATGCAATTCATCTTCAACCTGCACCCTCCTGAGCCGCCAGCCACCACCGGCCGAACCGCCGGCCCCAGCGCCGCCTCGCTGCCCCGAAGCAACTCCCCACCGCCGGTCCGTCGCCGCCCCGCGGCCCCGGCCAGCCCTCTAGCCCCCCCCCCCCCCCCGCCCCCACCCTGAACCCTAAGATAGATAGTGGGGTACCTCTCTGGCGAGCCCCAGTCCCTACTGCAGGTGGTTCTTCCTTAACTCTGGTGAGCCCCCCCCCCCCCGCCCACCCCCTGAAAATCGACTGACCCAAAAGTCGATTCAGTCGACTGAAGTGTAGCTAATTCAGAGTAGAGCAGCAGCACGAGCAAGGGGGAGAGCGAGAGCCAGAGCAGCAGCAACAGATCCGGCTGGTATGGACGCTACCGCCGAAGGGGCCTCGCATTGGGGGAGAGCCGTCGTGGAGATGTCGCCCGCGGCGCCGGCTTCAAGGTAGCCGCTCCATGGGGGTGCGGGATGGAGCACTGTCGGCGCCGGGAGGTCGAGTTAAGGAGAAGGTGCAATGTGATGAGTGTACAACCTCTTTGGTGGCTCCGAGTAGGCCTCGGCTTCGTCCGAGGAGTCGGTGAGGATGTTGCAGTTCTAGTGGAGCAGGTTAAGACGGCACTGTGGGGATGGAGCGGTCGCGATAGACGAGGCGATCATCGGAGAAGCTCCTTGGAGGTGGAGGACGGGGCGGCTGAACCGGCGGGACGACGAGATGGATGACGGATCCTCATCCGGGGAGGTGGACAAGGGACATCGAGCTGTTGCAGTGGACGACGTCGTCGAGGAAGAGGCTCTGTCTGGGCAGCGGTGAGGTGGTGGACGAAGGAGGGTGGGGTTTTGCGGCTGGAGCAGAGAGGTTATGGCGTCCTGGGATTGGAATGGCGAAAAGGAGGTGATAGGAGGGGTGAACCATGACTTACGGACGCGCTTGTCCAAAATGTAGTGTGTGTTACAAAAGTACCCCCATTGATTTCAACTAGCGGCCCTTTCGACTCAGGGTTAGAAGGGGGATTTCGCGTGTCGGGATTTGGTAGCTGGAGGGAGTTTTCGTGTGTGTTGTAATTTCAAGATAGTAAGGCGCAGGTTGTGAAGGCACCAATTTTGGGAGCACGATATCTGAATTATCGGGATATAACAAGGCGTGGGTTGAATTTTAGGGACAAGCCTAATGTGTAATATTGTACTTGTACGTACCAAATCAATTCGCATTTCCCTCAACCAAAAAGAAAACAAAAAAAAATAAAACTATTCACACCACACACAGAGAGAGTCTTGCCCCGTTTTACTATACAAATGCTATTCAAAGCTACTCCCTCCTTCCATCTATATAGGGCCTAATGCATTTTTCGATGCTACTTTGACCAAATATTAGAGCAATAATATATGACATGCAACTTACACAAAGCACACCATTAAGTTCGTCTGTGAAAGGAGCTTTCAATAATATAATTTTCAGATTGTGCATGTCATGTACTATTAATCTTGTCAATAGTCAAAGGCGGTCTTAAAAAACGCATTACGCCCTATATAGATGGAAGGAGGGAGTATGAATCTATGTCATGTCCATTTAAATTTTTTTCACTTGGTGTATAATGCATGTAACCTACTTATACCAACATTTTAGTGCATTCCAAATGTCTATACTACTGCTGCAATTCGAACTGAATTTGAATCCGTTTCTCTATTTCAATAAGAATCTACAATCATGATTGTTGCCAACTTCAACCATCATTCGTGTATTACCTTGATAACACACCACGTGATTACTATAGAGATAGATATGAACTATGTGTACTGCATGAACTCAAATTCTATTTTTTGAATACACTTCATGTTGATTCCAAATAATAGTACATTTGATGTACTAACTATGTATTCATAATCTAAACCATGTTCCATATGTACACCGTGTTTATCACACAAAGTATAGTGCCCTACCCCCTACATTATGACAAGTATTTAGACCTGAGCTGCAAAAGCCACACATTACCCAAATTATAATCAATGTTCTATATATTATATGTATTACTAGCAAGATGCCCATGCGTTCCGTAGAACATCAATATGATCAAGGGGAGGCCTAATTTGAAAATATGGAGAGGGGTGTGGGTATATTTTTTCGAAATTGCCATAGTTTCCTTCCTATCCGTCAGATATAAATCGGACGACCTATATTGCAGGATGGCAGGCACACCATCATCAACAACTCTGTTTTTTTATAAGAGTAGAGATAAAATATATTATATGTAGTATAACATGTTCATAACCACGCCCCCTACCTTGTGGGCCCATGGTGGCCCTCCTCCACTTATTCCTGCACCCATCTTCTTCCTCTGCCTCACACAAACATGAAAAACCAACTCAAGCACGAGTTCCAGCCCCCGTTGCTGTGATTTTCGATCTCCTTGCTCAAAGCACCTCTCGCAAAACTGCTTGGGGAGATTGTTCCTTGGTATGTGACTCCTCCATTGGTCCAATTATTTTTTGTTCTAGTACTTTATTCATTGCAAATTTGTGCTGCATAGGTGACCATGTTCTTGAGCTTGCATGTCAAATTTATATGGTTCCAAGTAGTTCCAATGCTTGATATAGGCCCTAGGCACTTGTGGGAGTTGTTGCTATCAATTTTATTGAAGTTGGTTCACTTCTATTTGAAGTTACTAAAAATTTCAGAATTTTTCAGAGAAAGCAATATGTTGAGGAGGATGTTCCAAGGTGGTTCTTCAAGGAAGCAAGGTCCCAGACTTGCAATACGTGATGCTGACAAGGAACCACCAAGAGACGCTCTTGTGAGGCCATGTGAATGGCCATCGGAAAATTTTATGAATCAAGTGGGAATCAAAGAAGAATTTAGTGCATATTTGAGTAACGCCGGTCTTGAGGACTTTGAAGCTGACAAATGCCCCCAGTATCATGATCTCACAAGTTCATTTGTGAGGAGGTTTGAGTTTTCATCTTTGCGTAATTCTCCTTCAGTCATGTTTGACCTTTATGATAAATCTTATACCATGGACTTAGAGGATTTCACTTCTTCTTGCAAACTTCCATCTTGGGGTAATGTCAGGGATCCCCCTAAATCTAAATAGAGACTTTCTTGCTAGAATAACTGTGGGGGAATCTAGAGATATAACACAAGCTACTATAGGGAGTGTTCACTTTCCTGCTATACGTTATTTTTCTCTCTTCATAGGTAGATGCATAAATGCTAAGGATGAAGCATGTCACATGTGTGTCCCTGATCTCATTATTCGCATGAGTGCTGTTTTAGGAGACCAATCTTATCATATGGGAGACATTGTAGCTCGCAGTTTGCATCAGAATAGACATAGCGGAGATTTCTTTGGAGGAATTTATGCAACCCGTTTAGCTAATTTTCTTGAGATAGACATTCGCGAGGGTGATATGGAATTACCCCCTTCTTATTTAGACTTTGATTCTATGGTTTCCCACCAGTTTGTTGAGAGGACTGAACCACCTCTCCAGTATCGACTCATCTTTAACAGACGTCGTGTAGTCCATATTGCTCTTCCTGCTCCTGCCTTCTTTGATTCACAGGCAAAAAGAAGATATATTATTACCAGAGAGGAGGCAGATGAGTACGAAAGGAGAGCCGAGGCTGCTCGACTCCACGCTACAGCTCAGGCGGCAATAGCCGCTGCATCACAGTATGACCCCAGCTTCACCTACGGATATCCGCCAGGCTGTCCCTGGCAATAGACCAACTTAGGCCAAAATCCTAAGCTTGGGGGAGTACGTATTTCCCACCGACATTACATTCATGTTCACATACACTCATTGCTAGATGTCGGTGCTCATACTCTTTCACTGTAATATCCATGCTAGTTTAAATTTCTTTTTCTGCTTTCTTCTTGTGTGTTTGATAAACTTTAAGAAAAAAAATAGTTAGTTTACTTTCCATGCTTGTAGTAGAATTAAAAAGAAAACCCAAAAATATTTCCCGTTCTTCTTTTACTTGTTGGGAGCTTTCCCGTGTAAATAGTTTTTATTTCTTTTCTTTTCTTTGGGGGTCGAGAAGACTATATTGAAAATGCTTAGTGGCTCTTATATGCATGATTGTTTATTTGACTTAGAGCCTATATTACTTGTCTTCTCTTTTAAGTTGAATGCTTGCAGATTCCATCTTAGTCCAATGCATGTGCACTCTTATTATTATACACACCGTTCGGTCGTGCAAGTGAAAGGCAATAATGATGATATATGATGGACTTATTGGGATGAGAAAAGCTGGTATGAACTCGACCTCTCTTGTTTTTGTAAATATGACGATTCGTCGTTCCTGATTCAGCTATTATGAAGTAAACATATTTGCAATGACATTTAGAGATTATAGTTGCTTGTGCCATGCTTGATTAGCTATGAGTTATAATGGTTTACCTTGCGTGCCAACATGCTATTAGAATGATTATGACGTGGTATGATGGGGTGGTATCCTCCTTTAAATGAATTGAGTGACTCGACTTGGCACATGTTCACGCATGTAGTTGAATCAAATCAAGATAGCCTTCATGATATTTATGTTCATGGTGGATTATATCCTACTCATGCTTTTATTCGCTGTAAATTAATTTTAATGCATGTTTACGACTGTTGTCGCTCTCTCAGTTGGTCGCTTCCCAGTCTTTTGCTAGCCTTCACCCGTACTAAGCGGGAATACTGCTTGTGCATCCAAACTCCTTAAACCCCAAAGTTATTCCATATGAGTCCACTATACCTTCCTATATGCGATATTTACCTGCCGTTCCAAGTAAATTTGTATGTGCCAAACTCTAAACATTCAAATAAACATTCTGTTTTGCATGCTCGAATAGCTCATATGTCAACTAGAGTTGCCCTTATCTTCCATGTTAGGCGGGTTATTCTCAAGAGGAGTGGACTCCGCTCCTCATTCACGAGAAAATGGCTGGTATCCGGGATGCCCAGTCCCATGCTTCGTGCAAACTAAATCAAAATAACTGCAAACAAAACTCCCCTGGGACCAGTTGAATGTTGGAGGCACTTGTTGTTTCGAGCAAGCCATGGATTGATGCTTGTGGAGGAAGGGGAGTATAAACTTTACCATTCTGTTTCGGAACCGCCTGTAATCTGTTTAGCATGGAAGATATCGTCGTCTTTTAGTTGTTATGTTGATAATGAAAGTATGCCGCTCAAAATATAATTTATCTCTATTTCAAAACTGAGCTCTAGCACCTCTACAAATCCCTGCTTCCCTCTATGAAGGGCCTATCCATTTACTTTTATGTTGACTCATCACCCTTCTCATTAAAAAGCACCCGCTGGAGAGCACACTATCGTTTGCATTCATTATAATTGGTTTATATTGGGTATGACTTGACTGGATCTCTTTTACCATGAATTACAATGTTTAGTCAGTCCTTGATCTTTAAAGGTGCTCTACATTTATGGTTTGCGGTCTCACAAAGGGCTAGCGAGATACCATTTTGTTATATCATATTATGATTATTTTTGAGAAAGTGTTGTCATCCGAGTTTTATTATTATGGCTCGCTAGCTAATTATGCTATTGATATGAGTAATTGTGAGACCTACGTGTTATTGTGAGTATGGTTAGTTTATAATAATTGCTGAAACTTGAATGCTGGCTTTTCATGTTTACAACAACAAGAGCAAACAGAGTTTGTAAAAGTTTTTCCCTTTTCTCTTTCAGTTTGTCAACTGAATTGCTTGAGGACAAGCAGGGGTTTAAACTTGGGGGAGTTGATACATCTCCGTCGTATCTACTTTTCCAAACACTTTTGCCCTTGTTTTGGACTCTAACTTGTATGATTTGAATGGAACTAACCCGAACTGACGCTGTTTTCAGCAGAATTGACATGGTGTTGTTTTTTGTGCAGAAAATAAAAGTTCTCGGAATGACCTAAAACTCCACGGAACACCTTAGAAAAAATAAAGAAAAATCATCGCCAAAGATGAAGGCCAGGGGGCCCACACCCTGTCCACGAGGGTGGGGGCGCCCCCCCTGGGCACGCCCCCCTACCTCGTGGGCCCCCTGGTGGCCCTCCGACGCCAACTCCAACTCCATATATTGGATTTCGGGGAGAAAAATATCAGAGAGAAGAAATCATCGCGTTTTACGATACAAAGCCGCCGCCAAGCCCTAATCTCTCTCGGGAGGGCTGATTTGGAGTCCGATCGGGGCTCCGGAGAGGGGGATTCGTCGCCGTCGTCATCATCAACCATCCTCCATCACCAATTTCATGATGCTCACTGCCGTGTGTGAGTAATTGCATCGTAGGCTTGCTGGACGGTGATGGGTTGGATGAGATTTATCATGTAATCGAGTTAGTTTTGTTAGGGTTTGATCCCTAGTATCCATTATTTTCTGAGATTGATGTTGCTATGACTTTGCTATGCTTAATGCTTTGCACTAGGGCCCGAGTGCCATGATTTAAGATCTGAACCTATTATGTTTTCATGAATATATGTGTGTTCTTGATCCTATCTTGCGAGTCTATAGTCACCTACTATGTGTTATGATCTGGCAACCCCGAAGTGACAATAATCAGGACCACTCCCGGTGATGACCGTAGTTTGAGGAGTTCATGTATTCACTATGTGCTAATGCTTTGTTTCGGTTCTCTATTAAAAGGAGGCCTTAATATCCCTTAGTTTCCAATAGGACCCCGCTGCCACGGGAGGGTAGGACAAAAGATGCCATGCAAGTTCTTTTCCATAAGCATGTATGACTATATACGGAATACATGCCTACATTACATTGATGAACTAGAGCTAGTTCTGTGTCACCCTATGTTATGACTGTTACATGACGAACCACATCCGGCATAATTATCCATCGCTAATCCGGTGCCTACGAGTTTTCCATATACTGGTTCTCGCTTATTTACTTTTCCGTTGCTACTTTACAATCACTACAAAACACCAAAAACATTACTTTTGTTGTATTTACTTTTGTTACCGTTACCACCACTATCATATTACTTTGCTACTAAACACTTTGCTGCAGATATTAAGTTTCTAGGTGTGGTTGAATTGACAACTCAGCTGCTAATACTTGAGAATATTCTTTGGCTCCCCTTGTGTCGAATCAATAAATTTGGGTTGAATGCTCTACCCTCGAAAACTGTTGCGATCCCCTATACTTGTGGGTTATCAGGTAGATAAAGAGCATAAGCAAAACGTATACATGCCGCAGGGACGGACCCACGCGACCTGGGAATGATGCAGCCCCGCGGGCGCTCCCAGCTGAAAATGGAACTTGGAAAGACGTCAACTGATACCGTTGCAGAGCGAGTGTCGGAGTAGCTGACGACGCGCGGTGAAGAAGCCAACCCTCACAGGCCTTTGGAGCCCTGAGCCTCGGGAGGCTCCGGGGGTCCGGGCGGCTCCTTGAGGTCCATCTCCATCTCCTCCAGGAACACGCGGTGCCTAGCCACCCTGGGCTTCCAGGATGCTCCTCATCAGGCGCTGGTGGGCAGCAGCCGTGTTCGGCAGGCCGAAAGGCATGCGAACGTAGCTGTGAGGTGGACCCTCACAACGCCCCACGCGTGAAGGCCAGAGGCGCCCCTGAGATGCGGCCTGGTTGAGCCCTGGTACGTCGATGCAGACACGCAGCCCACCATCCTTGCCGAGATTTGGGGCTGCGGCGGGTAGGCGGCGACTGCCGCACATGACTCTTGACTCCTGCAGCTCCTGAATGTTCCTCACGATGAACTCCTGAGGGTTTGGCCCTCCTTGCCTCATACCTTCCTGAGGGAAACATGCCTTGAAGCACGCCTCCAAGTGGTGCCCGAGCGCCTCCCTCGTGACCTTCGCAAGGTCGGCGGCCCTCCAGGAGAGAGCCCCCGAGCCCTTCCCGAGGAGGGCGCCGGGCGCGCCTTCCTATGCGACAGAGGGTGGTGCCCCTTGAACGGGCGCAGATCCTGACGCATCACCTCCGGAGGCGCCTACCTCATGAGTATTTGGGCCAGGTGAAGCCTTCTTCTTCTTGGGGTCCGCCTTTGGGAGCCTCCCACTCCTGTGATCTGGGTCTTCGATTGCCGCGCCTTGGAAGGCACGCTCAAGAGAACACACTACATCCCTCTCCTCGCAAGGCACTGTGATGATTCCACCGCTTCCTGGCATCTTTAGGACATTGTAGCCATGGTGAGTCACTGCCATGAACTTGGCCAGAGCTGGGCACCCGAGGATGGCGTTGTATGGTAGGCGAATGTGGGCGACGTCGAAGTCAATGAGCTCGGTGCGGTAGTTGTTGCGCTGCCCAAAGGTGACAGGAATGCGAACTTGCCCTATCGGAATAGTGGAACCATCAGTGACTCCTCAGAAAGGCTTGGTTGGCTGAAGCTGATCGTATGGCACTTGGAGATTGTTGAACGTCTCGACGGACAGAACATTGAGCCCTGCTCCACCATCAATGAGGGTCCTGGTGACTTGCACATTGCTGATAACTGGGGAACAAAGCATCGGGAGGACTCCGGCCGTTGCTGCGCACTTGAGCTGATCCACTAAGCTGATCGTGATAGCGCACGCAAACCACCTGAGAGGGCGTGTGGCCTCAATCTTGGGGAGGACTGCATTCACCTCGCGAGCAAACTGCTTGAAGATGCACTGAGACGCTGGGGCCTGAGCGCCGCCCAGGATGCAAATGATTGCGTGCGGCTCCTGGAAGCCCCCAGCCCCCTCGTCCCGGTGATGGTCTTCATTCCTCCTTGGCGGTGGTGGCAGAGGAGGGAGGCCTGCGTTGCCTTGAGGGTGGTCCTCATGACGCTGATCCCTCCAACCTCCCTCGCGAGGCTGGTCCTGCCAGCGGTCCTCGCGAGGTCGGTCACGCCACCCTTGGCGGGGGCCACGGTCTTCCCATTGTCCTCCACCTCTTCCTCCTCCTCGGCCATAGCCCCGGTCGTTGCGGTCGGGACGTCGGCCGATACGCCCATCTCGCACGGCCCTGAGCTCTTGACATTCGTTGGTGTTGTGGGTGTGGAGGTCATGGTACACACAGTACCGGATGCCCTTGGATGACTCAGGCTGATCCCTGCCTTGCTTGGTGTCTGGCTCAGCTGCGAGCATAGCAACCCCCTTGCACTTCACGTCCTTGACCTTGGGCTTCTTTTCTTCTGGGTGGGCAACCGGGAGCTCGAGGAGGGAGATGCGCCCTTCCTCAGCCCTGACGCACTTGGTCGCCAAGTTGAACAGCTCTAGGGATGTGCACAGGTCTTCATGGATTGCTAGCTCCTCTTTCATCTTGATGTCACGCACGCCATCGTAGAAGGCTGAGATAATGGCCTGCTCAGTCACCCTGGGGATCTTGAGGGAGGCGTTGTTGAAGTGCTGGATGTACTTCTGCAGGGTCTCTCCTGGCTGTTGCTTGATCCGGCGCAGGTCACTCATGGTCGGGGGGGGGGGGGGGCGGTCGCAAGTACCTTGGAAGTAGGCGATGAAGCGGGTGCACATCTCGTCCCAGGAGGAGATCGTGCCAGGAGCCAGGTTCAGGAGCCAGGTGCGGGCACTGTCCTTGAGCGCCATGGGAAACCAATTCGCCATGACCTTCTCGGCCCCATTGGCAGCTTCGATGCCCAGCTCATAGAGATGGAGGAACTCCGCGGGTTCTATGGTGCCGTCATAGCGAGGAGGCAGGTCCGGCTTGAACTTGCCGGGCCATGCGACGCTACGCAGCTCGGCGGTGAAAGCGCGGCAACCTGCGGTGGCCACCGAAGCTCTCTGCTGATGTGGGGCTTGCTCCTGGAGATTCCTGCGCACCGCTGGGTCTTGACGTGGCAGTGCAGGGATGCGGTCGTGGCGCTCCGATGCTGGGAGCACACGAGCACCTTCTTGGGGGCGAGGGATCTCTTGGCAGCTCCTTTCTTGTCGCGCAGGCGTCGGACATGGTGGGTCTCATCCTGGGGCCGCGTGCCTTGGAGCTAGGGCACCTTCTTGGGGAGGAGGCGGTGGAGGCACCTCCTGCTCCTCGCCTCCTATGCAGGATGGAGGGCGAGGCAGCAAGAGGGACAACATGGGAGAGCCCCCTGCGGTGCTGACGAGCTCGGTGATGCGGGCGAGCCAGTCCTCATAGAGGTCGTCGACGGGATGGTAGTGCAGGAGCTCACGCGCCAGGAGCAGCGCGGCGTGCATGTCCATGGGGGCGCGACGGGCGTGGGACGATGAACCGGCTGGAGTCAGCGACGGGGTGGTGGTGCGGCCATCGCGCCGCACCGAAGGATGTAGGGACGAGGCCTGCTGTGTATTCCCCGCTGGGTCGGTGGCGGCGTTGGCGGCAAGCAACGGGGAACGATGAGGGCGACCGCCGACGGGCGCCATCTGGGCGACGCGGGTGGTGAGAGCAGCCCGACGCTCGGCGCGAGCTCGGTGAGCGTCAGCCATGGACACAGCGGAAGATCAGACGCGACCAGCGGAAGAAAGATTCTGGCGCACCCCTACCTGGCGTGCCAAATGTCGGATTTCGGGTTCCGACAGACCCTTGAGGTTTGAACACTAGGGTGCGCACAAAGATCTTTCCCCTACCAGCTCACGTCTCGAAGTCTCGCAAGGATCTAAGCAAGAAAGATGAACACACAAGGGACACGAGGTTTATACTGGTTCAGGCCACCATTGTGGTGTAAGACCCTACTCTAGTGTGTGGTGTGGTGGATTGCCTCAGGGGCTGATGATAAACAGTACAAAGGGAGAACAGCCTCATGAGGGGCTGTTCATGAGCTAGTGCGTTGAACTGCTTGGGCGAGTTCAGTCGCTTCTCTCTCTCTCTGGTCGATCTGTTCTCTAGATGCCTCTACCCTGTGGTGGCTAGTCCTATTTATAGAGGGAGGCCCTGGGCCTCTTCCCAAATAATGAGCGGGAAGGGCGCCAACAATTGGCCATTTTGAAGGGGAATATCTGGTACACTTATCCTGACTAAAGTTGGTCTTCGGCTGCCAAAGGCTCTGACGATGACGCCGCCCTGGGCTCCATGATGACCTCCATCCTACCGTTCTGCTGGTCTTGGTCTTGTTGCACTAAAACGGTAACCTTTGCCTGATACCTTGGACTGTGCTTGCCCCCTTTGCACCGAAAGGGAAACAAGGACACTGCGCAGGCCGGCGCCCACCTGGCGCCCGCCTGGTCCTCGATCGTCATGGCTTGCGTCACGGGCTCTTAGGGAGGTACCCCGCCTTGATCTCTCCGCCTCCTCGCGAGCCTGCCTGGGGAGGGTGCTCCTGAGGAAGCTTCCTGTCGTCCGCCCCGCGAGGCTTGGCCCCTCGCGAGGGTCTTGAGCTTGAGCTGATGAAGCTGAGCTGCATTGGGCCCCCACTTGAGCCACGCCGCAGGCAGCAGGCAGGCAACTCTGGGGACCCCCGTTCCTAGAACACCGACAGATATCATGCTTAGGAGAAGTAGGTCTAAGTATCAAAGAATCAACATCAAGCGAAAGTCTATCAACGTTCCTAGCCAAATCATCAACTTTAAGCAATTTTTCCTCAAGCAAGGCATTAAAATTCTTTTGGGAGATCATAAATTCTTTCACACTATTCTCAAAATCATAGGGCATCTTATTAAAATTACCATAAGAATTATTGTAGGAATTTCCATATTTATTAGAGGGATTACTAGGGAACGGTCTAGGATTGAAGTTTCCTCTATAAGCATTGTTACCAAAATTATTCCTACCAACGAAATTCACATCCATAGATTCATTATTATTCTCAATCAAAGTAGACAAAGGCATATCATTGGGATCAATAGAAGCACTCTTAGTAGTAAACAATTTCATAAGTTCATCCATCTTTTCACTCAAAACATTAATTTCTTCTATAGCATGCACTTTCTTACTAGTAGATCTTTCAGTGTGCCATTCAGAATAATTAGCCATAATATTATCAAGGAGTTTTGCAGCATCTCCTAAGGTGATTTCCATAAACGTGCCTCCTGTGGCCGAATCTAAAAGATTTCTAGAAGCAAAATTCAATCCGGCATAAAAAATTTGTATGATCATCCATAAATTCAAACAATGAGTAGGGCAATTGTGAATCATCAATTTCATTCTTTCCCAAGATTGGGCAAGATGCTCATGATCAAGTTGTTTAAAATTCATATTATCGTTCCTAAGAGAGATGATCTTAGCGGGAGGAAAATACTTAGAGATAAAAGCATCTTTGCACTTATTCCATGAATCAATACTATTCTTAGGCAAAGATGAAAACCAAACTTTAGCACGATCTCTAAGTGAAAATGGAAATAACTTCAATTTAACAATATCATTATCCGTATCTTTCTTCTTTTGCATCTCACACAAATCAACAAAGTTGTTTAGATGGGTAGTGGTATCTTCACTAGGAAGGCCGGAGAATTGATCTTTCATAACTAGATTCAGCAAAGCAGCATTGATTTCACAAGACTCAACATCATTAAGACGAGCAATCGGAGTACTAAGGAAATCATTATTATTGGTATTGGAAATATCACACAACTTGGTATTATCTTGCGCCATAGCGACAAGCAATCCCACACACAAGCAAACAAAAAGGCAAGCGAAAGAGAGAGAGGAGATTGGGAAAGAGAGGACAAATAAAACGGCAAGGGTGAAGTGGGGGAGAGGAAAATGAGAGGCAAATGGCAAATAATGTAAATGCGAGGGAGATGAGTTTGTGATGGGTACTTGGTATGTCTTGACTTGAGCGAAGACCTCCCCGGCAACGGCGCCAGAAATCCTTCTTGCTACGTCTTGAGCTTGCGTTGGCTTTTCTTGAAGAGGAAAGGGTGATGCAGCAATAGTAGTGTAAGTATTTCCCTCAGTTTTTGAGAACCAAGGTATCAATCAAGTAGGAGGCTCCTCAAAAGTCCCACGCACCTACACAAACAAACAAGAACTCGCAACCAACGCAATAAAGGGGTTGTCAATCCCTTCATGGCCACTTGCAAAAGTGAGATCTGATAGAGATAGTATGAGAAGATAAATATATTTTTGGTATTTTATAATATAGATTGGAAAAGTAAAGATGCAAATAAAAGTAGATTGAAAGCTTATATGATAAAAATAGACCCAGGGGCCATAGGTTTCACTAGTGGCTTCTCTCAAGATAGCATAAGTATTACGGTGGGTGAACAAATTACTGTCGAGCAATTGATTGAAAAGCGCATAGTTATGAGATTATCTAAGCGTGATCATGTATATAGGCATCACGTCCGTGACAAGTAGACCGACTCCTGCCTGCATCTACTACTATTACTCCACACATCGACTGCTATCCAGCATGCATCTAGAGTATTAAGTTCATAAAGAACAGAGCAGTGCTTTAAGAAAGATGACATGATGTAGAGGGATAAACTCATGCAATATGATATAAACCCCGTCTTTTTATCCTCGATGGCAACAATACAATACGTGCCTTGCTGCCCCTGCTGTCATTGGTAAAGGACACAGCAAGATTGAACCCAAAGCTAAGCACTTCTCCCATTGCAAGAAAGATCAATCTAGTCGGCCAAACCAAACTGATAATTCGAAGAGACTTGCAAAGATAACTTAATCACACATAAAAGAATTCATAGGAGATTCAAATATTTCTCATAGATAAACTTGATCATAAACCCACAATTCATCGGATCTTGACAAACACACCGCAAAAAGAGTTACATCGAATAGATCTCCAAGAAGATCAAGGAGAACATGGTATTGAGATTCAAAGAGAGAGAAGAAGCCATCTAGCTAATAACTATGGACCCGAAGGTCTGTGGTAAACTACTCACAACTCATCGGAGAGGCCTTGGAGATGATGTAGAGGCCCTCCGTGATCGATTCCCCCTCCGGTGGAGCGCCGTCGAAGGCTCCAAGATGGGATCTCGCGGATACATAAGGTTACGGCGGTGGAATTAGGTTTCTGTTGGCTCCGCTGATGTTTTCGGGGTACGTGGGTATACATAGGAGAAAGAAGTAGGTCAGTGGCCGCCCGAGGGGCCCAAGAGACAGGGGCGCCAGGTAGGGGGGAGGGTGCACCCTCCACCCTCGTGGCCGCCTCGGATGTTGCTTGACTTCCACTCCAAGTCCTCTGGATCACGTTCATTCCAAAAATCACGCTCCCGAAGGTTTCATTCCGTTTGGACTCCGTTTGATATTCCTTTTCTTTGAAACACTAAAATAGGCAAAAAAACAGCAATTCGGGTTGGGCCTCCGGTTAGTAGGTTAGTCCCAAAAATGATATAAATGTGTAAAATAAAGCCCATAAATATCCAAAACGGGTAATATAATAGCATGGAACAATCAAAACTTACAGATACGTTGGAGACGTATCATGGTGATACGAGCTTCGAGGTTATTTGATCTAAGATCCAATGGCATCTGAGCAGTCTTTGTGCTTGTAAGTAGTGGTCGAACTCTTCAGGGGCTTTTCTGCAAAAAAAACATTCGAACCATCGAGGAGTTGTTGGGTCACAAATCCAACGGCTCCGAAGAGCTTGTATCACCAAAGCATCTAAGGTGTGGTAGCACATGATATTCTTACATACATGAGAATATGATGTCCTCCTTCATCTTAGATGCTATGGTGATACGACCTTCGAGGTCATTGGATATGGGATCCAAGGGCATCTGTGTAGTTTTTGTACAAATTGTGTGGAATTCTCAAACTCATCAAGGTTTCCTGTAAAAATATTAAGACATCATGTGAGCTGCTATATCTCAGATCTACAAGCTCCAAGCAACTCGTATCGGCATATAGCATCTAAGGTATGGGGGCACATGATATTCTCCTGGGGAGGAGGAGTGGGGGTGCACAACCAATCGGTGTTTGGGAGGGTGGGGACAAATATAATCTAAACAACCCTAAATAGAGCTTCACAATTTTATCTAAGGTCGAGGGGTTGACCCCCGACAATCATAGCTACGCCTAAACACAACATTTGCATGTACTGTAGTACTAGCCTTAATATTCATGTTTTAGTTTCATGTTCATTTTAAATATTGAATTGAGGACCATGCATGTATTACATTTTACTCCCTTCATTCCTAAATATTAGTCTTTTTAGATATTTCAAATGGACTGGCACATACGGATGTATATAGACATATTTTAGAGTGTAGATTCACTCATTTTGCTCTGTATGTAGTCACTTGTTGAAATCCCTAAAAGACTAATATTTAGGAACAGAAGGAGTATTTTTGAATTCGTGTCATACATTCATGGTTTGGAATAATAGATGCACTATACTTATTGGATTGTTGTTGTGTTCGTGTGTGTGTGTGCGCGCGCGTGTGTGTGTGGTCATATGCTTGGTACATACAAAGTTTTCTCACCTCCATATTGTTCATCTTTTAAATTTAAATTTGCAATGAAAAACTTACTAGGGATACCATGAAATGTGAAATCCACGTTGAGATCACTATATCACAAACTCACTCTAATTCAAGAACTCGTCATAAATCAATTACCATGTTGAGATTAGTATTTGCAAGGAAAATACGGGCATTGTAATACACATAGATTCGTTCGGAAATTTAAAACATTCCTTTCGTATTCTCGAATGGTAGGACCCAATGGCGTACCAGCCAGACCTTGGCTCATGTTGATCCTAAAAAAATCGGGCTCGTGTCCTTCTAGTGTCGTGCGTGGTACGCACATTAGGCAACCCCAACCAGTCGAGCCTCCGCGTTTCAAGTCGAAATATTTGGCGGCCAGAATTCCAGCCCTAGGAAATTCCCCTCATGTCCCCGGTCCATAATGACTACCAATGAACAATAGAGGGATGCTTTGGTAACTAGACAACGTTATCTACCGTGTCGAGTATGGTTCAATTCCCTCGGTCGCCGCTCGCCAAGGTCACCTGTCAACTGCATTGCCTAGTACTACTACTACACCAGGATGAGCACAGAATTGAGCTTGTTTGTTCGTGCCTAGTACTTGAGTTAATATATCAGGCAATGCACTGGTACGGAGGGATTATCCTTTTAGTCTGCATATATAACTTGTCTGAAGTCTAACTAAGCAAAATGTTTGACCAAATCCACTCTTAAGAAATACAATAGGACAGATGTATGGCTTGAAAATTTATTGCATGATGCAGGTTATGATATTATTTCGAATCCTGGATTTTAAATTTCAGAAAATCCAAAAGTGACCAGAAATTCTTAAAACTGAGCATGGTCACGTGATATGGCACAAATATTCCTTCGTAATTTTTTATTCAATTTAAGACAAGCGGCTTATGACAAGTTGCACAAATGAAGAGCCAAGGTATTTTGGAACAAAGACCTGTCACATTAAGGCGAACGCTTTCACTATTGAAACCGTGGGCGTTTATGTGCGGCCACGAGTCCCGCTTCTCATCGGTAGGTGCCGTCCGAGCAAGCATGTGAGTCGACGGGAGGCGTGGGAGCAGACCTCTGCGCCGGCTGACAGGGAGGCAGGCGAGCAGACCGCTGTGCAGGCTCACCGGGAGGCGGGCCCTTTGACCAGGCTCTGCCGCCCACCTTCGTCCCAACTGCTCCCACTTTTAACGTCGTCGGCGCCACAGTTTAAAATCAACCCTGCACTACATGGTATCGCTACAATCTTCTCTCTTCCTCTCCGATTATCCTATCGTCTACCTCCAACCAGCCTGACCTAAACATACGCCATGCCGCATCACGATGGTCTGCCCTTAGTCTTCCAGTTTCCTGAGGAAGACACCCAACCAGAGTCTCAAGAACATAAGGAGCTTTGGGACGAGCTTGAACTGGCCTTGCGGGAAGACGTCGCGCCTGTCCCCGCTCCTACTCTGGCTCCTGTCCCCCCGACTGCGCCAGCGCCCATCCCAGTGGCATTGATGGGCTGGGAGCCACACATTGTCGCCGAGCTTGATGCCATGTGGTTCCACGAGGTCCCCGTCGACTTTCACGCGCCACACATCAACGGGCCGAATTATACGATAGGCCTTTAACAGGCCCAAAGTCACATTGGGCTTAACTGTTGCCACCTTTATCACGGGCCGTTAGTGGGCCAGATGTCCCGTCGGACCATATATGGCCCATGGGTAGCACGGGCGATTCCCAGGCCGAAAATCACACCGGGCTGAAATGGGCCCATGTCTACATCGGGCCTCTAACAGGACAAAAGTCACTGGGCTGTAATTGGGCCCAAATATTCGACGAACAATTAATGGGCCAGATTTGGCTTCGGGCCATAAATGGGCCTTTATTAAACATGCCATTATTGGGCTGGCCCACTAGTACCTGAGTAAGTACTATGGGCCTTTGACTGGGCCGGCCTTTTTAACCTATATGGGTCTCTATTGGGCCCCACCACGTGTCGACGTATCATAGGCATGTCTCCTCCAATGGACGGGCGACATCTGGCACACTGACGAGCTGACAGGTGTTCCCTCCGGCCAATCAGAATTTTACATGTGGAAATTTCCCATTGGTCCCGGCTATTAACGGGTTATCGGATCCAAAACGGGACCCGATAGCTTAACGGCATTCCGTTATGGTGGATGCCACGTGTCGGTCACCCTTGACGAAAGCACTTCTATGACGCACGATTTATCGTCATGGAAGTGGACACTTCCGTGATGATAATTTTGGTAATGTCATGGAACACTTCTACGGAGCACAGGTATGACTATCTTGATTCTGTCATAAAATCGTCATGGATGTACATGCATGACAAAAAACATGACCTAGTGCGACAAACACGTATCATCACAGAAGTGTATTTTTTTGTAGTGAGTATTCGGCTCCCCAGACAACTTCCGCAGTGAAGAACAGATCTTTGACATCGTCCCCTTCCGCAGAGGTTATCACGCACTACTCAGATGAACTGCTTTCGCCCGCTCTAATGTTGTCCCGCCCTATGCTTATTTGAAGCTTAGGATGCCCGGTCCATGTGGCGTTATTACAGTCAATGGAAATATGGAGCGCTCCCTCTGTACTGAAGAGCATAGCCTGGCCCTTGCAGCCTAGGTGTATGGCAGCCTCATTAAGCTGGATAGTTCGTCGAGCAATAAAGCCAATGACGTCTCTAAACAAGTTCGTTCCGCGCATCGCTGCGATAACCCGACGGATCCGGACCTCGATTAGAAGTTTGGCCTCCACCGATTGCCCCATAAGGTTGCGGTTTATGTACCGCGCGTACATAAATACACACTCAAAATACCTTGGGCAACACCGTTGGCACACTATGGGAAAAAGTCCATAGTACGGCTTGACCCTATTTGGACCTCATACATTTTTTCACTACAGGTTCATTAAGAGCCCTATTTCCTGTATGGTTGCATCATGGAGCCTTTCAAGGCTAGCGTTTCCCTTCTTTACGGCCAACCATCAAATATTCCTATCAAAGGATTTGTTACTAAGGATAAATGGCGTAGACGTGCGGCAGGGCATGACGGGATTGTTCGCACCATTACTTTTAGGCCATGTGCTAGACTTTCCCTTATGTAAATTTTCTTAGGCATGTAACATTACCTTAATATTAATGGCATTGTCTGTCGAAACAAGCCTCGACGTATTGATAAGGATATAAAGGAAGCAGATGATCACCGCATTTTTGATTGGGTTCTTATATTATCTCATCATCCGTACTCCCTCCTTGCTTTTGACTCGACATATGTGCTTAGGCACGGCCTTCAAACCAGGGGTTGTATTCGGCCCCGCAAAATCTTAAGTCCGAACACCTATAGGAAACTCTTCGGCGTCTTGGATATTGCGCTATATTCATCGTCTCCGAATCATGTCTTTGGTCTATAGTTGGGTTGCTCGGCTCCTGTGCTTACCACCTTACGTTTCGCAAGTTCGGCTAAGGTAGCAAAGGGAGAACTAATGCAATTTTTTTCTGGTACGTCCGTGTCGGATGTGGGGTTCCGGCAAAACCCTTAAGGTTCAAACACTGGGGTGCGCGCGAAGATCTTCCCCCTATCGATCCACGTCTGAACGCCTCACTGAGAATCTAAACTACACGATGAACAATACGAGGGACACAAGATTTACACTGGTTCGGGCCACCGTTGTAGTGTAATACCCTACTCCAGTGTGTGGGGTGGTGGATTGCCTCAGGGGCTGATGATGAACAGTACAAGGGGAAGAACAGCCTCATGAGAGGTGTTCTTGGGCTGGTGCGGAGAACTACTTGGGTGAGTTCGATCGCCTCTTCTTGAGATGCCTCTATACGATGGTGCAAAGGGGCAAGCACAGGTGCGGAGTACCGAGGCATCAGGCAAAGGTTACCATTTGGGTGCAACGAGACCAAGACCAGCAGAACGGTAGGACACAGGTCACCATGGAGCCCAAGACGGCGTCATCGCCAGTGCCTTTGGTAGCCGAAGACCAACTTTAGTCTTGCGTCACGAGCACCTCGCGAGGCACCCTTGCCTTGATCTCTCTGCCTCCTCGCAAGCCTGCCTAGTGAGGCTGCTCCCGAGGAAGCCTTGCGTCGTCCGCCCCACGAGGCTTGGCCCCTCGCAAGGGTCTTGAGCTTAAGCTGATGAAGATGGGTCGTACTGGGCCACCACTTGAGCCATGCTGCAGGCTGGCAAGTCTGGAGACCCTCGTTCCCAGAACACCGACAGTAGCCCCCGGGCCCAAGGCGCGCTCGGACTCGGCTTAGCAGAGAAGCGAAGGGGCAAGTGCGGAGCGCCGCGGGCCCCAACAGCCTGCGGTCTCCAGCCCCACGTGGCGGTTGATTGGATGTGGGCGTCTCTGCTTCCCCACGCTGCCTCGGCAACTTCCCGACTTGACAAGTCCCTACATGCAGAAATGAGTCATGATTACCTGCGATCGTGGAGGCCGACGGTTGGCCTCCCTCGGGTTATAAATGCGGGAGGGCGCAGGCCCCCGTTGCTCATCTTCCTCCTTCCACTTGCTTCTTCTTTATCCCTACTCCAGCCACCCGCTGCGTCCTATGGCGCCGCCGAAGAGGTTCTTGGCCGCGGAGAAAGGAAAGGCTCGTCGGGAAGGGCATGACTCTCCTCCGCCCAAGCGCGGCCGAGGTCGTCCTCGCAAGCACCCCGCGACTCCCGCAGTGGCTCCTCGTGGTCGTGGCGGTGATCTCCCGCATGGTGATGGGCGTCCGGTGGGTGAGGAAGGCGCGTTGTGGCCATGCAGCCTCCCAGGCCGCGCTTGCACTCGGCTGAAGTATTGCCGGAGTTCGTCGTGTGGTCAGCGGACCCAACCGGTAGCTGGCTCCAGCTCCCCCGCTTCTTCGCAGGCGAACTCCCGGCCTGCACTCCTAGCGGCCTCTGGCTCCAAGCGGACAGCTGCTGCAGCAAGGCTTCCTGGGTCTCGTTGGAGATCTCCGTCGCCGGGAACGTGGCTTTGGCCTGCGGCTGGCAAATGTTTGCCCGCGCGCATGGCCTGGGCCAGCGATGCACCCTGCAATTCAAGTTTGACAGCGACGCCACCCTCTACGTGAGGGTGTTCGGAGAGGACGGTCGCCGCGTCGGGTGCTGCCGTGAAGATGATGACGGCGACCAGGTGCTTAGCCTTAGCGACGGCCGAGATGAAGACAAAGGCGAGCCCGTGCCTGGCAGCGTTCGCAGCTCGCCAAGCTTCGGCGGCTCCCCCTCTGATGACAGCTCCTCCAGCGGCGGCCGTGATCAACCACCATGCCGCCATGCTTGCTTTGAGGGGGGTAGCGGGTTTTGAGGGGGGTAGCGGGTCATCCCGCCGCCGCGCCTCGGTGAAGCGTGAGGAGGGGTCTGATTGAGCTCCGGAGGGCGGTGCATATCCCCCTCCACGAGTCGTCGCCGAGCAAGCCGCGTTTATTTTGTTTTTCTCCTTTTCCTGCATAGAGAGAGAGAGAAGTGTGGAGCCCCACGGGGGTGTGCTGGACTGTTGCCTTTAATTATTATGCTATTTCCATTATTCCCAGGTCGTGCTGCGGTATTGCATGGTCGTGCGTAGAAACAACTTAGATCGGGGGACTCGCTGCAGTCTTTGCCTCGCGAGGCTCCTGCCTGAGGCCTCGTCGAGCGTCTTGAGGCCTGCAAAAGTTAACCGGAGGGATAGCTTTCGGACCCTAGTCATGAGGGTGACCGGCTCGGGTCCCGTGTTCGTATCGTGATGCACGTGGGGCATGGACCAGGAGGGGTGCTCCCGCTGTGAACTTGAGTAGGGAAGCCTCACGAAATCAGGTCAGAAGATACCCGCGAGGGCGCCCGCGCAGCCCCCTCGCGAGGCCTGCAAAAGAGAAGATGAGTCAGGCGAGCAATAAAAACAAAGAATCACGGCCGGGGACGGCAAACCACACTGAAAGCAACTCCAATAAAGTTTCGAACAAGGGCGAACAAGCCAACTGTAGAAAGCAAATGAAAAGCCGCGTTCGGCACCTAATCTAGTCTTCAACGTCTTCTCACCAGTGCGGAGCTAAGTGCTGCCACTGGGCGTGGGCGGGAGCCCCCGAGGCCCGTGGGCAGCTCTCCGGAGACTCCGGGGAGTGTACAACCCCAACTCATTATTACGTGAGATTGTCACGGGCGGCGAGCTTCACAGGCATTGACCTTCTTCACAGGCACCGGGCCTTTTCTTGGGGCGATGGGCTTCACAGGCATTGTCCTTCTTCATAGGCACCGGGCCTTTTCTTGGGGCGATGGGCTTTACAGGCATTGGCCTTCTTCACAGGCACCAGGCCTTTTCTTGGTACGTCAAGCTTCACAGGCACCGGGCCTTCTTTACAGGCGCTAGGCCTTGCTTCAAAGGTAAAATTTCCGGAGGTGCTGAATGTTCCACGCGTTCGGGATGGGCACCCCCTCATGGGTCTCAAAGCGCGCGGCGCCAGGTTTGGAAACATGAACAACCTTGAACGGGACCTTCCACATGGGTGAGAGCTTGTGCAGCCCTTCCCTGGAGAGCACCTGCCTGAGAACGAGGTCACCTACCTCGAGAGTCCTGGGGCGGATGTTGTGGCAGTGGTAACCGCCGCAGCGTCTGCTAGTATCTTGCTGCTCGAAGCGCAGCCTCCCGACAGTATTCCTCCCCCAGCACGAGATCCATCCCCCGCATGGCGTCCTGCTACGCTTCGTCAAACCCCAGGACCCGCGCGGAGCGATGCCTGACCTCGTGAGGGAGGACCGCCTGTGCTCCGTAGATGAGGAAGAACGGGGTTTCACCGGTTGACTTGGTAGCGGTTGTGCGAATGAACCACAGCACGAAGCGGAGCTCATCGTACCAGCCCCTGCCGCAGGCCTCCAGCTTCTTCTTGAAGGTCCTGGTTTTGAGGCCTTTTAGGACCTCGGCGTTGGTGCGTTCTGCCTGGCCGTTGCTCCGTGGGTGTGCCACCGAAGCGTAGCATATCTGCGTTCCAAGGTTAGCACAATATGTTTTGAAGAGATTGCTAGTGAACTACGAACCATTGTCGGTGATGATGCAATTAGGCACCCCAAACCGGCTCACGAGGCCCTTGATGAACTTGACTACTGAACCAGCTGGGATGGCGCGGACAGCTTCCACCTCTGCCCACTTGGTGAACTTGTCAATGGCGACGTAGAGGTAGCGATAGCCCCCTGGCGCCCGGGGAAATGGGCCTAAAATGTCCAGGCCCCAAACAGCGAACGACCATGAGAGAGGAATGGTCTGCATGCCCTGAGCTGGTGATGAATCTGCTTGGTGTGGAATTAACTGGCTTCACAAGCCTTCACCAGCTCGATTGTGTCGTTGAGTGCTGTAGGCCAATAAAACCCGCTGTGAAACACCTTGCCGACGAGGGTCCGTGATGATGAGTGGTGCCCACGGTCTCCACCGTGAATTCTGCCAGCAACTCTTTCCCCTGTTCCCAGGAGATGCATCGCAAGGAAACATCATTCGGCCGCTTCCGGTAGAGCTCTCTATCTTGGATGCAGTAGGTCGTGGCCTGCCATGCCACGCATTCCGCGTCCTCCTCCTTCTCTAGCAGAGTCCCTTGCATCAAGTAATCCTTGAATTCCGCAGTCCAACATCCCTCATGTGGCTCCAGCGCCAGGAGTAAGCGCGCTCTTGAGGTCGGGCCACAGGCCGGAGCTCCTGAGGTAGGTGGTTGAGGGAGCTCCTCCCGAGGATGTGTTGTACTTGATAGTGACGATGCTGCTGAGGGCTTGAAGAGTCGTTCCTCGAAGACGCCGGGCTCCTGAGGCAGCCGCCTGGACGCCCTCCTGGCGATGTCATCAGCCTCTTGATTGGTGTCGCGGGGTACATGCTGCAACTCTAACCCCCAAAACTACTTTTCCATCTTGCGGACCACCACAAGATACGCTTCCATGTGCTCGTCCTTCGGCTCGTACACCTTGTTGGAGAAGTTGACGAGGAGCTGTCAATCACCCTTGATGATGAGGCGCTTTACCCCCAAGGCGGCTGCAGCTTTCAAGCCTGCTATCAGGCCCTCATATTCTGCTATGTTGTTGGAGACCTTCTCTCCATGCTGGAAACAGATTTGCACGGCGTAATAGAGTTTGTCCTGAGTGGGAGATATAAGCACTGCGCCAGCCCCCGCGCCATGTCGCGAGAACGCCCCGTCGAAGTACATGACCCAGCCGTCCGACGCCTCACTTCCTGGGGAAAGCGACCGATCGCCCACTTCGAGCCCTAATGCCTCTGTCCATTCTACCACGAAATCTACAAGTGCGGCTCCTTTGACGACCCTGGTCGTGCTGAATTCCAACTAAAACGCTTGCAACTCGATATTCCATTCGGCGACCCTTCCAACTGAGTTGGGGCTCCTGAGCACCCTTACCAATGGATATGCCGAGACAACCTTGCGTGAGGCCACTAGTAGCTCGAGCAAGAGCTTCTAAGGCATGGGGTATCGTTCCCTTGCATCCCGCAGCACCGTGCTAACGAAATACACCAGATGCACGACGAGGGTAGGCATACTGGCGAGGTCCGTGCCCTCAGGGGGGGGGGCTCAGGCACCTCCTCAGACAACGGAGCCACCAGCCCCTGGCTGCCTGGTGCGACCTCTTCTGCCCTGGGGGCGTCACCCCGTTCAGGGTGGTCCCCATCTGCTGCGGTCATGGTCTTCACGAGGTCTTCTTGGTCTTGTGCTGCTGCGGTCGGGGTCACGACCGACGCGGCCTTGACCTGGCGCTCTTCCCGGACCGCCACCAGGGCTGCGCTGGCGGAGTAGGGAATGGCTGTAAGGTAGAGTACTGATACGTCTCCAACGTATCTATAATTTTTGATTCCTCCATGCTACTTTATCTACTGTTTTAGGCAATATTGGGCTTTATTATCCACTTTTATATTATTTTTGGGACTAACTTATTAACCGGAGGCCCAGCCCAGATTTGCTGTTTTATGCCTATTTCAGTGTTTCGAGGAAAAGGAATATCAGACGAAGTCAAAACGGAACGAAATCAACTGGAGAAGTTATTTTTGGAAGGAAAGCCACCCGATGGACTTGGAGTGCATGTCAGGAGATACGGGAGGTGCTCACGAGGGTGGGGGGCGCGCCCACCCCCCGGGCGCGCCCCCTTGCCTCATGGGGCCCCCGTAGCTCCTCCGACGCACCCCCTGCACCCATATATACCAACGTACCCTAAAACTTCCTGAACAGAAGATAGATCGGGAGTTCCGCTGCCGCAAGCCTCTGTAGCCACCAAAAACCTCTCGGGAGCCCGTTCCGGACCCTGCCGAAGGGGGAACCCATCACCGGTGGCCATCTTCATCACCCTGGCGCTCTCCATGACGAGGAGGGAGTAGTTCACCCTCGGGGCTGAGGGTATGTACTAGTAGCTATGTGTTTGATCTCTCTCTCTCGTGTTCTTGAGGTGATACGATCTCGATGTATCGCGAGCTTTGCTATTATAGTTGGATCTTATGTATCTTCTCCCCCTCTACTCTCTTGTAATGGATTGAGTTTTCCCCTTGAAGTAATCTTATCGGATTGAGTCTTTAAAGATTTGAGAACTCTTGATGTATGTCTTGTCGTGCGTATCTGTGGTGACAATGGGATATCACATGATTCACTTCATGTATGTTTTGGTGATCAACTTGCGGGTTCCGCCCATGAACCTATGCATAGGGGTTGGCACACGTTTTCGTCGTGATTCTCCAGTAGAAACTTTGGGGCACTCTTTGAGGTTATATGTGTTGGTTGAATAGATGAATTTGAGATTGTGTGATGCATATCGTATAATCATACCCACGGATACTTGAGGTGACATTCGAGTATCTAGGTGACATTAGGGTTTTGGTTGATTTGTGTCTTAAGGTGTTATTCTAGTACGAACTCTAGGGCTGTTTGTGACACTTATAGGAATAGCCCAACGGATTGATTGGAAAGAATAACTTTGAGGTGGTTTCGTACCCTACCATAATCTCTTCATTTGTTCTCCGCTAATAGTGACTTTGGAGTGACTCTTTGTTGCATGTTGAGGGATAGTTATATGATCCAATTATGTTATTATTGTTGAGAGAACTTGCACTAGTGAAAGTATGAACCCTAGGCCTTGTTTCAACGCATTGCAATACCGTTTACGCTCACTTTTACCACTTGTTACCTTGCTGTTTTTATATTTTCAGATTACAAAAACTGATATCTACTATCCATATTGCACTCGTATCACCATCTCTTCGCCGAACTAGTGCACCTATACAATTTACCATTGTATTGGGTGTGTTCGGGACACAAGAGACTCTTTGTTATTTGGTTGCAGGGTTGTTTGAGAGAGACCATCTTCATCCTACGCCTCCTACGGATTGATAAACCTTAGGTCATCCACTTGAGGGAAATTTGCTACTGTCCTACAAACTTGTGCACTTGCAAGCCCAACAACGTCTACAAGAAGAAGGTTGTGTAGTAGACATCAAGCTCTTTTCTGGCGCCGTTGCCGGGGAGGTGAGTGCTTGAAGGTATATCTTTAGATCTTGCACTCGAATCTTTTTGTTTCTTGTTTTAGCACTAGTCTAGTTTATAAAAGAAAATTACAAAAAATGGAATTGAGTTTGTCTCATACGCTTCACCTTTTTAATATCTTCCGTGAGTATGATGGAAAGGATAATTGTGCTCAAGTGCTAGAAGAAGAAATCTCTAAATTGTTTGGCACTAAATCTTTGAATGATGAGCATGATTGCAATGTTGTTAGTACGAATTCTTTGAATATCCATGGTGCTAATGATGATTGCACTAGTTATGATGAAAATGCCTCCTATAAGCATGTCAATTTTTGTGGAGTGCATGTTTGCATGAACACACCAAATAGAGAAGATATTTATTGCAAGAGGCATAAGTACTTAGAAACCAAATTGTTGCTAGAAGAGCTAGATGAATGTGCTGAAAGATTCAATATTTTTCGCACTCCTTGTGAACTTTGCAATGAACATGGTCATTTAAAGCTCCAATGCTATTTGTTTCATGATCAAGTCGTGTCCAAATATTGTGATAATTTGATTACCCTTGAGCATCAAAAAGAGCTTAGCCTTCTTTTGGGTTATGAAGAAATGAAACGTATAACTGAGGGTATTCCAAAATTTAATCTTGATAGATTTCTTGATTTTGATCTAGAGAAGATTTATATGTATTGTGCGATGAATTGCATTGAAAATCCTTATATTGCCAATTACCTAAATAAAAGAAAGCAAATGGAAGATGATGAGAATACTAATGAAATGGAAGAGGCTTCCCAATCTCCTCCTATTATTTCTTATGATGAATCAGGTAACGAGGAGGAGCTTTCTATTCAACCAATCTCATCAATAAGGAGCTCAAAGAGATAGGTTGAACCTACACATGATGTGAAGAAGAAAAAGAAAAGAAGGAGCAACAAAGGTAAAAAGGTATCCCTCCCAAATGATGTTGCTCCTACTACTACTTGTGATGATGATAATTGCTATACTATTGGTGTTATCCATATTTTTAATGATGAGAGTGATTATGCTTATGATATGAAAGGGCCCAAGCTTGGGGAAGCTATGTTTGATGAGGATGAAATATTTGAGAATATATTTGCTGGAATTAATGTTTGTCCCAAGCTTGGGGATGCTATGTTTAATGAAGATGATATTTTTAGCATCCCAAGTTGTGATATGCAAAGTTGTTATGATGATAGCATGCCTCCTACCTATGATGATTATATTGATGAAAGTGGGTTCGGAAGAGAGTCAACTTTAGGAATTAGTGATCCCACTATTTTGGAGGATGTTGAATTTTATTGTGATGAATACGAAAGTGGATTTCGAAGAGTGTCAACTTTATTTGATTCCACTATCTTGGGAGAGGTTTCAATCGATTATGATGAGAACGAAGTTGCAACTTATGATGGTTATTGTGATGAAACTTATGCTATAAAAAGTAGTGATGATTATATTTACAAATCTTGTCATGATTATGATTACCCTTTTTCTGAACATTACTCTTTTAATGTGGAAACAATTTTTAGTGTTCAAGTCTCTTATGATACTTCCACTATTCCGAATGAGAAGAATTTTGCTTATGTGGAGAGTAGTAAATTTTCTATGCTTGTAGATCATGAAAAGGATACTTTAGGTGCTGATTATATTGTTGAATTCATTCATGATGCTACTGAAAATTATTATGAGGGAGGAACATATGCTTGTAGGAATTGCAATAATATCAAGTTTCCTCTCTATGTGCTTAAAATTTTGAAGCTATGCTTGTTTTACTTTCCTATGCTAGCTGATTATTGTTCCCATAAGTTGTTTTCTCACAAAAGCCCTATGCATAGGAAGTGGGTTAGACTTAAATGTGCTAGCCATATGCTTCATGATGCTCCCGCTATGTTTCAGTTATTATCTTTTATGTGAGCATCATTGTCATCATCATGCCTAGCTAGAAAGGCATTAAAGAAAAGCGCTTGTTGGGAGACAACCCAATACTTATCCTTACTGTTTTTGTGTGTTCACATGATTATTCTACTGTAGTAATCATGTTTTATAGCTTTTGTTTCAATAAAGTGCCAAGTAAGACCTTTAGGATAGCTTACGGTGATAGTTGTGTTGATCCTGCTGAAAATCAGAAACTTTTACACCCAGTAAATTAGTTTTCTTAATTCACAGAAACGCTATTCTGACCTGATTCTTTCTGATATGGATTGGTACACGCAATTCTTAGGACTTCCTAATTTGGTAGAATTTTTGGAGTTCCATAAGTATATGTGTGATACAGATTACTACAGACTGTTCTGTCTTTGACAGATTATGTTTTCATTGTGTTGTTTGCTTATTTTGATGAATCTATGAGTAGTATCGGAGTGTATGAACCATAGATAAGTTGGAATACAGTAGATATTATACCAATGTGAATTTAGAATTAGTTCATTACAGTACCTATGTGGTGGTTTTATTTTCTTATACTAACGGAGCTTACGAGTTTTCTATTGAGTTTTGTGTTGTGGAGTTTTCAAGCTTTGGGTAAGGATTCGATGGACTATGGAATAAGGAGAGGCAAGAGCCTAAGCTTGGGGATGCCCAAGGCACCCCAAGATTAGATTCAAGAATAGCCAAAAGCCTAAGCTTGGGGATGCCCCAAAAGGCATCCCCTCTTTCGTCTTCGTTCATCGGTAACTTTACTTGGAGCTATATTTTTATTCACCACATGATATGTGTTTTGCTTGGAGCGTGTTGTATTATTTGCGTCTTTGCTTGTTAGTTTACCACAATCATCCTTGCTGTACACACCTTTTGAGAGAGCCATACATGAATTGGAATTTGTTAGAATACTCTATGTACTTCACTTATATCTTTTGAGCATGATAATTTTTGCTCTAGTGCTTCACTTATATCTTTTAGAGCACGGTGGTGGATTTGTTTTAAAGAAACTCTTGATCTCTCATGCTTCACTTAGATTATTTTGAGAGTCATTAATAGCATGGTAATTTGCTTAATGTTAATATACTTAGTGTTCAAGATTTGTGAAACTTTCTTTTGAGTGAATTGAATACTAAGATAAGTTTGATGCTTGATAATTGTTTTAAGATATGGAGGTGATAATATCAAAGTCGTGCTAGTTGGGTAATTGTGAATTTGAAGAATGCTTGTGTTGAAGTTTGCAAGTCCCGTAGCATGCACGTATGGTTAAAGTTGTGTAACAAATTTGAAACATGAAGTGTACCTGGCTTGTGCATCCTTATGAGTGGCAGTCGGGGACGAGCGATGGTCTTTTCCTACTAATCTATCCCCCTGGGAGCATGCGCGTAGTACTTGATTTTTGATGGCTTCTAAATTTTTGCAATAAGTATATGAGTTCTTTTGACTAATGTTGAGTCCATGGATTATACGCACTCTCACCTTTCCGCCTTTGCTAGCCTCTTCGGTACCATGCATTGCCCTTTCTCACCTTGAGAGTTGGTGCAAACTTCGCCGGTGCATCCAAACCCCGTGATACGATACGCTCTATCACACATAAACCTCCTTATATCTTCCTCAAAACAGCCACCATACCTACCTATCATGGCATTTCCATAGCCATTCCGAGATATATTGCCATTCAACTTCCATCATCATCATCATGACATACATTACTTTTGTCATATTGCCATTGCATGATCATGTAGTTGACATCGTATTTGTGGCAAAGACACCATGCATTATTTTTCATACATGTCACTCTTGATTCATTGCACCATCCCGGTACACCGCCGGAGGCATTCATATAGAGTCATATCTTGTTCTAAGTTTCGAGTTGTAATCCATATGTTGTAATCAATAGAAGTGTGATGATCATCATTGTTAGAGCATTGCCCAAAAAGAAAAAAATAGAAAAAAAAAAGAAAAAAGGAGAAAGGCCAAAAGAAAAAAAAGGCCCAAAAAAAGGGGGAGAAAAAAAAAGAAAAAAAGAGAAAAGAAAAAAAGGGCAATGCTACTATCTCTTTTTCCACACTTGTGCTTCAAAGTAGCACCTTGTTCCTCATGTAGTGAGTCTCATATATTGTGCTTCAAAGTAGCACCTTGTTCTTCATGTAGTGAGTCTCATTAAGTTGTCTTTTTATACTAGTGGGAATTTTTCATTATAGAACTTGGCTTGTATATTCCTATGATGGGCTTCCTCAAATGCCCTAGGTCTTCATGAGCAAGCGAGTTGGATGCACACCCACTAGTTTTCTTTTGTTGAGCATTCATAGCTCTAGTGCATCCGTTGCATGGCAATCCATACTCCTCATGTTGACATCAATTGATGGGCATCTCCATAGCCCGTTGATTAGCCTCGTCAATGTGATACTTTCTCCTTTTTTGTCTTCTCCACACAATCCCCATCATCATATTCTATTCCACCCATAGTGCTATATCCATGGCTCGCGCTCATGTATAGCGTGACGGTTGAAAAAGTTTGAGATTATTTGAGTATGAAACAATTGCTTGGCTTGTCATCGGGGGTATAGAAGTTGGGAACATCTTTGTGTGACGAAAATGAAGTATAGCCTAACTATATGATTTTGTAGGGATGAACTTTCTTTTGCCATGCTATTTTGAGAAGACATGATTGCTTTGATTAGTATGCTTGAAGTATTATTATTTTTGTGTCAATATGAATTTGTGTCTTGAATCTTCCGGATCTGTATATTCATATCACAATTAAGAAGATTTACATTGAAATTATACCAAAGTATCACTCCGCATCAAAAATTCTTTTTTATCATTTACCTACTCAAGGACGAGCAGGAATTAAGCTTGGGGATGCCTGATACATCTCCAACATATCTATAATTTTTTATTGCTCCATGCTACTTTATCTACTGTTTTTAGGCAATATTGGGCTTTATTATCCACATTTATATTATTTTTGGGACTAACTTATTAACCGGAGGCCCAGCCCAGATTTGTTGTTTTATGCCTATTTTAGTGTTTCGAGGAAAAGGAATATCAGACGAAGTCAAAATGGAACGAAATCAACTGGAGAAGTTATTTTTGGAAGGAAAGCCACCCGATGGACTTGGAGTGCACGTCAGGAGATACGGAAGGTGCTCACGAGGGTGGGGGCGCACCCCCCCCCCCCCCGCCCGGTGCACCCCCTGCCTCGTGGGGCCCCCGTAGCTCCTCCGACGTACCCCCTGCACCCATATATACCTACGTACCCTAAAACTTCCAGAACAGAAGATAGATCGGGAGTCCTGCCGCCGCAAGCCTCTGTAGCCACCAAAAACCTCTCGGGAGCCAGTTCCGGACCCTGCCGGAGGGGTAACCCATCACCGGTGGCCATCTTCATCACCCTGACGCTCTCCATGACGAGGAGGGAGTAGTTCACCCTCGGGGCTGAGGGTATGTACTAGTAGCTATGTGTTTGATCTCTCTCTCTTGTGTTCTTGAGGTGATACGATCTTGATGTATCGCGAGCTTTGCTATTATAGTTGGATCTTATGTTTCTTCTCCCCCTCTACTCTCTTGTAATGGATTGAGTTTTCCCCTTGAAGTAATCTTATCGGATTGAGTCTTTAAAGATTTGAGAACTCTTGATGTATGTCTTGCCGTGCGTATCTGTGGTGACAATGGGATATCACGTGATTCACTTGATGTATGTTTTGGTGATCAACTTGCGGGTTCCACCCATGAACCTATGCATAGGGGTTGGCACACGTTTTCGTCGTGATTCTCTGGTAGAAACTTTGGGGCACTCTTTGAGGTTCTATGTGTTGGTTGAATAGATGAATCTGAGATTGTGTGATGCATATCGTATAATCATACCCACGGATACTTGAGGTGACGTTGGAGTATCTTGGTGGCATTAGGGTTTTGGTTGATTTGTGTCTTAAGGTGTTATTCTAGTACAAACTCTAGGGCTGTTTGTGACACTTATAGGAATAGCCCAACGGATGGATTGGAAAGAATAACTTTGAGGTGGTTTCGTACCCTACCATAATCTCTTCGTTTTTTCTCCGCTATTAGTGACGTTGGAGTGACTCTTTGTTGCATGTTGAGGGATAGTTATATGATCCAATTATGTTATTATTGTTGAGAGAACTTGCACTAGTGAAAGTATGAACCCTAGGCCTTGTTTCAACGCATTGCAATACCGTTTCCGCTCACTTTTACCACTTGTTACCTTGCTGTTTTTATATTTTCAGATTACAAAAACCTATATCTACTATCCATATTGCACTTGTATCACCATCTCTTCGCCGAACTAGTGCACCTATACAATTTACCATTGTATTGGGTGTGTTGGGGACACAAGAGACTCTTTGTTATTTGGTTACAGGGTTGTTTGAGAGAGACCATCTTCATCATATGCGTCCTATGGATTGATAAACCTTAGGTCATCCACTTGAGGAAAATTTGCTACTGTCCTACAAACCTGTGCACTTGCAGGCCCAACAATGTCTACAAGAAGAAGGTTGTGTAGTAGACATCAAGTACCAAGGGCTCCTGAGGGCATGGAGCCACCATCACCGTAGGGCTGGTCAGGTACTTCTTGAGATCTTGGAACGCTTTGTCAGCCTCTTGAGTCCATTCGAACGAATCCTTCTTCTTCATCAGCTTGAAGAAGGGCAGGGCTCGTTCCCCCAGCTTGGAGATAAAGTGTCCTAACACAGTTACTTGCCCGGTGAGCTTCTACATTTCTTTGAGGGTCTTCGGCGGACTCATGTCTTCAACTGCCTTGACCTTCTCTGGGTTAGCCTCGATGCCTATGTGGGACACGAGGAAGCCCGGAAGCTTGCCAGAAGGAACACCGAACACGCACTTCTCTGGGTTAAGCCGCAGGTCCACTTCGCGAAGGCTCGCGAAGGTTTCTTCTAGGTCCTGTATCTGGGTCTTTGCCTCCCGAGACTTCACCACGATGTCGTTGACGTAGGCCTCGGCGTTTCTTCCGAGCTGTCGGCCCAAGGCGATGTGCATCAGTCGCTGAAAGGTTGCGCCCGTGTTGCGCAATCCGAACGGCATGCACGTGTAGCAATACACCCCACACGGGGTCAGGAAGGCCATTTTCTCCACATCTTCTACCGCCATCTTGATTTGGTGATAGCCCGAGAAGTTATCCAGGAAGCACAACAGGTCGCATTCGGCGGTGGAGTCGATGATTTGGTCGATGCGAGGGAGTGGGAACGGATCTTGAGGGCAGGCCTTGTTGAGGTTGGTGAAGTCGACGCACATGCGCTCCTTTCCTCCCTTATTCGGCACACCAACAGGGTTGGCTAGCCATTCACGATAGCGAACTTCGCGAATGACACCCACAGCCTCCAACTTGCGGGTTTCTTGGACGATGAAGGCCTTCTTCTCGGTGGACTGTCGCCTTGCCTTCTGCTTCACGGGACGCACGCTGGGCACACATTCAGATGATGCTCAATCACCTCTCTTGGAACCCCCGCTAGCTAATCGGGTTCCCACGCAAACACCTCCTTCTTCACGCGCAGGAATTTCACCAAGGCCTCTTCTTGTTCAGGGTTGAGATTGGCGCCTATGGTGAAGGTGGCGCCAGAGGATCCATCTTCATCGACTGGTACTTGCTTGGTCTCTGCCTTGTCTTGGGTGAACAGCTGCTTCTTCTGGCTGCCATAGCAACCTTGGCCTCGAGGGTGTCGGCGCTTGCAGGCTGCGCCACTGCGGCCACCTTGAAAGCGAGCTTGAGTGCCTGCAGAACATCTTTTGTATCTCCAGACACGGTGAGGACGCCGCTGCTCTCGGGCATCTTCATGAGGTTGTAGGCCAGGTGAGTCACCGCCATGAACTGGGCCAAGGCAGGGTAGCCGAGGATGGCATTGTATGGGAGGCCAATGGGGGCAATGTCAAAGTCGACCAGCTCCGTGCGGAAGTTGTCGTGGGTGCCGAAGGTCACCGGGAGGCGGATCTGCCCCAGGGAGCTGGTGGAGCTACCTCCGACGCCCGAGAAGGGCTTGCTGGGTCGGAGTCGCTCCAGCGGCACGTGGAGGAGGCTGTATGCCTCCACCGAGAGCATGTTGAGGCCGGCACCGCCGTCAATGAGGGTCCTGGTGACGGCCACCTGGCAGATGGTGGGGGTGCATAGCATCGGGAGCGCGCCCGAATAGGCGGTGTTGGAGGGGTGATCGTCTGAGCTGAAGGTCAAGTCGGCCTTGGGTGCCACCCAGCCCAGGGGGCTTCGTGGCGCTTGAGGGCGGTGCTGATCTGGCGGACGAAGGGCTTGACGTGGAGACTCGATGGCGGCGCCTGCGAGCCGCCCAGGAGAGATGCGACGACCGGGGGTGCTGGCGCAGCATAATGGGCGAGGAAGAGGCTGCGCAACTACTCCTGGGAGGCCACCGAAGCTGCTGGCAGTTGGAGCAGCCACATGCGCGGGACACCAGTGAGGGCCATGGGCAGCCAGTTAGCCATGACCCTGTTGTCGCCCTCGGCCTTGAGGACGGCCTCCTCATATGCCAGCAGGAAAGCTAGCGGATCGGCCGCGCCGTCGTAGCGCGACGGCGTGTCTGGCTTGAACTTGTTCGGCCACTGCAAATGTCGCAAGGCGGGGGCCAGGGCTCGGAGCCCCCTGGTCCCCGCGCCGGTGTCGACAGCTGGAGCAGGCGGCGCGTTGTCCGCCATGGGGGAGGAGCGCGGTGCTAATGGAGAGCGGGTCGACGGAAGGGAGAGCTTCGGCGCACCCCTACCTGGCACGCCAAATGTCGGATGTGGGGTTCCGGCAAAACCCTTAAGGTTCGAACTCTGAGGTGCGCGCGAAGATCTTCCCCCTACCGATCCACGTCTGAATGCCTTGCTGAGAATCTAAGCTACACAATGAAAAATACGAGGGACACAATATTTATACTGGTTCGGGCCACCGTTGTGGTGTAATACCCTACTCCACTGCGTGGTGTGGTGGATTGCCTCAGGGGCTGATGATGAACAGTACAAGGGAAAGAACAGCCTCGCGAGAGGTGTTCTTGGGCTGGTGCAGAGAACTACTTGTGTGAGTTCGATCAACTCTTCTTGAGATGCCTCTCTATGATGGTGGCTATCTCTATTTATAGAGGCCCTGGTCCTCTTCCCAAATATTGAGCGGGAAGGGCGCCAACAACAGCCATTTTGAAGGGGAACATCTAGTACAAGTTATCCTAACTAAAGTTGGTCTTCGGCTGCCAAAGGCACTGGCGATGACGCCGTCTTGGGCTCCACGGTGACCTCCATCCTGCCGCTCTGCTGGTCTTGGTTTCGTTGCACCGAAATGGTAACCTTTGCTTGATGCCTCGTTACTTCGCGCCTATGCTTGCCCCCTTTGCACCAAAGAGGAAACAAGGACACCGCGCAGGCCGGCACCCGCCTGGTATCGATCATCATGGCTTGCGTCACGAGCACCTCGCGAGGTACCCTTGGCTTGATCGCTCCGCCTCCTCGCGAGCCTACCTGGTGAGGCCGCTCCTGAGGAAGCCTTGCGTCATCCTCCCCGCGAAGCTTGGCCCCTCGCGAGGGTCTTGAGCTTAAGCTGATAAAGATGGGCCATACTGGGCCACCACTTGAGCCATGCCGCAGGCCGCAGGCAGGCAAGTCTGGGGACCCCCGTTCCCAGAACGCCGACAGTCTGGTTAAGTACCTCAGTAGAGAAAGCCGAAAACTGACTGTCATGATAAGTGAGAGCGAGTCAGCAATCCGGTGACTTAGTGTTATCCTAAAAATCATTCGCGGTTTATGCCGTGTTATACGAGGGGCTGGGCTTCGACCAACCATGTTGCAAAGGCACCGTACTCCGGATCGTCGTTCATGCAACAGGGGCTAGTACTTAGCCCCACCAATGGACTCTTGTGGCTAAGTGAAAGTAATAACGCCGCATAGTCTGATTGCCTAGTTCACCTTGCAAGACGCCTCCTATATAGGACCAAGACGTTGGATAAAGTGCGAACATGCGTTCCCGAACACCCCTGTAATATTTACATGGGGGCAGAAGCCTACGACTGGTAAACTTTCAAACTTATAAAATAAACGGCCAAATAGGAGGATAAACTAACAAAATCATAAAGCGCAAGCATAAATATTTCACATTATGAGTTCATTATATGCTTCTTGTAAACCGGACTCCACTACTCAAATATGATATCCTTTGAGCATTGACCTCTACAATTGGGGCTCCCTCGAGGACCTCGCTGAAGTACTTCTCCGGCCTCCGGTGATCCTTGCCTTCAGGCGGCCCTACGGTGGCAATTTTGGTGGCCTTCATCTTCGCCCATTGCGCCTTGACTCGAGCGAAGGACATCCAGGCACCTTCTATGCAAGCCGACCTCTTTATGGCATCGATCGGAGGACACGCATCGACCAGCCGCTTCATGAGTCCGAAGTAGCTGCTGGGTATGGGCTCGGCTGGCTAAAGACAGACTATTACATCCTTCATGGCTAGTCCGGCCACCCTGTGCAGCTCAGTCAGTTGCTTTAGTTGATCGCTGAGGGCCGCCGGATGCTCTGGCTCAAGGTACTGCGACCAGAATAGCTTCTCCATCGAGCTCCCTTCTTCAGCTTGGAAGAACTCTATGGCGTCAGCAACACTCCTCGGCAGATCCGCAAACGCTCCTGGAGAACTCCAAACTCGGGTGAGTAATATGTATCTCTTACTTGTAAATTTACTCTGCAGAAGAAAGGCCTTACCAGCTGCTATTTGCCTCGCCTCCTGGATCCCCTGGCGAGCGCCCTAGGCTTCAACCCGGGCTTCCTTCATGATCTCGAGAGCTTTGGTGAGTTTGGAGGCTTGCTTCGAAGTCTTCTGCTCCAAGGACTCGCACTTAGCTATGGCGTCCTTGAGCTCTTATTTGACCTCGCCCACCCGCGCCTCATGTCTTCGGCGGGTGGTTTGCTCCACCTCCAACACCTTCGCCGCTTTGTCAGCGGCCGCCCTACTCACCTCCGCCTCCTTCTTGGCTTGGGCAAGCATGCTCTTGAGGGACTCGACCTCGGCTGCGCCAACTATGAGCAACGTCATAAAACTCACTAAGTTTAAAGAATTAGTACACATATCACTTCGGGTATGTACAAGTGTTGCATACCTTGCGTTTCGTCAAACCGCTTGTTGACGCGGTCGATCTCCTCATTGGCTAGTCAAAGTTTATGATTGAGCTCGGAAACCTCTGCGGCTTGGGCAGTAGCCGCCAGCATGGATGCCTGTCCCACACAATTGTGTAGTACATTATTATCTTGTTTTGGGATCCTCCGTCCGGATTGTTCCAATCCGTACAGAGTCTCAGGGGCTACTGTCTATACATGGGTTCAACCTTGCATAAAAAAGAACTTGTTAGAAAATTACATCGCATACCTCAAAGCCCATTAGTAGTCTATTGAAGGCTTCGTTCAGTCCGCTTTTTGCAGACCGAACTTTCTCCATAACCGCACCCATCAGGGTGCAGTGCTCCTCCATGATGGAAGCACATTGCAACGCTTCCTCGAGAGTATGAGCGACCTCCGGATTAATAGAGGCCGCCGATGGAGCTGCTGCTCTTGCCCCTCCATCGAAGGAGGGTGTTGATCCGAACCCGGAGCCACATTGGTCTCCGGGACGGTGTTCGGCGAGGGCCCGAACTGTTGAGACCCTCAACCCTCAGTGGTCATGGGGGTCCCCATACCCTGGTCGGCGGCATCAGAGGTATTACCCTCGGGTGCCTTCTGGACGGCCTCCTCCGCCCCTCCTCGGCTAGGAGAGGTCCTTTGGGACGACACCTCGGTGTCCTCCATGGCAGAGGGGAGAGGTCTCGTGATGGTCCATCACTCTCCGCCTCTTCAGGCGCCAGAGAATTCCTCGACGAAGACGACGAGTTTGGGATATCGCACGGAGGGCTGAAATGCAAGCAAAGATACAATTTATATAAATAGAGGCAGGTAAGCGGAAGCTGAACAAGTAAGGTTTTCGATGCTTACGATTCGGCCAGGGGCTTAACCCTGGGGGCTCTCCTTGGGCTGTGTTCGGACTCCGAGTCCGAACTGAACGAGAAGGTGATCTTCTTCTCCTTCGGTGTCGCCCCCTCTGGATTCTCGGAGGTCGTCCTCTTCCTCCTCATTTTGAGAGGGGAGTTGCTCTCCACCTCCTCCTCTTCCTCCTATTCATCCTTGTCTTCCTCGTGAGAGGAGACGGCCTCAGTTTGTTCAGACACAACGTCCGAAGGACCTCTGCAGCGGGGCCCGCCCTTGGGCTCCTTGCCTTTTTTCTTGCCCTTCTTCTCCGGCGCTTGGTAGGGCGCCGGGACCAGCATCTCCTCCAACTGGGGAGTGACTGGGTCTTCGGGCAACGGAGCCGGACTCTTGATCCACTCCACTTTCTTTGTCCAGCCCAGTAAGGAGGTGGGCTGATAAGATTCATATTGATCGAAAATATAGACCGGACATGTCTTCGGAAAACTAATACTTACCGGAGTGGCCAGATTCTCGGCGTCAAGACCGACGTCTTCGGTCTCCATGGGCCAGCTCTTCTGCGCCTTGAAAATCAGCTTCCACATTCCCTCATGTGCCATGCCGAGGAAGTGTTGTAGAGTCTGTGGCTCCTCCGGATTAAAATCCCACATGGGGGAAGTCTGGCGTTGGCAGGGGTGGATGCGACGGAAGAGCCTGATCTGCACCACATTGGTGAGACCAATGTTCTTGCTCAGCATGTTGGTGATGCACGTTTGCAGCATCTGCACCTCCATCTGGACCCCCAGTCGAGGCCCTTAGCGGTCCATGAAATGAGCCTCATGGGGGGTCCGGATCTAAACTCAGGAATCGCCACCCACTTGGTGCGGCACGACTTGGTGACGTAAAACCACTCTTGCTACCAGACCTTGACTGTCTCAATGAAGGCCCCCTTGGGCCATGTGGCGTTGGGAAGCTTGCTTATCATGGCCCCGCCGCAGTCTGCATGTTGCCCGTCAACCACCTTCGGCTTCACATTGAAGACTTTTAGCCATAGGCCGAAGTGTGGGGGATGCGGAGTTAGGCCTCGCACACGATGATAAACGCCAAGATGTGGAGGAAAGAGTTCGGGGCTAGATCATGGAGATCTAGCCCGTAATAGAACATGAGTCCCCGGACGAAGGGGTGGAGTGGAAAACCTAACCGTCTAAGGAAATGGTGGAGGAAAACGACCCTTTCGCCGGGCTCCAGAGTAGGGATGATTTAACCTTTGGTGGGGAACCTGTGCGTGATGTCTGCGGCCAGGTACCCCGCGCTCCGGAGATCCTTTATCTCCTTCTCCATGATGGATTTGGACTCCCACTTGCCCTTGGAACCGGATCCGGCCATGGTCGGAGGAGGTGGTGGCGGTAAGGTAGATGAAAGCTTTCTTTCGGGCGCTAAGAGCTTGGGAGATTGGAAGTCTGAGGCTGGAAGAAGGCGTGGGGAAGAGAGGAGGAATCTATTGCCTTTGTATAGGCGATAAACAACCGTCCCCCCACTTATGCCTTGAAACTCGCATGTTCCCAACGTAAGCATGCGCCATAAACGGCTGGATTACTCAAATCTTATTGATGAGCAATCCCGTAATAAGTGGGCACGATCTCTGTTTTGGCAAGACGGGCCAAGGGGGCTCGGCCTCGAAACACAGAATGCGGGGTGTGAAAACGGTTCAAAACACTGAAGGGTCAAGTCTGATGCTTCGCCGGAAAAAGTTGTCAGTAAAGACACTATTCCAGAGGGAGTCCTGGACTAAGGGGTCCTCGGGCGTCCGGTCTATTCGGTATGGGCCGGACTAATGGGCTGTCAAGATACAAGGAAGATGACCACCTCTTGTGTCTGGTTTGGACTCCCATATGCGTGAACGGTAAGTTTAGGTGTCCGGATATACTGTTTCCTTTCTGTTAAACCGAATTTGTACAACCCTAAGCCCCTCTGGTATCTATATAAACCGGAGGGTTTAGACCGAAGGCAGGATCATAACATTGATAGGGTAGCCAAGCTAGTGTTTAGCCATTACGACCTCGAGGTAGATCAACTCTTGTAACCCCAATACTCATCAAATATAATCAAGCAGGAGTAGGGTTTTACCTCCATTAAGAGGGCCCGTGTCCCTTTGATCATTGTTACCATCGATCCTCAGACATACAGCTTGGGCCCCCTACCCGAGATCTACCGGTTTTGACACCGACAATAACATGGAAGCCTTTAAGGAGATGAGCTTTGCAAATCTCAACAAAGAGTACGAGACCTGGCTCGCTCAAAATAGAGAACTTGAAAGCGAGTTGGTGGCTATCACGAAGAAAAACTGAGGTACATGCATTGCCTTATGTACGTACTTATATGCAACCCCCAAACCTCGAGTTTATCACCTCGTGATGACTTGGCGCTTTTGCATAGAAAAAGTAGCCTACTTGTGTAGCCCCCAAGTACCGGGTTGCATACTTGCAGCTGCTTGGGACTTATATCTTGTAATTTTTTTTATTTCAAAGTATTATAGCTCCCAAGTGCCGGGTCGTCTTGCCTGCAGCAGCTCGGGATTTGTAATTTTTGCAAATAAAGCTTCAATAAGTGTAGCTGTAGCAACCCTTACAAATTTGTGAAATTTGCAATAGTGTGCCCCCGAGTGTTGGGTTGTCTTGCCTGCGACAACCCGGGACTCACTTTTCCTTTGTAATCTTTATGCATTAAATTAACATGTTGTAGCCCCCAAGCGCCAAATTATCTTGCCTACGATGACCCAGGGTTCTTTATTCTTAACTGACTCTTGTTTGTGCACTTGTAGAATTTTTCAAACCAAGCCAGCCAAGAAATTGCCGAGCTGAAAGAGAAACTTGCCACTGAAGTCGGTAAACGTGAGAAGGTTGATCGGCTGGCGCAAGACTGCCAAGAATCTCTCGTAAAAGTGACGAAGAACTTTGAAGCCATGAAGAAAAAAATTGCAGAGAAGAAGGAGGCCTTGGTTCTAAGAGCAGAAATGCAAAGACCAAACTTGGCATTATGGAAGAAGAACTCAAAGGCATAAAGGACCATGTAAGACGGGTCTATGCCGCCACTTTTGGTAAGCTCATTCTTTCCTATTGTTATAGCTAGAATCTAGCTCTTTGCTTGTTTTGCACATGAAATCCAGCTTCTACTTTAACTTGTTTTCCTTTCTTTAGGTAAAAAGAATTCCATCAACATTGAGCTTCATGTTGTCAAGCTGAAGGCGATGTATACCCTCATTGAACAATTGTACATGGGAGGTTCAGGAGCCATCAAATGTGTTTGAGGTTGGGACCGCCCAATGCACAAACTGGGTGAAATGCTGAAGGAACTTTTAGTTGTCTCACAATGGATCAAGGAGCTCAAGTTATCTGCTTGCCGGAAGGGGCCATGAGTGCCATGGCTTTGGCGAAGGCATGTCACCTAAAGATGAAGCCGGAGCTACTAGCCGGTGGCTTCCCACAATTCAAAGTTGGTATCGCTCCTTTTGAGTGAGCCGACTTCATGAGGGTGACGAAGGAGACCCGGCATTTTGCAACCACAATTGCACACTCGCTTGACCTGTCTAGTTTTCAACTAGGGTATGACACCAAGAACCAACGCAACGAGAATCAACCAGGGTTAGCCAACCACTCAAGGTGAAAAACTTCCATGGTGAGCCCAGCTGCCAAGAGTCGGGCCACCTCTTCTCCAATAGCCTTACGCTGCTTGAGGGAGTCCCGGATTAGGGGGTGTCCGGATAGCCGAACTATCACCTTTGGCCGGACTCCTGGACTATGAAGATACAAGATTGAAGACTTCGTCCCGTGTCCGGATGGGACTTTCCTTGGCGTGGAAGGCAAGCTTGGCGATACGGATATGTAGATCTCCTACCATTGTAACTGACTCTGTGTAACCCTAACCCTCTTCGGTGCCTATATAAACCGGAGGGTTTTAGTCCGTAGGATGAACAACAATCATACCATAGGCTAGCTTCTAGGGTTTAGCCTCTCTGATCTCGTGGTAGATCTACTCTTGTACCACCCATATCATCAATATTAATCAAGCAGGAGTAGGGTTTTACCTCCATCGAGAGGGCCCGAACCTGGGTAAAAACATCGTGCCCCTTGTCTCCTGTTACCATCTGCCTAGACGCACAGTTCGGGACCCCCTACCCAAGATCCGCCGGTTTTGACACCGACATTGGTGCTTTCATTGAGAGTTCATCTGTGCCGTCACCATCAGGAAGGATGCCTCATCCCATCTTTAAAGACGGCACTATTGCTAAAGGAGCTTTGGCTATCGGCCAAACTCTCCGGCTAGGCGGTTTCCTTATGACCGCCTGTCCGGCCACCGCGCCGACAATGACTTCTCGGGTCATCGAAAGCAATCTTCACGTTAGCTCGGAACTCGCCGAGCAGTTAGATCCGATGGAACTCTCTTCCATAAACAAGCTCTTGGATCGCATCGCCGCCCTGGGAGTCGCTACAGACTACGATCAGATTGGGCCTAAAACCGATCTGAGAGAGATCAATTCTCCCCAGGTTACCCACCATGTTGTCGTGGTTGAGGAGCAATACAGCGACCCTTCCTCTATTTTAAGGACTAGCTATGCCCAGATTTCCGATCCCTCCATGCCGGATTCCCGCGGAGGGGAGGACGTAACTCAAGCCCTGAACCTAAAGTCAGGCAGCAGGCTAGATGCATTGGACAACATCCAAGAACCCAAGCTTCTGAGTTCGGAAACTTCTTGGCCCCTGAGCCTGAGATTGGACTGGGTTCCGGATTTAATTTCACCCGCCCACCCAAACATAAGCGATCTATCCCAAATCCGGCAAGAGCCCGCACAAACAGTACATCATTACTGGGCCAGATTCCTCCTGGTTATGAGCATGATAAAGGACTGCCGTGAGGAGGACACGATTACATTCTTCCGCAATAATTGCACGGACAAGGGAATCCTCAACGTCGTAACTCGTCGTGAAATTACATGCTTCGCTGACTTGGCATCCATAGTATGAAAGTACTGTGAGATGGAAAGCGCCTGGAAAACCGAAATCAATTTTTGGGACAATCTGGCCCTGAATACAACCCCAGTCCGAAATAAAAGGGTGCATCATCGCCAGGCACCTGGGTTAAATACCAAAAAGCAAAAACCCGCTATAGGGCATGGAACCGTACTGGAGGGATGGCTCAATGGACCCTGAAAATTCATAGTACAGAGGGCGCCACTCCAACTCATAGCCTTAGAGCATGTTGGATACTACGGCAGGTGGCCAAAAGTGGCGAGGAGCTTCTAGCTCCAGAGCATCAGCCCAAGGATACCAGTACGATATTAACAGTCTTCGAGACGTTCGCATCAAATAATATGCGGAAACGAACACTCCGCAGCCTTGCCGAAGTCTACCAAGTAGCAACAATAAACCCATGGAGTGACACGGCTATTACCTTTAATGCTAGTGACGAACCTAAATTCCGAACAGCCCGAGCACCAGCCGCACTGGTCCTCAGTCCAATAGTCGACGGCTTTCTCCTCACAAAGGTACTCATGGACAGTGGCAGCGGATTGAACCTCATTTACGAGGAAACCCTCTGAAAAATGGAAATAGACTGGAGCCGCATTGAGCAAAGTAGCACAACCTTTAGAGGAATAATCCCCAGTCGGGAAGCATGATGTACAGGAAAAATCACACTGGATGTGGTATTCGGCACGCTAGATAATTACAGGTCCGAGGAGGTCACGTTTCAAGTGGCCCCGTTCAGCAGTGGATATCACGCTCTATTAGGGCGAGAGGCATTCACAACTTTTCAAGCTACACCCCATTACGGGTACATGAAGCTCAAAATGCCCGGGCCCAACGAAATCATCACTCCTGCTAGTGACCCGGACATAGCACTCCGCGCTGAAAATAAGACAGTCGCACTGGCCCTTGAGGCACTATCCGAAGCCCTAGCGGCCGAAGAGCTCACTGCGCTGCGCTCCACAGTGAATAGGGACGATGTGATACTCGATAAGAGATCCAAGTCCACCTCCTTTAAACCAGCGGGCGAAATAGTCAAATTCCAAGTCCATCCAACGAACCCTACGAAAACGGCCTCCATCGGGGCACAATTAAACCCTGATGTAGACGCCGCACTACGAGAATTCCTACGCAAAAATTGGGACAATTTTGCCTGGCACCCTTCAGACATGCCAAGAATCCCACGCCGGCTGGCCGAGCACAGCCTAAACATCCTAAAAGGATTCAAGCCAGTCAAACAGGCTCTTCGGTGTTTCTCCGAACCCAAGAGACAGGCCATGGGAGAGGAGCTAGCCAAATTATTGGAGGCCGGATTCATCAGAGATATAAAACATCCGGACTGGCTAGCAAACCTGGTGATGGTACCAAAGAAGGACAAATCCTGGCGCCTATGCGTCAATTTTAAGGACCTCAACAAGGCTTGCCCAAAGGATCCCTTCCCACTCCCCCGCATCGATCAAATTATCGACGCTACCGCAGGACACGATTCATTGTGTTTCCTCGACGCATACTCCGACTACCACCAAATTAAGATGGCAGAGCCCGACCAGGTCGCAACGGCATTCATCACCCCATACGGCCCATTCTGCTTCAACACAATGCCCATTGGGCTCAAAAACGCTGGCGCAACATATCAGCGCATGATTCAGACATGTTTGGCAAACCAGATCGGCAAAATAGTGGAGGCATACGTAGATGATGTGGTCGTCAAAACCAAGCACGTCGAAACTCTAGTACACGATTTGAGGCTCACGTTCGATAATCTCCGAACATATGACATTAAGCTTAACCCGGAAAAATGCGTTTTCGGTGTACCAGCCGGAAAGCTCTTGGGCTTCATTGTATCCGGTAGAGGAATTGAAGCAAACCCAGCCAAGATCCGAGCTTTGTCACAATTGGATATCCCAAAGGACCTCAAACAATTACAAAAATTGACGGGATGTGTGGCGGCTCTAAGCCGCTTTATCTCCCGTTTAGGAGAAAAGGCGTTACCTCTTTATCGCCTCCTCCGATGCACCGAACACTTCGAGTGGACAGATGCCGCCACGGCCGGACTCGAAGATATAAAAGCCATATTGGCAAAAAAACCCGGTCCTGGCCGTGCCCAACATGGGCGAACCAATGCTATTATATATCACGACAGCTCATCAAGTTGTGAGCGCAGTGCTCGTTGTCGAACGAGAAACGGACGGACACAAGTTCCCCCTTCAAAAACCAGTTTACTACGTGTCCACTGTCCTAACTCCATGCAAGTCACGGTACCCGCATTATCAAAAGATAGCGTACGCGGTGTTCATGGCATCCTGGAAGCTGCGACACTACTTTCAAGAGTGTTCGATAAAAGTAGCCTCCGAAGTACCTCTTAACGATATTATAAACAACCGCGACGCGACGGGCCGGATTGCCAAATGGGCCATTGAGCTCCTCCCGTTCGACATAACCTATTAGCCACGGCGAGCTATTAAGTCACAATTTTTGGCCGACTTCGTTGCCGAATGGACTGAAGCCAAACTCCCTAAAGAGTACGGCGCATATTCCAACTGGATAATGCACTTCGACGGCTCCAAAATGTTGGTCGGTCTGGGGGCTGGCGTCGTTTTGACGTCCCCAACCGGAGATATGGTTCAATACGTACTCCAGATAATGTATACGGACTCCAACAACACAGCCGAATACGAGGCCCTTCTACACGGCCTCCGGATGGCAGTATCCATGGGCATTCAACGCCTAGAGGTGCGCGGGGATTCGAACCTCGTGATATCCCAAATAAATGGAGACTTCGATGCCAAGGATCCGAAAATGGCAGCTTATTGCAACGTCGTCCTAAAAATGTCAGCTCGGTTTGAAGGGCTCAAATTTCACCATACAGCCCGGGATAACAACCAGGCAGCAGGCGTATTGGCGTGCATTGGCGCAAAGCGTGATGCCGTCCCTCCCAACTAAACCCGGGCAAACGTCGGGTCGGGCCGGGTTTCGGGCTGGGCTTGTAAAAGCCTGACCTTCATTTCTCAAGCCCGAGCCCGGCCCGAAGCCCGAAATACTCCTTGTTTTCAAGCCCAAGCCCGGCCCGAAATCAAGCCCGAAGCCCGAAAGCCCGGCCCGAACGCTATTTTTAAGTGTACGCACGTGCAAGCCCGGCCCAAAATACACGAAAAGTGAAGCCCGAGCCCGCCCGAACGATCTTCCGGGCTGCAAAACAAGGCTCGGGCCCGGCCCGAACGTCAAGCCCGGCCCGGACCGGCCCGGGTTTTTCGGGCCGGGCTCGGGCCGGGTTGTCGGGCCGGGCTGTCCATGCCCGGTTTACTCCCAACATCTTCCTAGAGAGGTTGTTCAAGCCATCCGTACTATGGGAGGGGGAATCCGAAATAACAACTTGGACCCAACCGCACTGCCCGACGCTGAACATTCTGACACAATTGGTGGTTCTGCCAACGATGTAACATCTTCAGCCCATGTAATAATGGCAGTCATTGCCCCGTGGATGGAACCATTCCTAGCCTACCTAACCAGGCATGAGCTTCCCGAGGACCAAAACGAGGCCCACTGCATAGTGCGGCGATCTAAAGCCTATAAGGTCCATGAGGGAGAGCTTTACAAGAAAAACACAACCGGAGTCCTTCAAAGGTGTATCTCCGAAGAGGAAGGGCAGAACCTTCTGGCTGAAATTCATGCCGGACTCAGCAAGCACCACGCCGCAGCCCGGGCCCTTGTAGGCAAGGCCTTCCGTACAGGATTTTATTGGCCGACGGCCCGGGCAGATGCTCAGGACTTAGTCCAATGATGCGTCAGTTGCCAGCTCTTTGCTAATCAAAGCCACATGCCACCCACCGCCCTCAAAACTATACCCATAACCTGGCCCTTCGCGGTATGGGGACTTGACATGGTTGGACCCCTTAAAGGAGGAACCCACAAGAAAAAATACCTACTGGTCATGGTGGATAAATTCACCAAATGGATAGAGGCCAAACCTGTTAAGACGGCCGAATCCGGACCGGTGATAGACTTCATATCAGGGGTCATACACCGTTACGGCGTCCCCCATAGCATCATCACTGATAACGGCATGAACTTTACGGCCGACGAGGTCAAACTCTGGTGCAAAAACATGGGCAAGAAGCTCGACTATGCTTCAGTCTATCACCCTCAAACTAACGGTCAAGTCGAGCAAGCAAATGGTCTAATCATGAGCGGCATCAAACCCAGATTAGTGCGATCCCTCAAGGAATCTAACACGCACTGGGTAGAGGAGCTCGACTCCGTACTCTGGGGCTGCGGACCACTCCAAATCGCACCACCGGATTTACACCATTCTTTATGGTATAAGGCGCAGAGGCAGTTCTACCCTGTGAGATAATTCATGACTCACATTGGGTGCGCATGTACGAAGAAAGAGAAGCCGAGCTCGATCGGCAGGACAGTTTGGACGCATTGGAGGAGGAGCGGGACGTGGCAAAAGCCCGTTCCGCATTTTATCAACAACAAGCTCGAAGATGTCAAAGCAGAGAAGTACGGGCCAAAACTTACAACGTTGGCGAGTTAGTTCTATGCCTGCCGGACAAGAAAAAGGACAAACTCAAGCCCAAATGGGAAGGTCCCTTTATCATCGACCAAGTCCTGACCGGTGGAGCGTATCGTCTGCGCGATGCATCGGATAACTGACTCAAGCCGAACCCATGGAACGCAGCCCGTCTCCGAAGATTCTACGCCTAGCGCCGGATTCTGAGTTCGTCTCCTTCCTTCGTCTATATTTTATATATTAGTTGTCTTATGTTTCTCTCCTTCTCCCTCCTTTTCTATTATAGCCTTTGAAAGCTTGTTCGCGCATTGTTCGCACACACTTGAAGCGCTATCCGCACTCATTATACCTGGGGGCTTCTTTAACAGAAGCTTATTTATACGGGCTCCATACCCAACACATGTGTCACACTTCCACATCTACCTTTTATTCACCATTATATGCATCGATATGACTTAAGTTTTGGTCAAGCTGGGTTGCCTGGCTCCTGTGCTTACCCCTACGTTCCCGATTGTGGCCATACCCAACTCATTCGTGCAGTTGTAAGAGCTCGGGAAGAAGGTCACCCATAGAACCGGGCATTACCTCTGCAGGACGGCCTGTGAGCATACCTACAGATATAACTCTATTAGTCGACTTCCTCACCGAACTTTTTTTTCAAAGGTTCGTTCAAGCACTTACTAAAAATGCCGCATCGAAGCCGCCGATTCTCCTTAACAGAGTCAGACAACTGGGCACGAACATCCTTTAGTTCCTCACCCAGTTGGGTGTTGGCATCTTGGAGATTATTTTTCTCTTGCCTAACCCTTGTAAGCACATTCTCGCCGGCCTTTAACCGGCGCATGAGATGTTGCTTGTCCGGATCTATCCCGGCGCCATCTGCAATATTATTGTCAGACTTCTACACACGCCGCACTTCACAAATTACTTATCTTTTGAAGCATATATTACCAGAGGGGGTCTCTTTGGCTTCCCCCGCTGTGGCTAGTGCGGCCTCAAGTTGGGCCTTGCACTCCTCCAGCTCCTGGGACAGTTGGGTATTCTTTTCTATAAGATCCTGCACAATAAATGATCCTTAAATTAGCTATTCTAACTATTTCAAGTCTAGGGGGCTACTGGCACATATAACTGTCAAATTTTCTCACCCGTATGTCTTTTACATACTGCTCCCGTGGCTCTGGCTAGACTATTTTGAGCAGTGCGGAGGTGCGCATCTCCCGAATTAAAGGCATCCAATGCCTCTGGGGAGAAACATGAGTCGCGAAGAACTGTCCGTCGACGCCTGTGATTCATGGCACTCTCCACCTCGGAATTGGTGGTAGATAACCTGTCGGCATCCTCTATCGGAGGAGCATCCGACGCACGCCTCGTGTTCGCCTCCGCTTCTGGACCTGGCTTTGGAGCCTGGCGAGCGGAGGATTGATTGGCAACCTCTCGGGATACAGTCCAGCGAGCGCTCTTCTTCCTGAAAAAGCACGAGCGTTAGTATGTCTCCCAGGAATAAAGCCTGGGAGTAAGGTGGCATGCCATACCATTGCGCCGGAGTTTCGATCCAGACCGCACTTCTTTTTAGCCTGCTGGGCCATGCTGCCCCTTGTTGGCTAGCCGCTGCGGGATCGGCCTTCCGCCTCAAGGGCTCCCCCTATGAAACGCCATCGGTATACGATGATCAAAAATAAGCACGGATGGTTCATTTTCAAAGTATTGGGACTTTGGTCTCAATTACCTGTGAGGCTGGAAGTATTCCGGGGTAATCAGTCGTAATGGCGACCAAGGCATTATCGATGCTCAGCTGGTGAAATACCCCATCAATCAGCTCCACTGATATGTCCGGATCCTCTTGGGAGGTCGGATCGAGGAACCATTCCAGATCCTCGGGTTGTGGAGGCGGGTTGTTTATATCTATGGCCTGGCGCAGTTCCTGCGCCGAAATCACAAAATGAGATACTTGACTGTGGGAATATGGATCAGATAGGCAAAAGGAAATGTCTGCTTACCCAGCTCTTAGGATTGTGCATAGAAAATCCGTTCTATGGATTGACACGGAGAAATTCCTCCTCTTCTCCCTTGTACAACACGGACAAGATCTTCACCAGATCGGCCACCGATCCTGGCCCCTTACAGCCGCAGCGGGTGGCATCATCCTCTCTGTTGAAATCCCACATGGGGTGGCCTCTATACTGGAGCGGCTGCACCCCCCGCATAATGCATGTGGCCATGACCCCGATCATGGTCAGTCCGGAATGAGCCAACAACCTTATTCGGCTCATCAGGTAAAGGACGTCCCTGTCGTTTTCTTTCTGAGGGCTCCGTGGACGCCAGCTTAGGCGTTTCCTCAAAGGAGCGTTATTGAACTCAGGGAGGCCGATCCGAATAGGGTCCGGCAGGGGGACATCTTCTATATAAAACCACTCCGAAGGCCAGTCTTCGGACGCCTTCTTCGGGGTTCCGGATAGATATCTGGTCCCGGCGATGCGCCATAGTTCGGCTCCGCCCACTTGATATATTGACCCCTCTTGAGAACGGGGCACAAGGCAGAACAGCTTCTTCCACAGCGCAAAATGAGCCTCGACGCCCAAAAACAGCTCGCAAAGGGCCACGAAGCCCGCAATATGCAGAATAGAGGCACGCGTAAGGTTGTGTAACTGGAGGCCGTAGAACTACAGGAGCCCCCGGAGAAACAGATGAATTGGAAATCTGAGCCCTCTTATCAAATAAGAGACAAGGCACACCCGCTCTCCTTTGGAGGGGCTGGGGATGCTCTCCGCTTGCTTTCTGCCCACATAGGTAGTGAGTCCGGCTCGAACCGGAACCATGAAGGCTGAGGGAAGAAATCCCTTGGTTTGGAGCGTCACTAACTTGCTGTGCGGGACGGAGCATCTCTCCCAATCTCTAGGCTGAGGGCTGGAAGGGCGAGAGGAGGAGCCGCATCGACTGTCCATGATGGAATGGATTTCTGTCAGATGCGCTCTGATGAATGCTCGCAAAGGGAGGATGGTGTGATTCGGATCTAGATCCTCGTCTCTTTTATAGGCAGCTCATTTGCGTGGCTAGGGGGGTATAATGTAAAAATACCCTGGCTTTTCGCATTCGTTCGACACGTGGAAGATGGCCATTATTGGGCGTGGAAGCCGAATAGCGCAATATTTACAAGAAGCCGGATGCTATTCAAACAGGTACACAGGATTTGGAGAAGAACCCGCCTTGCAATGCTGAAGACAATCTACACGCCGGACTCATCGCCATTGAAGCCTGGTTCGGGGGCTACTGAGGGAGTCCCGGATTAGGGGGTGTCCGGATAGCCGAACTATCACCTTTGGCCAGACTCCTGGACTATGAACATACAAGATTGAAGACTTCGTCCCGTGTCCGGATGGGACTTCCCTTGGCGTGGAAGGCAAGATTGGCGATACGGATATGTATATCTCCTACCATTGTAACCGACTCTGTGTAACCCTAACCCTCTTCGGTGCCTATATAAACCGAAGGGTTTTAGTCCGTAGGACGAACAACAATCATACCATAGGCTAGCTTCTAGGGTTTAGCCTCTCTGATCTCGTGGTAGATCTACTCTTGTACCACCCATATCATCAATATTAATCAAGTAGGAGTAGGGTTTTACCTCCATCGAGAGGGCCCGAACCTGGGTAAAAACATCGTGCCCCTTGTCTCCTGTTACCATCCGCCTAGACGCACAGTTCGGGATCCCCTACCCAAGATCTGCCGGTTTTGACACTGACACTGCTCCTCATTGAAACAACGAAGGAACTGTTTGACCGGCTTAAATTTAGGATCAACATTAAGAGTGTGATCAGCAAATTCTCTCGGTACACCTGGCATGTCAGTAGGTTTCCATGCAAAGATGTACCAATTCTCAAGGATGAACTCGATGCGCATGCTTTCCTATTTAGGATCCATGTTTGCCCCTATTGTGAACTGCTGAGATGAGTCGTCGGGGACAAAGTCAACCTGCTTAGTATCATCAACTGACTTAAACTTCAACAAAGGGTCTTGCTCCGTGGTGGGCTTCTTCAAAGGCTGATTCAGAATAGGCAGCATCTCCTTCTTTGCATTCCAAGGCAATCTTTCTATTACCATGGACTGTAATGGTACCTTTACGTCCTGGCATCTTAAGCTGTAAATAAACATAACAAGGTAGTGCCATAAATTTGGCATAAGCCGACCGTCCAAACAAGGCATGATAAGGGCTCTTTATTTTAACCACCTCAAACCGTAATGTCTCTGCCCTTTAGTCATAATCATCGTCAAAAGCCACTTCCAAGGCGATCTTACCGACTAGATATGCCGACTTACCAGGTACCACACCATGAAAGACTGTAGAAGACAGAGTAAGCTCTTTGTCAGTCAAATTCATTCGGCGAAAGGTATCATATTAAAGGATATTGATGCTGCTCCCACCATCCATGACCACCTTAGTGAATTTGTAACCCCCAACTTGAGGGGCTACCACCAATGCTAGTCGACCCGGATTGTCAACCCGGGGCGGGTGATCCTCTCGACCCTATGTGATTGGTTGCTCTGACCATCGCAAATATTGAGGTACCGCCGGCTCAGTTGCACTGACTGCACATTTATGAACCCTTCTGATCTCGTTTGCAAAGACTAGTGGTAAAAACATGATACTGACCCCCGTTGAGCTGCTTTGGATTACTCTATTACCCTAACTATTGATGCTGGTTATCCTGACCAGACTGTTGGTTATAACCACCATGGTTGCCCTATCCTTGATACCCAGAATGTGAGCCGCCACCACCAAAGGTGGGCCCATGTGAGCCGGATCCTGGCCCGCTAGGCGGGCCATTATTGTTACCATGATTCTGATGAAAGTTGGAATTCTTGTATTCTCACATAATGGAACAATCTTTCCAAGCATGAGCTGCTGCTTTATTGGGCACACTTTGTTTTGGGAAAGGTTTGTTCATCATCGCCTCAAGATTAAACCTCAGCCCTCCAAAGGTCCGCTTACAATTGCCATTGCGACACTGGTTTTTATATCCAGTGATGGTGTTAGCTACCAAATCTGACCCGCCATCAGGTTGTCTGCGCTTACCACTGTTACTCTGGTTGTGACCATTATGCCCTATCACGTTCTACTGCAGACCCTTACCATTTCCACTCTTCTTTCCCTTGTTGGGTTTTTCATCGTCAGATCCAGGATCTTTGGTAGTGTCAGAGTTGGCATATTTTATGAGAACCGCCATGAGCTCCCCTATGTCACTACAATGATGCTTAAGCCGCCCAAGCTTCTGCTTGAGGGGGGTAAAGTGATAATTCTTCTCCAGAATCAAAACAGCAGAGCCTGCCACAATCTTATCTGATGAGTGGATAATAGTTGAGACCCGGCAAACCCAATGGTGGGCCGACCCATCCTCCCGCTGCACGCAGTTGTCCAGGTCAGTAATTGACAGAGGCTCCTTACATGTTCTCTTAAAGTTCTGAGTGAAGCGCGCCTTCAACTTAGCCCATGAATTGACGGAATTGGCGGGTAATCCTTTCAACCAGGTATGAGCCGGTCCATCCAACATCATGGTGAAGTACTTAGCATATACAACATCATTAACATCCAACATCTCCATAGCTAGCTCATAGCTTTCAATCCAACCTTTAGGTGGAAGATCAGCCATGTAGTTAGGCACCTTATGAGGACCCTTAAAATCCTAGGGCAAACGTTCATTGCATAGAGCCAACACTAGAGATGGCACACCAATTGTCCTAGAAGTCATCCCAGCTGTAACAGTTGTCGAAGGGTGCACCGGAGACTGCTGATGAGCCCCCAATTGAGCTGCCAATCCTGCCTCACGATGGGCTCTAGCCTGATCCACAAGGGCCTAAGAATAATTATCATCACATGGCGGGTTATGTCCATGGGGCGGGTCATCATTACGAGGTGGGTTACAACACCGTTCGCTGCTGGAAACAGTCGATGACTCAATGTGTCGGCTGTAACTTCGACTTTGGCGCCGTGTTGAGTGAACTCGCTCACGACTGTATGAGTAAGCTGCCTGCTATGCCACAGCCGTCTGAGGAAGCTCCATAGTGTTCCGGGTCTCTATCGCAGCTGGAGACTCGCCTTCGATTGGGATGGCCGCCAACCGTGTAGCCGTTGCTAGCATATTATCCATTGGATTAGAATAATGGCCAGAGGGTGTTGGAACCCGTTGAGGTGGGGTCAGATCCCTATGAGGCGGGTCTAGCAAACGAGGTTGAGCCGCCACTCTGGTCCCTGGCGCCTCAGCAGCCCGGATCACACCGGGCGGGTTACTCGTTCCTGCCCTGGGCGTGTTAGAAATATTTCGTCCCTCAAACTGCAAAGGTAGGTGGCTCTCATGCCTCCTTCGAAGAACAGCGTTGGACGCATTCTGATCCAGACTCAGGCGAAAAGCCTCCGCCTTTAACCGCCGTGACTTGACTTCCATCAGGGCTCGCTCCGTCGCCATCATGTTATTCTCCACATTAAGATCCTCCTGGGCTTTAGCCACCTCATCTCGCACCTTTGCAACTTCCACATTATGATGTGCTTGATTCGCCGGAGTCACCTTCGTAGCCAACAGAGTCACCAAAGTACCCAAGAGCTCAGATAAGACTTAGGCCGGCGTCCGAGTTGAACCGCTCGTTCTAGCTGTTGCAGCCGCAGTTCAACCAGATGTCATAGTAGTAGCTATTGACGAGTTCAGAACCGGTTGCGTACCAGCCATAAAAATAGCAACCCTGCTCGGCGGCTCATAAGGATCCGGAATACTGTCACCATCGGAATGGCCCCCAAGCCCACCATCCTGAAGCAGATATATTGACTCGGTTTCTCCGGTTGAGGACTCATCACCTGAATAGATGGTCGTCTCTACGCTAGATGCAGAACCTTCCTCAAGATCCACCCCATGAACAAAGCCAACCAAAACGTGCTTCTTGCCGGGTTGAACCCTGGTGGGTCGCGCGCACCGAGCCTTCTTGACAATGTCGGTGCAGGTGTCCGACTCAGGCCCTGACTCTCCGATCTTGCTGATGAAGATGTGAATTCCACCAAAGGGGACCTGGTACCCGTACATGAGTGAGCCGGCCTCGGGGCCCCAGCCAGCATCGTCGATGTAGATCTTGCCGCGGCAACTGTTAGTCATCCGGCCCACAGCGTATCCCTCGATCCCGAAGTAGTTGCCCTTCAAGAACTCGAAACCACTGTGCTCTGGCCCCATGGTGGGTGCCATGTTTCATGGACTTAACACGGCAGATGCCCTTGTGAAAGGACTTAGGTGTGGAGCCATCACAATGTAGGTTAGCTCGAAGGGGTTGAACGGGACAAAGGACGCGAGGTTTACCCAGGTTCGGCCCCTCTCAATGAGGTAAAATCCTACTCCTTGTCTTGTTTCGTATTGCTGGGTATTGATTACAAGGGAGCGGTCATGCTTGACCTAGCTATCGATTGGTTGTTTCTTGGGTTAACCCGCCACCGGGTCTCGCCTTTATATACACAGGTTGAGGCTTGTCGGGTGTGGTTCGCAGGCTTGTCGGGTATGCCATGAATCTGACAGGGCCTATCGAGGATTTTATCTAAGCTGGATGGTCCGTCCTTGTTGCCTTTGAAAGGTTTCTTCCGCTGTCCGGACTTAGGACTGCTGAATCTGGCATTGACTGCCATATCATCTGCGTCGTCATTGTTATTGTTCCAATGTTTGTTTTTATTGCGGCGAGGTTTACCATTGCCGTCCCGCACCTCAGAGGTGCCGGGGTCACCCAAGTTGTTGATTCTATGAGCCAACCAGCTGTCTTCGCCCGCACAAAAGCGGGTCATGAGTGCCGTTAAGGCTGCCATGATCTTCGGCTTTTCCTGCCCAACGTGTCGTGCGAGCCATTCGTCATGGACGCTGTGTTTAAAGGACGCCAAGGCTTCGATGTCCCGACAGTCTACGATCTGGTTCTTTTTAGTTAAGAACTGATTCCAAAGTTTGCACGCCGATTCGCCTGGCTGCTGAATTATGTGGCTCACATCGTCAGCATCCGGTGGCCAGACATAAGTGCCCTAAAACTTGGCCCGAAAAACATCCTCCAAGTCTTCCCAGGTTCCAATGGAGTTTTCTGGGAGGCTGTTTAGCCAGTGTTGTGCTGGTCCTTTCAGATTTAAAGGAAGATATTTGATGGTGTGAAGGTCGTCTCCTCGAGCCATGTGGATGTGGAGAAGAAAATCTTCAATTCCAGACAGCCGGATCCGTCGTTCCATCGTACTGTTCGATGTTTATGGGTTAAAACCCTTCTAGAAATTGGTGTTCCATGACCTCATCGGTGAAGCATAAAGGGTGTGCGGCCCCTCTATATCGTGCAATATCGCGGCAGAGATCGGCTGACATCTGTGTTCGGCTCTGATCCCGGTTATAGTAATGGTCGTCACGCGGGGTTCATAGCCATTGTCTCGCGTCGGGGCACGGCCCCTTGATCCGTAGATTGATCTAGTTTGACCAGCTTTATTGGCTAGATCATGTTGCAAGTCGTATGTGTATCCCGCAGCTGCTGTCTTCCTGCCTCTTCGGCGAGGAGGTGCGGGCTGGTGTTCGGCTTGATATGCCGCTTTATCCCGTCCACGTGGTGATCGGTCTGGTTGGTCTGCCTGATTCTATTCCGACGGTATTGGCTCAAGGGCTTCGTTGTCGAACTATGGTAGCAACTTGCACTTAGGGTAACTTTTAACAGGTCGCTCGTGGCCGTATTCCTCAGCGGCCAGGAACCTAGTTGACCTTTTGTTAAGCGTATCTTGTTCGGCTTTCAGCTACTGCCGCTTCTTTTTCAGGCTCCGGGCTGTAGCAATAAGATGTCGCTTGAAGCATTCCTGATCGAGGGGTTCCTCTGGGACGATAAAATCTTCGTCGCCGAGGCTGACCTCCTCTTCAGATTCGGGCATATAGTTGCTATCCATCTTCGTGATCGGCGTGTCCGGGACTATATTCACCCTCTTCCCTTTCGTCCCGTTCGGATGTGGGCTCGGCGGGGTATTCGGGGTCTTCGGCATCATCTGGAGTCTCATTATCTCTGGTGCTGGTGTTACTGTTCTTCGCCCGACGCGATCGTGAGCGGCGCCGCTGACGTCAGCGCTTTTGTGGTTTATCAGTGGGTTTGTCCTCATTGGGGCTCGGATTATCCTCATTGTTCTTTTTATCCAGAGTGTCCACCATGTACACATCGTAGGTTGAAGTGGCCATCCAACGCCCCATGATGGGTGGCACTTGGCTTGGTTCAGCGTCGGCATCATCGTCCATGTCGTCGATGTCTTCGGACGCGTAGTCCAGCATGTCGGTTAAGTCCTCGACAGTGGCTATTAAGTGGGTGTTGGGTGGGACATAAAATTTCCCGCTCTCAGCCCCCAGCCCAAGCTGGGCACAGTTCGGAGGGAAAGCCTCCGTGATGGCGAGAGACCGCATTAAACTCAATGCTTCATCTAGGAGCCAAGGTCAGACCGGAAACTGTGGATCTGCAGAGTCGAGTTCAGCATGGGATACCTGATCGGATCCAACGAGCGTGGACCTCGACAGTTCGGAATGGTTACCCAGAGCCAAGTCTAGGATTGCATCTGGGTCTTTGGCCGGGAGTTCCACAAGGGGGAGAGGTCTAGCAGAGCTTATGCTCCCGTCTTTGGACAATGAGGCCCGCCCCGGATCTAAGGCCGGGGTAGGTATGGATGCTGACCCCTAAACATGATTTAACAGGGGAACCGAAGAGTCTCCTTGGTAGGGGCATAAAGCGACAGCCGAGGCTGCGAACCCGTCGAAGACCAAGTCTCCTCGGATGTCAGCAACATAGTTCAGGTTTCCAAATCTAATCTAGTGGCCGGGGCAAAACTGTCGACCTGCTCGAGGCGGCCGATCGAGTTGGCACGAAGCACAAAGCCACCGAACACGAAGACTTTCCCAAGGAGAAAGGTTTCCCTAGACGCAACATCATTGTTGATGAAGAGGTGAGCCATCGATCCTTCTGTCGACGATACAGCGGAGCTCTAAATGAAAGCACCAATATTGGTATCAAAACCGGCTGATCTCGGGTAGGGGGGCCCAAGCTGTATGTCTGAGGACAGAGGGTTACTATGGACAAAGGACACAGTATTTACCCAGGTTCGAGCCCTCTTAATGGAGGTAAAACCCTACTCCTGCTTGATTATATTCGAGGGTATAGGGGTTACAAGAGTTGATCTACCTCGAGATTGATTCGGCTAACCCTAGATCAGCTAGCCTAGCAATGTTGTGATCCTGCGTCCGATCTATCCTCCGGTTTATATAGACACTGGAGGGGCTTAGGGTTGTACAAAGTCGGTTTTACAGAAAGGAATCACATATCCGGACACCTATACTTGCCATCCACGCATACGGAAGTCCCTTACGGACACGAGAGGTGATCTTATGTCTTATGTCTCGACGGCCCATCAGTCCGGCCCACATCCAATAGACCGGACGCCCGAGGACCTCCTAGCCCAGGACTCCCACACCCGGGGCTTACAAGAGTCCGAGTCGTATCACACAATGTGACCAGCTCAGTTTCTAAATCATCTTGCCTTACTAGGCAAGTCATCATCAGGCGGCTCACACTTCCAGGTCTTGGGCCGTCTCTAAGCCCACCTCTTAAGCCGTCGTCTTCTTGCTTCACCTTCTTGGGCCTTCTCTAGCCCTCTTCATATTAAGTCGCCAATGGTGTAACCCAACCCCTCCCGGGCGGGTCACACCTCGGGGTTATATCCCCAACAAAGAGCAAGACTCCTTCGGCTTCATCGACAATACCTAGCTCAAGTACGCCAATAATTCTAGCTCCTCCCAGAGTAAGCACTGAAGGTGAGAATGATGAACTTGCCATTAGGGGGCTATCTTCAATCTGCTGGCAGAGCAACGATGTGACCAAAGTTAGCATTGGTGATGCGGCAGGCAGCCACAGAAAAGCTGCAAGAGCCGACAAGAACCCGGCAGTCACCAGCAATGACCTGCCTGAAGTTGTGGAAGAGAAGGGCAAGATTGTCGCCTGGTCTGATACCCAGTCTGCAGTAGATTAGATAGTACTTCTGCAAAAAAAACAATGATGTTCAGCCTGTTGGTCTTGTAATAAGTTAGAAACTTGATTATTTGCTGGTGTGCTTGTACACAAGTGAATTTGGGCTTTTGTGTCGAACTAAGTCCATTTTACCACAAATTCTGGCTTGATAGCCCTTTTGGTTAACTTTGCTTTACTCTCAAGCTAGCTTCCGCGTGACTTGCTCTGATGTTTTTAATTTTGATAAGTTCAGGGTCAACTAAGTCCACAACAACATAAAAATGATTGACTTATCAACTACACAGCCGGGTCACATGAGTGCGAGGGGCATCTGACTTACAGGCAACTAGTACCAAGAAATAATTGTTGGCACATGTCGGATTCAGGGGTGATTAGCGAACTCATTAAGTTACAAGCCCCCAAGTAACCTATGATCAACGATAAAAATAAAGTCTCAGCACACAGCGATATGAGGTGAAACAACAAACTACGGGTTCCAGAGGTGCCAGCTTTATTTCATTGATCATAATATATACATGATAATGATATTTAACGTATGCATAATACAAATTAAACTAAAAACATAACTAAAATACTAAACTTATGTATAATAAGGGCACAGATGACCGATGTTCCATGGTCGGGAGTTTCTTCCTCGGATGTATGTGATTTATCTGCCTCATGTATGTCAACGAGGTAGTAGGACCCATTATGCAGATTTTTGCTGATGACAAAGGGCCCCTCTCAAGGTGGGAACAACTTATGGATTCCTGTCTGCTTCTGTATCAGACGGAGCACTAAGTCACCCTCCTGGAAAGTGTGACTTTGGACTCCCTTACAATTATGATAGTGACGTAGGTCTTGCTGATATATTGTTAATCTTGCTGCTGCAAGATCGTGTTCCTCTTCCAAGGAATCAAGGGAGTCTTGACGAGCTGCCTCGTTTTCTGCTTGAGACTCGATGTAGAGCTTCCGCGCCGGCTCTTCCTCATTCGGCCGATCACGAGCTTCTCGGTTCCTGGGAGAGCTCCCTCCAAGAAGACAACTCCCGTGTGAGTGGGCCCCATGGTGGGCGCCAACTGTCGTGGTGTTAACACGGCAAGTGCCCTCATAGGAGAACTAAGTTGTGAGGCCATAACTACTAGGTGAAGCCTTGGATGGGGTTGATCGGAAACGAGAGACACAAGTTTACCTATGTTCGACCCCTTTGGTGAGGTAAGGCCTACTCCTGCTAGTTTTTCCTATTATGTATCAAGATCTCGATTACAAGGGCATTGTTTGGCTACGTATCTCTCTAGAGCTGAAAAACTTGTCCCTTTCGATGACCCAGGAACCCCTTTATATAATAGCTGGGTTCCCGGTCTTACAAGATATTCTTGGTTTCACCCGTAGTATGAGTCCTACACTAAGTCTTTTGAGCCTTCCAAGTTCAGGCGGCTCCGTATTGTATGCAGACTCGATCATGCTGGCTCCTCGTCTTGGGTCGGGTTCTCTTACATGTAACTTCCTAGACGATCCAATCCTGGGCCATCTGGGTCTGGCAGCTTATGTCTTGGGCTTCTTAGCCAGGTCCTAGCCGCGGGTAATATCCCAACAGCGAGGATGGCGGAGCTGACGACTACGCGGACGGCGACTAAGGTGTCGTTGGCCTCGGAGTTTAGCGAGTTTAGTTTGAAGTTGTTGGCTTTCGTCCTTTTGGTTGTAACTATATCATACTTGGTTGAATTTTGTTCGTTTAGCTTCAACTCATCCATGTACTATGCTTGATCCGTTTCAAATGGGGCGGACACATGGTGCTCACGATTTCACGGTTGGACACGTCCGCGGAAATTTGATGATGTCCAATATGCTCAGCGTTGGAGATGCCCTTAGGTCATTCCTAATCGATCCCCTAAAAATAGCGTAGTATCCAACGAAGTAAAACCTTAGTGACGTATTTGGCCGAACCTAGCCGATCCTCTCTATATAACGGAGTAATTTTTTTTGGCTAGAGTCACATTTCACTTTCGGCCACCGAAACACATTTCTTTGCTTGTTTATTGCATTCAATGACATTTTGATACATTGAAGTACATAATTCACCAATTCTTCGCTATGAGAGCAAGATCAAAGAAAACAATAGTCACAATTGAATTAACATCTTTTCTATGTCTTCATTGTTGATCTGCGGCTTCTCAACCTTGCACACTTCTTTCTTCTTCGATTCTAAAGAAGTAGACCCTGCTTTGCATCTAATCTCATCTCTAGTCTCAACTCTAGCCCCTATTCTAGCAACGAGTGCACGAGTATCTATTAAATTTCGTGCTATCAATAGATCGATGTATTTTTCTTCCCAATACCAAAACTTGCATGCATCCTACACACAAATTTGAGCAAATAATGAGCTATGAAAATTGCACCGAAACCGGTGAACAATTGAATAAAAATAAGCACACATCCCATCTTTTTGCACTTGAAGAACACTCATTCGGGATGTTCCGGCGTGGTAGAAATACGGGGCACCCCCTGTCGTGGGCAGTCGTCGCACTTTATGAACGGAACCGATGAGTCGATGAACCGTTGGGCCAGCTCCGAGCCTAAGCGACGGTTGGGTGTGTCTTTGTCGGCAAATCGTCGATGGGAGAGATTCGAGTGGCTAGAGGTGGAACCAATACTTGCATGTGGTGCGGAGGAGCTGTCGGGGCTATGCAGTCCAGTTCCCGACCAATCCATGGCAAGGCGCAGGCGCCGGCGATCGGAAGCGCCAAATCCAGCGGCGGCGGCGGCCGCCGCAGATCCACCGGTTGTGCGGCGGCGACAGGACGAGGAGGCACAAATCCAAAGGGTCAAGGACCGCAGCGGAGCTTACAGAGTGTCCGCGGTGGCGGGCGGGTGCTGGCGCGGGGTGGGAGGGACGGCGCGAGAGTGGAGCAGGGAAGGCAACGAAGGAGAAACGTGGCTTTTACTCAGCCGCCAAGCATTAGAGTATATTTATGAAAAAGATATGCGGCTGAGAATAATTTATCCTCCATTACGGTGGATTGGGGATCGACTAGATGTCGGTTAGAGAAGTAAAACTGAATTTTTTACTTCTCTAACTGGTTTTAAGGGATCGGTTAGAAATGGCCTTAGGACTTGCGCTTCCGCACTTTCTACATACAATGCTCTACCAATCCGATGACAAACCACGAGGTGGGTACGTGACTGTTTTTTCTTTTCTTTTTGAGAGGTACGTGACTGTTTGTTGGTTACCCTGACCGACGTCAAGGTAGATCACCTCGTGCCAATGCAGCTGCCCACTTGAAACGAGACATCACAGGATAGCCAGTTTCAGTTACGTGCGTGCGTGCGTCGTCCAGGGAAAGGCGACTCATCGCGGGGGGACGAACGAGGGCCCTACGTCTCCCAACAAATCCCACGCGTTCGACACCATGTCACGAACCATCGGACCCTCTGACGCGCATGCGTATCTCACCTTCTCGACCGCCACATGTGCAACTTCACGCCAACGTCTTCTTGCAGGCTCGCCAAGCTGCTAGTACATCCTGGGATCTAACCTGGTCTGGGTTAATCTCTAACGCAGGCCCTTGATGAGCTAATACCAAAACCAGCATGTTAAGACAAGTAACGCACAGGCCATGTGATGTTAGTTAGCCGCTCATCATTGGTCTTCACGCTTTCGCTATACAGGCCCTCTGACTAGCTATGGCGGCCCTAGGCAGCACTGTTCGGATAAAAATCAGGTTGAGTACCGGCATGGCATGTAATGATCATGCGCCAAGTGCCCGAAACGCGCCCGCTTGTGCCCATGTCCCACAGTCAAACTCCAAAGGGTCTTCTCCTTTGCAGCTTTATCTCAGTCCAAAGTCCAAACCAACCTACGCGCCCCTCTTTTGAGAAGCCTAGAACTGGATGGATGGAAGCTGTAGCCCGTCCTGGAGCGGCTGGTGGTTAATCCAGTCCAAGACGCAAGAAACACGATTAATTGGTTGCGTGCATGCGGAATGACCCCGATCGGTTGGTCCGTGAGGTGACGGATCAGCGATCTCACTGTGCCAAAAGGGAGGGAACAGTCGCAGATTTTTGGATCGTTCCGGATGTGTCGAGCATAGCGTTCATATGCGGGATTGATTTTCCGAGGATGGGATAACTATGCATGCATGCATGCATGCGCAGCCCGGTTGTTGCAAGCAATGAGAGGGTTGGCGAAGGGTTTTTTTTTTTTTGGTTTGTTTTCTAGGGTGGCGAAGGGGGATTTTGCTTGCTGGGAGACGACAGTTCCTGACAACTCGGTGTGATTTCACTTCGGTTGTTTCGCCTAACCTCCTTCTAGCTCAGTTGTAACATCCAAGTCCTAGAGTACGATCGAGTTGGCCGGATGAATCCTATGGAGGTGCATTTACGTCTGTTTGCTTCTGCATTGCAGTATTCTCTTCCTACCTCTCCCTTTCGAATCTGAATAGCAGGCATGACTAATAGCAAATCGATGTCTCGTTTCAAAAATAGCACATCGATGCGTGCATGCATTAAAACCCCACATGTCACGTACCATCGCTGTATATATACTCGCTGTGGGCGTCTCCAACGCTGACCTATTAAACAGAAATAGTATCCATCTGCACATGGTGATACAGGAGCCGACCATCCAACTATGTATCTCAGATGTCCACATGCATTTTAAAAGGAATTTGAATAAACTGGACGATTTGTCAGACAAATAGGATGATTTTCATTCAAACCGGACCACATTCATTATATTTTCTACATATTTTATTAAACAAAAGCATCCTAAAGTTAACCTAGTATAAATCTTTGTCTACGCCCATGTTTCAAGTCCTTGTTGTTTCCCATGTTCGGCATCTTCGTCCAGTGAACCACGAAAAGTGAAGCTACGGGTCGCCGGCGAGGAAGAGTAAGACATGGAAAACGGTTGTGCCCACATAGAGCACAGACGTCTTAATAATGGGTGTTTGGTTTTCTTCCACGCCACCATACGCCTGGCCTGGACGCTCCCTGGATTCTGCCTGGGACTTGTTTGCTTCATGTCCTCGTAAAAACGAATCCTGCCTGGCCTGGCCATCCCTGGTATGTAATTAGCCTGGTCCACTTAGCAACAAAGAAAGGAAAAATAAATATTTAGCCCAGGCAGCCAGATTAGCCTGGTCCAGGCGTCTCTTTCCGTGCGCCTGACGGGCTACAGCGGCTGCCTGGAGGTAATTAAGGCTTGGGAGTTGTAAGGCTTGGGAGTTGTACGATGTCCGTTTTGAAAATACTTTAAATACTATAATTCACATCTGCCAGGCCATGGACATGAACCAAACACACGTCCAGCTGGCAAGCCTGGCCAGCCAAAAGTTTGCATCCTCTCAGGCGGCTATATCCAGGCAATCTTTTTTCCCAGGCACGATGGTCAGACCTCTAACCAAACAGGCCCTAATTCCCATGTCCTACTCTTTCTCGTCGGAATCCACGGCTTGGACGTCGCCAGTCGAGGTTAAGTCTACAATAGATGTGGACCGGTCGGCCTGGTGGTCGTTGCGGCCCGGCGCGGACCATGTAGGCAGCACGAACGATGTGGAAGTGTCGACATGTACGTCCACGATCGACTGTGCCGCCTCCGACTTCGTCGCGCGAGTGCTGCACATGGCCTTTTAAGTGCACCTGCGACTGCTCCATGATGAAGCTGGCATGGACTGGCACGGGCAGGACCGTCAACTCGTCGGAGGAGGCCTCCTCCATATGTGAGCCAGGCAAAATTCGGCCAGATGGGTTTTCTCGGAGCCGTTGTGTGTTGCTCATTGTGCCCGTTTCCTATTCAGCGCTTATGTACGCTAAAAATTCAACACTTATGGCGTCAGTTACAGCCTTTTTCAGTAATCGACCAGCACAATCAGCTCACTCTCTATCATCGGGTTTTGTTTCTCTTTTGTCTTTTTGGCTGGTTCTTTGGTTTTGTTTCTCTCTGGCTTTCTTCCGTTTTTTGTTTTTTTTCCTTTTGCTTTTTTCTCATGAATTTTCTTCGGTTTCACAAACTTCAAAATCGAGATTTTTTTCAATTTCGTGAATATTTTTCAGATTCGCAGTCCATTTTTTGAATTCGTGAAAATGTTCTAAATTCGTGGACTTTTTGTCAAATTCCTAAACATTTTGTCAAATTCGTGAACGCTTTTCAAATCCCATGAACATGTTTGGAAAACGTGAACTTTTTTAAAATCTATAAACTTCTATTGAAATGTGTGCACTTTTTCAAATCCGCGCTATGATACGATATGACGTACAAATCTTTATAAAAGTTCTGGAAGGTTCCTGATCCTTCTTTTTCTTTCTTGTTTTTCTTGGTTTCTTTTCAGTTTTTTTGTTTTTAGATTTTTTTCCCTGTATCTTTTTTTATTTTGTTTTATTTCGTTTCTTTTAACCCACATTTAGAAAAATCAATATTACAAAAAACGTTCAGGATTTCAAATTTTGGTCGTACTTTTCAAAAATATTATAAAATTACAAAAATCCCCAATTTAGAAAAAAAAACCATCTTTCCCAACAGCGTTGGCATTTATGATTTTTTTATATTTCAAATAATGTTCACAAATTTCCAAAATTGTGAATGTTTTTCCAAAAGTTGATAACGTTTTAAAAATTGTTAGGAAAATCATAATCATGTGAAAAATACAAATCTATGAACTCCGTTTTTCAATTCACAAATATTTTTTAATTCATGAACATTTTTAAAATTTGTGATTTTTTTATTCCATGAACTTTTTGAATTTAATGAACATTATTTTGAATTCATGAATATTTTTAGTTTTGATGAAATTATTAAAATCCGCGGAATTTGTTGGATTTGTTAATAATTATTTAAATTTGGCAACATTTTATTGAATTAGGAACATACCAAGGTAAAAAAATGACCTAGGAAAAATACATGTATAAAAGAAGAGCATGTGCTCCTCGTCCGGCCCTTTACCTTTCGCGTTAGCGCTCGCGACAAAAGGGACGCCGTATTTTGACCCCAATTCAGTTTGACCAATTCACTAATTAAACTAATTAAAGAGTATCCCTTATAAAGGCCACTACCACTTTTACAGATCAGTATTGCTATTTCACATCTAGATGCAATATACTTACCTCACATCTAAGTCTGAAGCCATTGATCTTGTTTGTCTTTAATTTTCACGCAATGTGATCTCGTCATTTACCCGCTTGTCCGTGTTGCATTGACGCGTGCGTCGGCCTTTTTCACCTCACACGAGATGGGGCTGGCCGTTGTTGGTTTTTTTTGGAGCTTGGGCAGATGTGCGCCCGCTCGATGTATTTGTGGGCTTTTTGGTTTTCCGTTTGTCCCTATTGTGGGCTTCCCTGTACCGTGCGAGTTAGAGAGAGCGTCCGCTTTTTTTTCTCATGAGAGGTGAGGCGCGTGGATGGAAGTGAGAAGGGAGGAGTGTAAGTGAGTGATTTTCTGCTACTTTTTCTAGCATTTTTCTAGTTTAGTTTTCTTTGAATAAAATGTTTGAAATTTAAAATATTGTTCAAAATTTTAAAACTACTCTAAATTTTGAAAAAATGCTTCACAAATACCACCAATGTTCATGTTCCAAATATGTTCATGAAATTCATAACAGTTAACATAATAAAAATAAAATTTAAAAAATTATTTAGTATTTGAAATTCTGTTCACAAATTAAAAATTATCAAATGTTGTTCAGAATTTCAAAAGATGTTCTTGTTTCCCAAAAAATGTATCAAAAATTAAAAAAATTACCTCAGTTTCAAAAAAATAGAAATTTCAAAAACAATGTTCTTTATTTCATCTTATTCATAACTTAAAAAAAAGATCTTGTTGGTCAAAATTTCAGAAATTCATAAAAATGCATTAAAAAATTTCGGCAATTTCGGAAAAATAATCAAGATTTAAACTTTTTGTCCAGAATGTCGGAAAATGTTCTTCTATTTCCAATTTTGTTCACAAATTCGAAATATACTTTTTGTTTCTAATCTTATTTTGGAATTTTAGAATTTTCTTGTTTTCCTAATTTTTTCTTTACATATTCAATTTTTTGACAATTTCATAAAATGTTGGAATTTTTCAATCATGCTTTTCCAAAAAAATAAAATTGGTTAGTTTTGTTTAGAAAACTATCACATTTTCCAAGCAATGGTTGAAAATTGCAACAATTTTCGGATGTGACGGTACTTCTTAAGATTTTGCGTTGGTCAATAGTCACTCACACACCTTATTTCCACTAGTAGATACACTTGTCCAAAACAAATTGCAACTCACCGTACTAATGTGCGCTCATTACAGAGTTGCAAATGGGCCGGTCTATCCGAGGGCTCCGTGTGTGCGTCACAGGCCATATGATGCAAAATGCATCAAATAGGAGGCCCCATATATCTCTGCCACATTCTGCTGTAGATTGTCACTGATTTGCATAGAGGTGAACGACCAACGAACGAGATGAACCGGCCCAATTATCGAAAGTATGTTTAGAGGGGGGGTGATTAGACTACTTGACCAAATAAAAACTTATGCTTTTCCCAATTTCAGTCTTTGGCAGATTTTAGCTAACTTAGCACAAGTCAAGCAATCTTAACACAATTCAAGCAAGCATGCAAAGAGTATATGAGCAGCGGAAAGTAAAGCATGAAACTTGCAAGAATGTAAAGGGAAGGGTTTGGAGAATTCAAACGCAATTGGAGACACGGATGTTTTTGTCGTGGTTCTGATAGGTGGTGCTATCGTACATCCACGTTGATGGAGACTTCAACCCACGAAGGGTAATGGCTGCGCGAGTCCACGGAGGGCTCCACCCACGAAGGGTCCACGAAGAAGCAGCCTTGTCTATCCCACCATGGCCGTCGCCTACGAAGGACTTGCCTCACTAGCGGTAGATCTTCACGAAGTAGGCGATCTCCTTGCCCTTACAAACTCCTTGGTTCAACTCCACAATCTTGTCGGGGGCTCCCAAGTGACACCTAGCCAATCTAGGAGACACCACTCTCCAAGAAGTAACAAATGGTGTGTTGATGATGAACTCCTTGCTCTTGTGCTTCAAATGATAGTCTCCCCAACACTCAACTCTCTCTCACGGGATTCGGATTTGGTGGAAAGAAGATTTGAGTGGAAAGCAACTTGGGAAAGGCTAAAGATCAAGATTCATATGGTAGGAATGGAATATATTGGCCTCAACACAAGTGTAGGTGGTTCTCTCTCAGAAAATGCAAGTTGGAAGTGGAGGTTCGTTCTGATGGCTCTCTCCACGAATGAAGAGGAGGTGGAGGGGTATATATAGCCTCCACACAAAATCTAACCATTACACACAACTTGCCAAACTCGGTGGGACCGAATTGAGAAACTCGGTCGGACCGATTCAGCAAATCTAGTGACCGTTAGGATTTTCGGTGGGACTGACATGCAACTCGGTAGGACCGATATGGTTAGGGTTAGGGCATAACGTAATCTCGGTGAGACTGATTACACAAACTCGGTGGGACCGATTTTGGTAACAAGCTAACCAGAGAGTTGGTCAGGTAAACTCGGTGGGACTGGTTCGCTCATTTCGGTGAGACCAAAATGTTACGAAAAGAAAACAGAGAGTTTACATTGCAATCTTGGTGGGACCGATCGCTCATCTCGGTGGTAACGAAACATTACGAAGGGAAACAGAGAGATTACAATCCCATCTCGGTGAGACCGAGATCCCTATCGGTGAGAACGATTTGCCTAGGGTTTGTGGCAGTGGCTATGACATCTGAACTCGGTGGCGTCGGATAGAAAGAATCGGTAGGGCCGAGTTTGACTTTTGGTTTAGGTCATATGTGGATGTGAGAAAGTAGTTGAGGGCTTTGGAGCATATCACTAAGCATTTTGAGCAAGTAAGCCATTAAGCAACACCTCATCCCTCCTTGATAGTGTTGGCTTTTCCTATAGACTCAATGTGATCTTGGATCACTAAAATATAAAATGTATAGTCTTGAGATTTGAGCTTGAGCCAATCCTTTTGTCCTTAGTATTTTGAGGGGTCCACTTTTCTCATCCATGTCATGCCAATCATTGAGCTTTCCTGAAATATTTAACTTGAAGTAGCATTAGCTCAATGAGCTATATGTTGTTAGGAATTACCAAAACCACCTAGGGATAGTTGCACTTTCAATGCCTCAAGTCAAGTCTAGTAACAAGAACAAGACAGATTCTTCCTCTATTAGTAACAATAATCCTGTTAAATCCAATATTGTTGCTTCTAGTAGTTCTCTTGATTCCACTAATGATCCTCTTAGCCAAGTTACACTTGAGCAAGAAACTAGCTTATTGAAGGGAATTATAGAGAAAGGTGTTTACAAGAGCCTTGCCGGGAGTAAGCAATTCGAGGAAATTGTACGCAAGCAAGGAAGGCACCGGAAGAACCAAGGTGTTGGTTTTGAACGGAAGTTCAATGCCAATGGAGTTGAGTGGGAAGAAGATCAATACCCCAAGACGAAGTTTGTTCCTCAACAAGAGAAGTATGATCCTACTTCTTTCAAAGGGACACAAGCTCAAGATGATCTTCCACCACAAGACCACAAGCAAAAAGACAAGGATAGGCTTCAAGAGGAGATTGATGATTTGAAGAAGCTCCTAAGGCCTTGGTCAAGTGGGTTCCCAAGACTACATCAAGTTCTACTTCATCAAGTACGACTACAACTCCAAGGATTCCCATCAAGATGATGTGGATCCCGAAGAAGAAGAACTAGAGAGTTCTTAAAGGTGACTCCGCCAACATACTTCACTCTTATCATTTTGGCAAGAACAAGTGCAATTAACTTCCACATCTTGCACTAGTTCAAGGAGTCACAAACCCTCTTGTTGGTAAGACAAGGGACAAGGTAACATAATGCTTCCATGGAAATCATCTTGTGTATGCATCACTCTATGTCTACGGATATCCTTGTTTGTTCCTTATGGGACTAACCCGTGTAGGTATTGAAAGTGCAACTCACTCCAAAGGATTGCTCCACACGATCTACATCAACATTGAGCATCCACATCTTCAACACCTACATGAAGTCATCATCGACAAAACCCAAGGTTAGTTCATCCCTCTTAAGGGGTGTTCTCACATCTAGGGGGAGATTTACTATAAGAATTGAGTCAAAGCAACTCTAATGGTGTGAACACAAAAATGCTTTATGTAAAAGTGGTAACCCCACTTGTGCTTAAATGATGAGTATGACCTATGATCAAATGTTCTCATTTGACTCCCAAGTCAATATACTCATATATAGATGACCTAGTCATCGCCAATTGCTTGATAGATGCTAGAATTGGTTGTGCATGTTGTGCCACATATTTCATTTGCCATTTTATTGTGTGAGCATGTTGGTTGCATATTTTACTCATTCGGGGACATCCACTTGCTGTTTTGATTGTTTGGATTCTTTTCTTTTGCCAAGTCGATGGACAAGAATGCCTAAGAACCCTCTCTAGCTATCTATGCTTTTCTTGTCTCAAACTCTATTCATGCTACATCACAAAGTTTGATCAAGTCAGATTCGAACCACTCTGTGTGAGGAGCACTCGGAGTCCCCGATTCATCATAGACTTAAACTTCCAAAACTTCTTTGTGCGTTTCGGTCTGACTGATTCCTCCATTTTGGTCATACCGAGATCACTAAGTCGATCTAGGTTTTCAATCTCGATGCAACCGATTTGAAATTTTTGGTCACACCGAATTGCAGTAACTGCTTGCAGTTATGCATCTCGGTGCCACCGAGTTGTTCCACTCGGTCACACCGACAGGGTCAGGCTATTTATATCTACGGGCCAAAATTTGGAGATTTCTCTAAACTCTTTCGCCCGTGCTCAGCCTGCTCTGCCTCCCTGGGTCTCCGGATCATCCTCCTCGTCGCCAGCTACCTCCCGCCGTCGGTCTCCGCCGCCGTCAATGGGAATCGTCTCCGCCATTGCCACCGTAGCAAGTCCATCGCCAAACTAGGGTATGGACTTGATCCTTGTGCTAATCCCACTCCGAATTCCTAGCACATTGTTTTGCCATGTATCTTGCCACGATTGAGATCATCTTATTCAGCGAAAACACTCCGTAGTTTAGTTGTGGATTGAAAATTTAGGGTTAGGTTTCCACCGAAACCATCTTGGACCAACCGAGTTGTAGAACTTGGTTCCACCTATTCGGCTAAGGCCATTGCACATGTGATTCTCGGTCTGACCGAGAATTGCAAATCGGTGTGACCGAATCCAGGACTTTGTGAAACCCTAGCAGTCTCGGTGCCACCGAACTGTGACTCGGTCTAACCGAGTTCACTAGTTTAGGTTCCAAAAGCTGCTTCGGTATCACCGACTTTACAAATCGGTAGATCTGAAGTGCTTTCTGTGGAAAACTAAAACTAAGTTTTTGACTCATTCTTTTGCAAAATCCTCTGTATTTGTGATGCTCATCTACTCTACCTCATCTATAACAATTCACAGGGTCTGTTGTTAGTGTTTGCAGCATGTCTGATCAAAGTGACAGTCAGAACAAGTCTGAGGAGTAGGTTCAGATGAGTGAGGGCACTAGTCCCTCTAGCAGCTATGATGATGGTAGCAGGAGCACACTCAGCAACTTGCCTAAGGCAGCCACCAGGGCCAGAAAGAAGAGAACCTCAGATTCTGAGGATGAAGACTATGTGGCTGTTGAGGATGAAGCTACTTCTAAGAAGAAGGTGCTCAAGAAGGATTATGGCACAACTGCTTCCACTAAGCCAGGAATGCAGAAGAAGGCACCTGCAAGAAGGATTCCCACTTCCAAACCTAGGAAGGTTGCCACTGGAGAAACCATGAAATTCACCCTTGAGTCTGAAGATGAAGCTGTTGGCCAAGACAAGACGAAGAAGAGAGTCAGAACCACTACTGCCAAGGTACTTGGCAAGCCCTCTACGAGGAGAGATTCCGAAGAAGAAGAGGAAGAGGTTGTTGCACCAGCACCTAAAACTCAAAAGCTTATGGGTGATGCCATCAGATCAGGGGCTATTTCATCAAAGCCCAAAGAAGCTCCCAAGGCAGTTTCTCCAAAGCCCAAAGCTGCACCCAAGAGGAATACAAGGAACATTCCTGCTGGAGAGAAGAACAAGGCCCAGTGCCTGAAGCTGCTGTTGAAGAAGATAATGAGGAACATGTCTTGAGAAAGTTGAAGCCCAAAATTCCAGATCACAATGATGTTCATCCTGTAGCTGAGGATATGAAGCTGAGAAAGGATGCAGGACTCAGACAGTGGAGATTGACTGATCCCTATGCAGTCAGGAGGAGAACTGCTGTGGACTACAGGTTCCGTACAAAGGAACAGCAGGACTTCTATGAGACAGTGTTGCTTGACAAGAAGCCAATAGTCTGTGATATGAGATGGGTGGACTGGGAGTACATCAGGAAGAATGAAGAGCATTATCCAGGAGTGTATGACAGTTTCAATGCTTGTGGAGTGGATGACTTTGTTGGGCAGAAGCTCACAAAGTGGAATGATGAGCTTATTATGCAGTTCTACTCCACAGCTCACTTCTACCCAGATGGAAGGATTGTTTGGATGTTTGAAGGTACTAGGTACCAATAAAGAGTTGAAGAATGGGCAAAATTGATCAATGCACCTAAGGAAAATGAGGATGACTTGGATGTTTATGCCAAGAAGAAGAAGGATCACAACTCCATGGCACATATGTACAGAGAGATCCCAGATGCTGTTGTTGAGACACACAAGTTTGGATCAGTACATTACCTTCTGTCAGGATTGCCAACAATCAACTGGATCCTCAGGCATACTCTTTTGCCAAAGTCACATGATCACAATATGATCAGAGGCCATGCTATCAACCTACTTCACATATTTGATGTGCCTCAAAAGTTCAAGGTCATGAGCCTCATAGTGGAAACCATCAAAAGAACAACTGCTGACCAAAAGAGAAGTTGTGGGTATGCCCCACAGATCCATGAGCTAATCAACTCCAAGATGGGCACTGGCACATACCTCTTGGACAAGGAACACATGCCCATCTATCAAGATTTTGAGGACAACACAGTGGTTATGGATGAAGATGAACCATCTTCTGTACAAGCACAAGCAAAGAAGGAGAATGCAAGGACTGAAAAGGCTGCAAAGATGCCAACCATTGATGAGGCATCTCAGTACTTCTTGAAGAGCAAGCAGGATCAGCTTGGCTACTTGATTGCCTCCACTCCGAGGATTGAGAAGGGATTGGCCACCCTGACTCAAAACCAGGAGAGCCTGAAGAGGATCATGGAGCAGAAGTTCTATGACTTAGATGTGAAGGTCACTGAGATACATTCAGTTGTTGAGCAACTTCAGGATGACATGCAGGAGAGGAAGGGCAAGACTACCACTGATGCTTTTGCTAGAGTGCCCAGGAGCCAGAGATCAGCTGCAGTGCCTGTTCCAGACACCAGAGCAACTTCATCTGCACCAGCTACAACTTCAGTGCCACCAGCTCCAGCACCTACTCCACCTGCTCCATCTACATCAATTGAAGTCTTCGTCCAAGGAGCCTTCTCTACACCACCAGCTGAAGACCAAGCCTGAGAGTCGATCTAGCACTATGCATTTTCTATGAACTTTTTGGTAACTTGTTGCCAAAGGGGGAGAAAAATGTATAGATCATAGGCTTCGAGAGAGAGTGTTGCTTTTGTTCTCTCTTGTTTTGGTGGTTGAACTTTATTTGCTTGTTTGAGATACTTTATGCTTTTGTGTCATACTTGGATGATCATGTGTTTGATCATATGCTACCTTAATGCTTGTTAGATGACATTATCCTTTTATCTCTATATGATCATTCACTTTGCTTGGTGATGAGTGCATGTATTTAATTATTATCATTTTGAGCGCTCCACTAAGATGTATGTGACATGGAAGAGTAACTCATGATCCTAACTCATTGTGCATTTGCAGTCCAAAGAAAATCTTAAATTATGCACAAATTTAGGGGGAGCTCTTACATTTCACATACTTCTCAAAGGGACAATGTTTTTCAATCTTATTATCATTTGTCGAAGCTTTGATCTATATGTTGTCATCAATTACCAAAAAGGGGGAGATTGAAAGTGCAACTATCCCTAGGTGGTTTTGGTAATTCCTAACAACATATAGCTCACTGAGCTAATGCTATTTTAAGATGAATATTTCAGGAAAGCTCAATGATTGAAATAGCATGGATGAGAAAAGTGGACCCCTCAAAATGCTAAGGACAAAAGGATTGGCTCAAGCTCAAAGCTCAAGACTCTACATTTTATATTTTAGTTATCCAAGATCACATTGAGTCTATAGGAAAAGCCAATACTATCAAGGAGGGATGAGGTATTGCTTAATGGCTTACTTGCTCAAAATGCTTAGTGATATGCTCCAAAGCCCTCAACTACTTTCTCACATCCACATATGACCTACACCAAAAGTCAAACTCGGCCCCACCGATTCTTTCTATCCGGCGCCACCGAGTTCAGATGTCTTAGCCACTGCCACAAACCCTAGGCAAATCGGTCTCACCGATAGGGATCTCGGTCTCACCGAGATGGGATTGTAATCTCTCTGTTTCCCTTCGTAACATTTTGGTACCACCGAGATGAGCGATCGATCCCACCGAGATTGCAATGTAAACTCTTTATTTCCTTTTCGTAACATTTCGGTCTCACTGAAATGAGCGAACCGGTCCCACCAAGTTTACCTGACCAACTCTCTGGTTAGCTTATTACCAAAATCGGTCCCACCGAGTTTGTGTAATCGGTCTCACCGAGATTACGTTATGCCCTAACCCTAACCATATCAGTCCTACCGAGTTGCATGTCGGTGCCACCGAAAATCCTAATGGTCACTAGATTTCCTAAATCGGGCCGACCGAGTTTCTCAATTCGGTCCCACCGAGATTGGCAAGTTGTGTGTAACCGTTAGATTTTGTGTGGTGGCTATATATACCCCTCCACCTCCTCTTCATTCGTTGAGAGAGCCATCAGAACGAACCTACACTTCCAACTTGCATTTTCTGAGAGAGAACCATCTACTCATGTGTTGAGACCAAGATATTCCATTCCTACCATATGAATCTTGATCTCTAGCCTTCCCCAAGTTGCTTTCCACTCAAATCTTCTTTTCACCAAATCCAAATCCTGTGAGAGAGAGTTGAGTATTGGGGAGACTATCATTTGAAGCACAAGAGCAAGGAGTTCATCATCAACACACCATTTGTTACTTCTTGGAGAGTGCTGTCTCCTAGATTGGCTAGGTGTCACTTGGGAGCCTCCGACAAGATTGTGGAGTTGAACCAAGGAGTTTGTAAGGGCAAGGAGATCGCCTACTTCGTGAAGATCTACCGCTAGTGAGGTAAGTCCTTCGTGGGCGACGACCATGGTGGGATAGATAAGGTTGCTTCTTCGTGGACCCTTCGTGGGTGGAGCCCTCCGTGGACTCGGGCAGCCGTTACCCTTCGTGGGTTGAAGTCTCCATCAACGTGGATGTACGATAGCACCACCTATCGGAACCACGACAAAAACATCCGTGTCTCCAATTGCGTTTAAATTCTCCAAACCCTTCCCTTTACATTCTTGCAAGTTGCATGCTTTACTTTCCGCTGCTCATATACTCTTTGCATGCTTGCTTGAATTGTGTTAAGATTGCTTGACTTGTGCTAAGTTAGCTAAAATCTGCCAAAGACTAAAATTGGGAAAAGGATAAGTTTTTATTTGGTCAAGTAGTCTAATCACCCCCCCTCTAGACATACTTTCGATCCTACACCTTTCGTCCTAGGGCCCCCCTTTATATAACAGGTCGAGTCCCTAGGCTTACAACAGATTACGGGTCATAATGACAACCTGTATCCTACTCTAACTCCTACTCATCCTACTTCTCCAGTTAAGAAATCTTCCATCCAAGCTTTTTCCACAAGCCGACCCACCAGGCCTCTCCTTGAGTCGGCCACTTGCCGGGTCTTTCTACACGCCTTTATTCCTTTCCTTGTCATGTGATCATGACCTAGAAAATAGGACGACCCATAGTGCTTCTGGGCACTTCGTCGGGTCACACCTAGAGCCGGGTATTAGTCAGGGGTAATACCCCCAACATTAGCCCCCAGTTTAGTTTTGATTTATCCATGTTAAACTTCATCCTGAAAAATAAGACAAGGAAAAGAAAAACATGAAGAGTTAAGTTCCGGGTCTGTCTCCTGAGCCGGGATCTTCTTACCACTTCATCACTTCGGTTCTAGGTCAATCCATCTGCCGGGTTGCACAACTTACTCCACAGTTAGCATTTCTTTGCTATCTCATACCGTGACATCACCCCACTATCTTTCCGAAATCCATGCGTGACATCACAACGAATCTTTGGGTGGATATGTTTTGTCATGACAGGCGCGAGAATCGGGGAGCCTTTTTCACCAAAATTTACAGCGCCGCCTGGGGTCTCTCCCCGTTGCTTTGGCTTCACTTCCCTTATAAATAGGCCAAAGGATGCCCTAGGTCCATTTTTACCTCTTCGTCCCAAGTCCATCTTCTCCTCTTGCTCTCGACATCACCGCGCCCTTTCGAGCTCGCCACCATCATATACAGCAGCAGCAACAACACCAACATTGTCATCGAAACTCGCTGGAACACCACGGCCACGCCCACAGAGCTTGAAGCCTTAAAAAAACCTTCTCTGCAGATCTATGAGTATTTATTTCTTCCCGGTCATCTTTTCATCGTCATTCTTGCTTGTTTGTTAGTGTTCTTAGAAAAATGTAGCGACGGATCTAGGTTTCACGTGAACTTACATCTGTAAGGATTTAGATTTACTTTACAACACAATTCACTCACCTTGTAGATATCCTTTTGTTGCCTCTATAGACTCCACTAATACTTCTTTACCCAACAACTTCGCTATGATTAGGGTTTTCCTTTTATTTTCCAGACACTTTTTAGATCCATAATTGATGTGGAGCATCGGTCATCCCCATGGACCTACCTTTGTCTCCCACGACACCACTGAGGGAGTCCTGGATTAGGGGGTCCTCGAACAGCCGGACTATATACTTTGGCCGGACTGTTGGACTATGAAGATACAAGATTGAAGACTTCGTCCCGTGTCCGGGTGGGACTCTCCTTTGCGTGGAAAGCAAGCTTGCCAATTCGGATATGTAGATCTCCTTCTCTATAACCGACTCTGTGTAACGCTAGCCCCCTCCAGTGTCTATATAAACTGGAGGGTTCAGTCCGTGGGACAACAACAATCATAATCATAGGCTAGCTTATAGGGTTTAGCCTCTACGATCTCGTGGTAGATCAACTCTTGTAATACTCATGTCATCAAGATCAATCCAGTAGGAAGTAGGGTATTACCTCCATCAAGAGGGCCCGAACCTGGGTAAACATCGTGTCCCCCGCCTCCTATTACCATTAGCCTTAGACGCATAGTTCGGGACCCCCTACCCAAGATCCGCCGGTTTTGACACCGACATTGGTGCTTTCATTGAGAGTTCCACTGTGTCGTCATGATAAGGCTTGATGGCTCCTTCAATCATCTGCAACGATGCAGTCTAGGGTGAGGTTTTCCTCCCCGGACAAATCTTCGTATTCGGCGACTTCGTATTGCGGGCCAACTCGCTTGGCTATCTGGAGCAGATCGACAGCTATGCCCCTGGTCATCAGGTCAGGTTTGGAAACTTGAACTACACTGCCGATATCCATGGAAACTTGATCTTCGACAGATTCGAGCCCATGTCAGGAGCGCTGAACTGTCACTACGGGCATGACTTAGATCTGCCATCGGACGGTGTTCGGGAGATCACACATGCGACTGCCCCGGCCCTTAATCTGGAGCAGATCACGCCATCCGAGGACGGGTGGATGGACCCCGCCACGGAGGCCGCACATTCATCGGCGCTGGAGCCGAACACAGACTTCACCTCCAAAGAGATCTATGTCATCGAACCCTCGGACTCGTCTCTGGCCATAGGTTCCGAACCACGTGCGTCCGTGCCTATCGAATCTGATTGGGCACCGATCATGGAGTTTACCTCCGCGGATATCTTTCAGCACTCACCCTTGGGCGACATGCTAAATTCATCGAGGTCTCTCTCTCTATCAGGAGACTCTTGGCCGAACTATGTCCGGCTTGAGTGGGAAGCGGACGACGAAGAAATTTGTTCCCCACCCACCACCCACTTAATAGCCACTATCGATGACTTAACCGACATGCTTGACTTTGACTCTGAAGACATCGACGGTATGGACGACTATGCAGGAGAAGAACAACCACCGCCCACAGGGCGCTGGACTGCCACCTCATCATATGATATATATATATGGTGGACACGCCTAAAGAAGGCGATGGCGATGAGGCAACGGAGGATAATCCCCTTGAGAAGCAATCTAAGCACCAGCGTCATAGGCGCCGCTCTAAGCCCCGCCATAGCAAAACTAGCGATACCGGTACAAGAGATGATAGCAATCCGGATGGTGCCGAGGACGAAAACAATCCCACCCAGCCAGGCTTTGAGCAGACCGAGCAGGAGGATGGGAAAGCTAGCCCTAAGGAACAGGCAACAGATGGAGAATCAGAGGATGACAATTACATGCCCCTCTCCGAAGACGAAGTGAGTCTTGGCGACGAAGAATTCATCGTGCCTGAGGATCCCTTCGAGCAGGAGCGCTTCAAGCGCCGGCTTATAGCCACTGCAAAAAGCCTGAAGAAGAAACAACATCAGCTTCAAGCTAATCAAGATCTGTTAACTGATAGATGGACTGAGGTCCTGGCAGCCGAGGAATACGGACTCGAGCGCCCAACCAAAAGTTACCCAAAGCGCAGGTTGCTACCTCAACTCGAGGAGGAGGCATTAAAGCCCACACTACAAGTGCACGATGCGGCCGACAGGCCACCTCGTGGCCAAGACGAAGCGGCGTATCAGCCCGAACACCAGCCCGCACCCCGTCGCCAATCAGACAAAAACACTAAGGCCCGGGGCTACACACAGGACCTGTGAGACGTATTGGAAAACAAAGCAGGATAGTCAAGATCGATCTATGGATCACAGGGGCGCTCCCCAATGTGTGACGATGACCGTCACGCCGAATATACTAAAAACAAGTCCGGCCAGGCCGAATACAACAGACCAGACTCATTTGAACTGCATCATGATGTAGCCCGACATAGAGGCGCCGCACACCCCCTATGCTTCACTGATGAAGTAATGGATCATGAATTCCCAGAAGGGTTTAAACCCGTGAACATTGAATCATATGATGGTACAACATACCCCGCAGTATGGATTGAAGATTTCCTTCTCCACATTCACATGGCCCGCGGCGATGATCTACATGCCATCAAGTACCTCCCACTTCGGCTCAAAGGACCAGCTCGGCATTGGCTGAATAGCCTGCCAGCAAAGTCCATTGGCAGTTGGGAGAACCTGGAAGACGCATTCCTTGACAACTTCCAGGGCACTTATGTGCGATCATCGGATGCTGATGACTTAATTCACATAACCCAACAGCCCGGAGAGATAGCCAGGAAATTCTGGACTTGGTTCCTAACTAAAAAGAACCAAATTGTCGACTGTCCGGATGCCGAAGCCCTAGCGGCCTTTAAGCATAACATCCGCGACGAGTGGCTAGCCCGACACCTCGGCTAAGAGAAGCCGATGTCCATGGCAGCTCTCACGACACTCATGACCCGCTTTTGTGCAGGCGAAGACAGCTGGCTGGCTCGTAGCAATAGCACATCAAGAAATCCTGGCACTTCACATGCCAGAGATAGCAACGGCAAGCCACGACGCAACAGACACAAGTGTCGCAACAATGGCGACAATGCCGAAGACACGGCAGTTAATGCTGGATTCAGTGGCTCTAAGTCTGGTCAGCGGAAAAAGCCATTCAAAAGAAACAATCCGGGCTCGTCCAGTCTGGATCGCATACTCGATCGCTTGTGTCAAATTCACAGCACCCCCGATAAACCATCCAACCACACCAACAGAGAATGCTGGGTATTCAAACAGGCCGGCAAGTTGAATGGCTAAAATAAGAAAGGGGCTGCATATCGATGACGACGAGGAGCCCCGGCCGCCGAACACAGGAGGACAAAAGAAATTTCCTCCCCAGGTGAAAACAGTGAACATGATATACGCAACCCATATTCCCAAGCGGGAACGGAAGCGTGCACTAAGGGACGTCTATGCGATGGAGCCTGTCGCCCCAAAATTCAACCCATGGTCTTCTTGTCCGATCACTTTCGATCACAGGGACCATCCTACCAGTATCCGTCATGGCGGTTCAGCCGCATTGGTCCTCGACCCCATCATTGACGGATTCCACCTCACACGAGTCCTTATGGACGGTGGCAGCAGCCTGAACCTGCTTTATCAGGATACAGTGCGCAAAATGGGCATCGATCCCTCAAGGATCAAACCCACAAAAACCACCTTTAAAGGTGTAATACCAGGTATAGAGGTGTGTTGTACGGGATCAATCACACTGGAAGCAGTCTTCGGATCTCCGAACAACTTCCGAAGCGAGGAGTTAATCTTCGATATCGTCCCCTTCCGTAGTGGTTATCATGCACTACTAGGACGAACCGCATTTGCTCGATTCAATGCGGTACCACACTACGCATACCTCAAGCTCAAGATCCCAGGACCTTGCGGGGTTATAACAGTCAATGGAAACACAGAACGCTCGCTCCGTACGGAGGAGCACATTGCGGCCCTCGCAGTAGAAGTACAAAGCAGCCTTCTTAGGCAGACCGCCAACTCGGCAATAAAGCCCCCAGACACCGTCAAACGAGTCCGGAGTACCCTGCAATAGGATCGTCCGGCACATCCAGAGCTCGACTAGCAATTCGACCTCCGTCCTAGTCCCAGTCAAGCGGCGAAATTTGTGCCGCGCGTACATAATTACGCACTCAAAATACCATGGGCATAGGCGGAGGCACGGCTACGACGCGGTCCACAATGCGGCTCAACCGCCCCAGGACCCGTATACGTTCATCATTTTCTTTCTTTCAGGACCCTACTTTCTGGAAGCCCTTTCAGATAGCCTGATTATCAGACTCATCACGGGAAGGAAAAACCAAGGAGGCAAGAAGCTTGGACGTATAAGGGAATACCCAGGTGGTCTCTGATAACGATTGTTATACCTGTTTTACATACCCGCACGCATCTTACCCTTGGCTAGGACATGTCAAATAGTCCTATTTTGCTTATCGCACTACTTGTATATATATGCTTTGACGTATTATTTAAATAAACAATGGAAAATAATGCACATCGTCAGCTTATTATTACATTCCTTTATCTTTTTCCCTTGACTACTTATTTAATACAAATTGCACCTGTACACTTTGGTACGTTCAGCTCGCCAGGGGCTTCAATGTACCCCATAACATGGCAAGAAAAGTCCGAACACTTTCGACAGTGCGACACCCCGAACTTATAGCATTATATGCATAGCTCCGAATCATGTCTTGGGTCAATAGTTGGGTTTGCCTGGCTCCCATGTTTTGGTGCCTTACGTCCGCTATATCGGCTAAGGTAGCACAGGGAGAACTACTGCGATTTTGTCCCGGTTCTTCCGGACGAGCACCTTAGTAGAGAAAGCCGAAAACTGACTGTCATGATGTGGCGAGAGCTGGTCGCTGTTCGAGAGGTCTCAAATCCTTAAAGATTTTTTCCGCTTCGGGTGAGGAATCGGCCTTGTCCGATTTAGGCATGTATATCGCCCCAAGTTCGGCCTTCCAAATACTAGGGGCTTCGCCAAAGTTTAAAATTGTAGACTTCTATGGCTAAGTGAGAGTGATAAAGCTGTATAGTCCAATTGCCTTGTTCGCTGCGCTAAACACCTCCTTAAAGGACCAAAAATTTGGATAAAGAGTGTTTAGATTTATCCTGAACACCCCAGTACTAGTTACATGGGGGCAGAAGCTGATGACTGGCCAAGTTTCAGATTTTTATAAATGGCCGCACAGAAGGTAATATTTTAAATTAACAAGCGTTATATAGCGCACACGAACTCGTTTTCATATTACAGGATGACATGAGTACATTCATTCAAATATTACATCCTTAGCACACTCCTCCGCCACAAGGCAGACACCCTTCACGACACTGTCATAGTACTTTTCGGGGTGGCGGTGCTCCTTGCCCTTTGGTGGCCCCTCCGTCACCAGCTTCTCGGCATCCATCTTTGCCCAGTGCACTTTCGCACGGGCGAAGGCCCTGCATGCACCCTCATTGCATATTGACCGCTTTATGACTTCGAGCAGTGGACTGGCAGACACAAGCCGCTTCACCAAGCTGAAGTAGCTGTTGGGTAGGGGCTCGCCAGGCCACATCAGGACTATGAGATCCTTCATGGCCAGTTCGGCCGCCTTGTGAAGTTCGACCAGTTGCTTCAGCTCGTCGCTCAAGGGCATCGGGTGTTCGGGCCCAATATACTGGGACCAGAACAACTTCTCCGTCGATTTGCCTTCCTCAGCTCGATAGAACTCTGCGGCATCAGAGATGCTGCGTGGAAGATCTGCGAATGCTCCTGGAGAGCCCCAAATTCAGGTAAGTAAAAAGAAAGTCTCCTTCACATGCTTGCTTTGAATACTGAATGCCTTACCCGCCGCAATCTTCTTGGCCGCTTGAACCTCTTGGAGGGCCTTTTGGGCTTCAGCTTTGGCATCCTGTGCGCTCTGGCGGGCCTTCGTAAGCTCGGACTCTTGCGTCTTCGAGTCACACTCCAAGGACTCGTATTTCTTGACGAAATCATGTAGATCTTGCTGGACCTTGTCGACTCGGGGCTCTTGCATTTCACGCTCGATGCGCTCCTTGACCGCTTTGTCTTCGGCCTCAGATAGCACCTTCTTCAAGGCCGCCACTTCGGTCGTGGCCCCTATTAAAAGTTCATAATGATTCCATGAGCTAAAATCATTTTTATTTATCAATATACAAACGGGGTATCACTTACCTTTGTTCTCCTTGAGCTGCCTCTTCGTGAGGCCAAGCTCTTCCTCAGACCGCTCAAGGTCCTGCTTCAGTCCGGAGACCTCCGCAGTACGAGCGGCGACGGCCAGTAGTGACGCCTGCTTATTCACATAGACATACTATGATTAGACTCCGGTGGATGTTATCTGATCCTCTGTTCGGCCTTTCTTTCCAAACACCAAACAGAGCATCAGGGGCTACTGTCTATAGTGTGATAATTTTATTACTTACCTCAAAGCCTGTTAGGAGGCTGGCGCAGGCTTCGGTCAATCCGCTTTTGGTGGACCGATCCTTCTCGATCACCGCACTCATGATAGTGCGATGCTCTTCATCAATGGAAGCGCCACGAAGCGCTTCTAGCAAGTTGTTCGATGCCTCTGGATGGACAGAGGTCATCGGCACAGGCGGCTCACCCTCCTTAGCGAGGGGCTGCCTACCTGAATCTGGAACCACTGGAGGTTCCGGCGCAGTATCCGGCTGGGGGCCAGACTTGCTGTGGCCCCCGTCATCAGAATCCATGGGGGTCTTCCCCCCCATGTGCCTGGCATCTGGGATTTCGCCTTGGGGCGTCTCCAGAACCGTCTCCCCCTGTCCTGGTATCCTTTGGGACAACACCTCGTTGTCGTCCGTGGGCCAAGGGGTGGTGGCCGTCGGGAGTGAATCGCTGTTCATCGCCGACTGACTCAAAGACCCATCCGAGGAGGATACGTTGATGTGGGCTTTGGATGGACTACACAATCTTATTTGACATGATAAGGAGCAATAAAGAAAAACATACCGGAAGTATTATAGTGTCTGGATACTTACGACTTCGCCAGGGGCTTGTCCCTGGGCAACCACTCCTCGTCGCTGTAGGTGGCTGTTGTGGAGTGGTCCGTGTTGGGTAACGTATTAATTTCAAAAAACTTCCTACACACATGCAAGATCATGGTGATGCATATCAATGAGAGGGGAGAGTGTCGTCCACGTACCCTCGTAGACCGTAAGCGGAAGCGTTAGCACAACACAGTTGATGTAGTCGTACGTCTTCACAGTCCGACCGATCCAAGTACTGAACGTACAACACCTCCGAGTTCAGCACACGTTCAGCTCGGTGACATCCCACGAACTCCGATCCAGCAGAGCTTTGCGGGAGAGTTCCGTCAGCACGATGGCGTGATGACGATGTTGATGATGCTACCGGCGCAGGGCTTCGCCTAAGCACCGCTACAATATTACCGAGGTGGAATATGGTGGAGGGGGGCACCGCACACGGCTAAGAGATCAAGAGATCAATTGTTGTGTCTAGAGGTGCCCCCTGCCCCCGTATATAAAGGAGGGAGAGGCCGGCCCTAGAGGGGGCACGCTAAGTGTGGGGAGTCCTACTAGGACTCCCAAGTCCTAGTAGGATTCCCCTTTCCTTTCCGGAGTAGGGGAGAAGGAAAGAGGGGGAGAGGGAGAAGGAAAAGGGGGCTGCACCCCTTGTCCAATTCGGACCAGAGGGGGGGGGGCGCCTCCTTCCGTTTGGCCTCTCTCCTCTATTCCCATATGGCCCAATAAGGCCCATATACTCCCCGGCGAATTCCCGTAACTCTCCGGTACTCCGAAAAATATCCGAATCACTCGGAACCTTTTCGAAGTCCGAATATAGTCGTCCAATATATCGATCTTTACGTCTTAACCATTTCAAGACTCCTCATCATGTCCCCGATCTCATCCGGGACTCCAAACTACCTTCGGTACATCAAAACACATAAACTCATAATACCGATCATCACCGAACTTTAAGCGTGCGGACCCTACGGGTTCGAGAACTATGTAGACACGACCGAGACACGTCTCCGGTCAATAACCAATAGCAGAACCTGGATGCTCATATTGGCTCCCACATATTCTACGAAGATCTTTATCGGTCAAACCGTGTAACAACATACGTTGTTCCCTTTGTCATCGGTATGTTACTTGCCCGAGATTCGATCGTCAGTATCATCATACCTAGTTCAATCTTGTCACCGGCAAGTCTCTTTACTCGTTTTGTAATGCATCATCTCGTAACTAACTCATTAGGCACATTGCTTGCAAGGCTTATAGTGATGTGCATTACCGAGAGGGCCCAGAGATACCTCTCCGATAATCAGAGTGGCAAATCCTAATCTCGAAATACGCCAACTCAACAAGTACCTTCAGAGACACCTGTAGAGCACCTTTATAATCACCCAGTTACGTTGTGGCATTTGGTAGCACACAAAGTGTTCCTCTGGTAAACGGGAGTTGCATAATCTCATAGTCATAGGAACATGTATAAGTCATGAAGAAAGCAATAGCAGAATACTAAACGATCAAGTGCTAAGCTAACGGAATGGGTCAAGTCAATCACATCATTCTCCTAATGATGTGATCCCGTTAATCAAATAATAACTCATGTCTATGGCTAGGAAACTTAACCATCTTTGATTCACGAGCTAGTCAAGTAGAGGCATACTAGTGACACTATGTTTGTCTATGTATTCACACATGTATTATGTTTCCGGTTAATACAATTCTAGCATGAATAATAAACATTTATCATGAAATAAGGAAATAAATAATAACTTTTTATTGCCTCTAGGGCATATTCCTTCAGTCCGGAGGGACGGTCCTTCCTTTCTTAGACCCTTCGGCCTCCTCGGACGGGGCGACCTTCCTTTTCTTTTTCCCCTCAGTTGGGGGGGAGGGTTTTCCTCTTCCTCCTCCTCGTTTTCGTTGGAGGAGTGCGCCTCGGTGTCTTCAGACGATGAGTCCGACACAACCTTGTGCCGAAGACCTTTCCTGGTCCCCGTGGCCTTCTTCTTGGCCTTCTTCTCCGGCACCTCGTAGGGCGCCGGAAACAGCATCTCCGTTAAGAGAGTCGTTGCTGGATCTTCAGGTAGTGGAGCTGGACAGTCGATCCGCTCCGCTGTTGCTACCCAGTCCTGTTAAATTGGCATGGAGGCTTAGATTCCTCCCACGAATATACTGGAGAAAGGCACATCTTGTGAAATATAAAAAACTTACCAGATTGGCGGGGCGCTTTGCGCTGAGTCCGCGATCCTCGGTGATGGGAGGAGGTACTTCGGCGGCCTTGAACAACACCTTCCAGACGTCTTTGTGCGTCGTGTCGAAGAGCTCTCGCAGTGTCTGGTGTTTGGCCAGATTGAACTCCCACATATTGAATGCCCATCTTTGACACGGGAGGATCCGGCGGAAGAGCATGACCTGGACCATGTTGACGAGCTTGATTTTCTTGCTTATCATATTTTGACACAGTTTTGGAGTCCGGTCAGCTCCGCCGGCGCACCCCAGGCTAATCCCTTCTTTTTCCAGGATGTAAGCCGCATGGGGATGCCAGATCGAAATTCGGGGGCCGCCGCCCAGTTGGCGTCGCACGGCTCGGTGATATAGAACCACCCCGATTGCCACCCCTTCACGGTCTCCACATAGGAGCCTTCGAGCCAGGTGACATTGGGCATCTTGCCCACCATGGCGCCTCCGCACTCCGCTTGCTGGCCGACCACTATCTTCGGCTTTACGTTGAAGATCTTCAGCCACAGGCCAAAGTGGGGCTTGATGCGGAGGAAGGCCTCACACACGACGATAAATGCCGAGATGTTGAGGATGAAATTGGGGGCCAGATCATGGAAATCTAGCCCATAGTAAAACATGAGCCTGCGGACAAATGGGTGGAGAGGAAATCCTAGTCCGCGGATGAAGTGGGCAAGGAATACAACCCTCTCATGGGGTTCCGGAGTAGGGATGATCTGCCCTGCGTCCAGGAGCCGGTGTGCGATGTCTGCGGCCAGGTATCCGGCCTCCCGGAGCTTCATGATGTCCTCCTCCGTAACGGAGGAGACCATCCACTTTCCTCCCGCTCCGGACATGTTTGGAATGGCTTTGCGGAGAAGGTGAGAACTTGGGCGCTGGAGCTCGAGCGTGTGAGAATGGATGAGCGAGGGAAGAAGAAGGCGTGGGTGAAAAAGGGGAATCCCTATCTCTTTATAAAGGTGGTAGAAACTGTGCACCTCCCCACTTGCCCAATAAAATTGCTTATTCCCCAAGTGCCACGATTGATGGTGCAGTTGGGTTACCCACACCCATATTGATGAGAATCCCGTGATAAGGGGACACGATCTCTGCTTAACAAGACGTGCCAAGGAAACCGCCTCGCAATATGTGCAGTAGCTGGTTGAGAAAAACGGTTCGAATAATGACCGGGCCGTGGCGTGATGTCACGCTATGAAAAGTTGTCAGCAGATTAGATTTGTAAAATATTGTACTCTCTACTGTGGTATGTGGAAATTATTTTGCAGAGGCGGACACGATCCTCATATTCAAGATCTTCTATGGAGTATTCAGAGAAGGAACCCGCCTTGCAATGCCGAAGACAATTTGCACGCCGGACTCATCGTCATTGAAGCCTGGTTCAGGGGCTAACTGAGAGAGTCCTGGATTAGGGGGTTCTCGGACAGCCGGACTATTTACTTCGGCCGGACTGTTGGACTATGAAGATATAAGATTGAAGACTTCGTCCCGTGTCTGGGAGGGACTCTCCTTTGCGTGGAAGGCAAGCTTGCCAATTCGGATATGTAGATCTCCTTCTCTGTAACCGACTCTGTGTAACCCTAGCCCCCTCCGGTGTCTATATAAACCGGAGGGTTTAGTCCGTAGGACAACAACAATCATAATCATAGGCTAGCTTCTAGGGTTTAGCCTCTACGATCTCATGGTAGATCAACTCTTGTAATACTCATATCATCAAGATCAATCAAGTAGGAAGTAGGGTATTACCTCCATCGAGAGGGCCCAAACCTGGGTAAACATCGTGTCCCCCGCCTCCTGTTACCATTAGCCTTAGACGCAGAGTTCAGGACCCCCTACCCGAGATCCGCCAGTTTTGACACCAACAACCACTTGGACCAATGACAAGAGCCCGTGCGAGAGCTATCAAAAACGAGGTTAACTCCCTCCTTGTTGAACTCCCCTTTGACCCACTTGAGACATGGCTAGTACCTCAAACGGAGATGCTTTGTGTTCTTAGGTACCAAGGAAGCAACCAAGGAGAAGTTACGGTGCAAGATGGACATCGAGAGCATGAAGAAACTCTGCCCAGCCCAGAAGGACCAGTACAACCGGCCATGTACCGCCCAACAACCGCCCGAGCAGTACAACCGCTCGACTACCGCACAACTACCGGTCCAGCTTCTGTAATCGAGTGGTGCAAGGCCGGTACAGCACCGGTTTATCCCCATAACAGCCAGAAGACTGGTACAACCGCTCCAAACACTGGTACAACCGCTACCCCCTTCCGAGAACACCTCCAGGAGCTTGCACCTGAGCTCCTAGTGGTACAACCGCCCCCATGACCGGTACAACTGCCCTACCTGAGCTCCCAACGGTACAACCGCCCTACCTGAGCTCCCAACGGTACAACCGCCCCCTTGACCGGTACAACTGCCCTGCCTGCGCGCAGTTAGAGGGGTTTCACCCCATGTATCTTCCACTTTCCCCTTGGACTATATATACTTGTCCCCTAGCTCCGTATTAGGGTCAGCATTGTGATAGCTCATATTTGAGATAGAGCTTTGCTCATCCACTTGGTTACTTCTCCTCGAAGCTCACGACCTCTTCGGAGAAGATACCCCAAGCGGATTCAAGACCCCATCACGGGAAGACACTTCAAGACCTTCTCACGGAGAAGACCCTTTGTATCGTCCTGTGTTGACCTTGAATCGTGTATCACTCTTTGTGTTTTGAGGATCTAGAATATGTGTGACCGGATCTCGTTGGTTGAGTGATTTCCTCTTGTGTTTCCCCTTGTGTTCTTCGTAGGATCCCCTCCAATCGTGAAAGATCGGGCATCTAGGGTTCTACCCTACATCATCTTTGGCATCAAGAGCCAGGTTGATCACGAATTTGGATCCCCTACCCTTGTTTTCTAGCTTGATTTTGTTGTGTTCTTCCCCAATTTCGAAAATCCCCACCAAAAATAGCCCCAATTTTTTTTTGATTTGTTGGTTTGATGATGTTTTGTTGATTTTGGTTCATGGATTTGCTTGGTTTCGAGTGAATCTACCATCTCCCCAAGTTTCCCCATCTTTCATCCACGAAATCCATCAAATTTTGCTCCCGAAATCATCCATTTCTGCCCAAGTTCATCCCGTACCCAGATTTGCGAATTTTCCCGACAAAGCGGTACAACCAGCCCCCAAGGCGGTACAACAGCTCCCCCATCCCCTGATACCGCTGCCAGCGCAAAACTATAACCCCAGGAAGCTCCAGGAGCGGTACAACCGCCTGCTCAAGCGGTACAACGGCCCCTCCCAAGTTCAGCCTTGGCCGATTGACAGTTTTCCCCATAACTTCCACATACAAAGTCCGATTTTCGCGTTCTTTAGCTCGTTGAGAAGCTATTGACATCCCCCATCCATCTAGATAGGTTCCAACACCATTTGACACCATCAAATTTTCCGAACCATGGCATCTTTGCCTAGGGTTTTCACCACACCATCCGCTATTCCACCACCAACTTCCGCAAACTTAACCCATTTTGTTTCCCATAGCATTTGTGGTTGTTTGAGTTGTGATTCGAGTCTCCTAAGGTGTTTCGGATACTTAGGGATGGTTTCTTCTTCATCAACCACCTCCACCGCTTCCCGCAAGCACCACCATCGCTTACCCGCTATCAACCCCAACAATTTTGACACATTTTGGTCTTTGAGAATTTGAGTTGTGGTTTCTGTGTCCTATTGTGTTTCGGCTATATAGGTACAGTTCGACATCAACATCACCACCGCTCATCTTCGTCAAGGACTCGTCATAGCCAACAACCATGCTTGTTTACAAACGATTACCTCAACGGTAACTTCGACGACATCTTTGTCTTCTCATTGCCATTGCATCGATAACCCCATAGCCCACTTTGCGTACCTTACCTATCGAGACTAGCCATTTGAGATTGCCGGCAACGTGACTTGTGCACATTAGTGGTCATACTTCCCATAGCATACATACCATATCACCGTGGTGCATATCTTGGTATCATCTTTTGTGTCACAAAGTTGTCATCGCATACACAATTGCTATCTTGGTTCGTGAAGTTTTGCATGAGAAAAGAGCTCAAAATAGAAAAAGCCAAACAAGCTTTTAAGCAAAAGGGGAAGATAAGCAAAGAGCTTATAAGCAAGAACCATAGCATCATACTACATTAAGATTGTCATCGATTATCTTGGATCGTAGCACCGGCATACCATACATATAGCATACTTGGGATAGAAGTCGTTGCATTTTTGCTTAGTAGGTTGTGCAGAAGTTCGTATCCGCCTATTGTGCAATCGTGCTAGCGTCTCTCTAGTGTTGTGCAACAAGAGCATTTTCATGGACTTCACATTTTGGCACATTCCTTGGTTGCACGACCCCACTTATCTATTTGCGTGTGTGTTTCCGTGTACCATATCTTGCTATTGGTCTACTTGTTGCATTTGCAAATTTGTGAATCTTTTCCAACATTATTGAGGCTCACTAACAATTGCATCAAATTTTGTGCCACCATCCTAACCGAGCCCCACCATAAGCTTTTACTTGTGTAGGTGTGAGAACCGACAAGAATTGGTACCAATTGTGCTATTTCCTTGTTCCACATTTGAGTGATCATTGATCCATCTTCAACATCAGTCAAGGTACATTTGGTATAAGTTCTTCTCTTTCTCCCACTCACATATTTGCTTGGAATGATGGATAGGACAAGTTTTCTACCAACCCACTCTTCATCGAGCAAGGCGGCGACATGTCATCCTATGTCACGAAGAGCCACCTCTTCGGTGCACAAAGAGCTTTGCATCAAGGACAACAAGCAATGAGCGACCGCATCGACAATCTTGCCACCGACTTGCGACTCTCTGAGCAACGAACAAGAGACTACTTCGACAACAAGCTCGATGCACACAAGCAAGAGAACTATGCAAGAATGGATGAGATTTGTGCCTTGTTGATTAACCGCTATTCTACCACTTCATCCTACTCAAGATGGAGCCGCTCGAGTCAACACTCCGACGACACCATCTCCAGCTCAAGTACACCGACATCGAACACTCTACATCGAGTCGCGCGCCAAGATTGTCAAGCAAATCGCAATCCTCTACATGGTAATCATCCACAAGAGCAATTCGACGAGCAAGCACATCATCACCGCCAAAACCAAGCTACTCTTGCACAAGCACAAGAAAGGCAACAACAACGTCACCAAGAGGAAAAGCGAGAGCGCCAACACCAAGACGAACAAGATGCCAAGGCTCAACGTCTTCAACAACAACAACGTGAAGCACAAGCACTTGAGGCACAACGTGCCCTTCAAGAGTCAGGTCGAGCCATCGCCAACCGCAACCAAGATACGCGCAATCAAGAGGAAGCACTTCACAAAGAAATTCAAGAGCGAAACTACCAATCAAGAGTGCATCGTCAAGTTCATCATGCTCCTCCACAAGCTCGACAAGCTCCCCCACAACCTTAGGTTCACCAAGATCATGATGACTATGGACATCCTCCACGCCAAGAGAAATATGAGGTTGAAAATCATCCACCTCAAGGGCGTCATCATCACCCTCGACTCCAACACAATGAAGAGCAACGCTATGGCAAGCTCAAGTTCACCATGCCCAAGTTCACCGAAAGCAATGATCCCGACGAGTACCTTTCATGGGCATTAAAGGTCGACAAGATCTTTCGTTTGCACAACTATGAGGAAGAGAAGAAGATTGCTATGGAATCCCTTGAGTTCCAAGACCTTGAGCGCTGAGAAGCAAGAGGTGAACCACCAATCACCACATGGGATCAAATGAAGGATGTCATGTGAGCACGCTTTGTGCCAACCTACTACAACCGTGACCTCTTCAAGAAACTCCAACTCCTCAAGCAAGGCACAAAGAGCATTGAAGAATACTATAAGGAAATGGAGATTGCCATGATAAGAGCCAATGTCGCGGAAGATCATGAACAAACTATAGCCCATTTCTTGAATGGCCTCAATCATACCATCAAGAAGATTGCCGACTTCCAACCCTACTCCAACCTCATTGAGCTAGTGCATCAAGATACCAAAGCGGAACATCAAGTGCAATATGACTTCAAGTACGCCAAGTACTCGTCCAAGACCTACGGATTCTCCAACACCCAAGCTTCAACGACTCCAACACCTTCTATCTCAACCAAGCCATCTACTAGCAACGACGACAAGTCGAGTTACAAGAATACTTCGACAACCTCAAGTCCTCCTCCTACTACAAGCAACTTCAAGCCACGCGCTTCATCATCTACTCCAACCGATGAGACCATCAAGACAAGTTCCATCAAGTGTTTCACATGGCGGCCGGGGCCACAAGTCTTTTGAGTGTACCAACAAGCGCACCATGATCCTCAACGATGACGAAACCTATGACTCCATGAGTGAAGAGGAAATGGAAGCCCTTGAGCAAGTCACCATGCACCGGCGCGTGAACGAAGATGAAGATGATGAAGTCTTTTGTGATGAGGATTCGAGCCCCGCTCTAGTTGTCTCCAAAGTCTTCACTCTTCAACATCAATAAGACGAAGACCAAAGATTCCACATCTTCCACACCAAGGCCAGCATCAATGGAAGGTCTGTCAAGGTCATCATCGATGGAGGTAGTTGCCATAACTTGGCAAGTGAAGAGCTATGCTCCAAGCTCCAATTGGTCAAGATGAAGCATCCGCACCCCTACAAGGTTCAATGGCTAAGCGATTCCAGCACTATCCAAGTCGAGCATACAGTCAAAGTTTCCTTCAAGATCGGAGCATATGAAGACACTTTGGAGTGTGATGTTGTCCTGATGTCCGTTTGCCACCTCCTTCTTGGTCGACCATGGCAATTTGACCGCGGCGTCGTCCACAACGGGCGTACCAATCACTATAGCTTCAAGATGAAAGGAAAGGAGTATGTGCTACAGCCTATGTCTCCAAGTCAAGTAATCACCGACAAGCAAGCCACCCATCGTGGAGAGAATAGTGAGGGAGCGAACCACCACAAAGAGAGTGAGCGCCACAAGCCAAAATCGAGTGCCTCCATGATGAGCAACAAGAAAAACCTAGTCCTATTTGCTACCAAAAGTGAGATGAGAGAAGTGTGTGAGAACCCATCAAGTGTTATGCACTATGTCCTTTTGTGCAAGGATGAGGCAACAAAAACTAACACCTCTCACAATCTACCTTTAGTGTTATCTTCTCTTTTGTAGGAATTCCAAGACGTTTTCCTCGATGAGATACCTCTGGGACTACCACCTCTTTGAGGCATCGAGCACTGCATAGATCTCATACCCGGAGCACCTCTACCTAACAAGGCTCCATACCGCGTCAATCCTAAGGAAACTAAGGAGATCCAACAGCAAGTACAACAACTCATCGACAAAGGTCATGTATGTGAAATCTTGAGCCCTTGTGCCGTCCTAGTAATCCTTGTTCCCAAGAAGGATGGTACATTTCGCATGTGTTCCGATTGTCGCCCTATCAATGCTATTACCGTGCGTTATGGTTATCCTATTCCTCGCTTAGACGATATGCTAGATGAGCTTAGCGGAGCCACCATTTTCTCTAAGATTCATATTAAGAGTGGCTACTATCAAATACGCATCCAAGAAGGTGATGAATGGAAAACCACATTTAAGACCAAATTTGGCTTATATAAAAGGCTTGTTATGCCAATGGGTTTATCCGAAGCACCCGGTACTTTCATGCGAGTCATGCATTTTGTTCTTCGACCCTACATTGGTGTATTTGTTGTGGCCTATTTTGATGATATTCTTGTCTTTAGCAAATCCCTTAAAGATCATGTCACCCATCTTAAAACCGTGTTGCAAACCCTTAGGAAAGAGCACCTTTATGATAATATGAAAAAATGCCTTTTTGGTGTTGATAAGCTTGTTTTCTTCGGTTTCGTTGTGTCTTCTAAGGGTGTTCATGTAGATGAATCTAATATCAATGCTATTAAAACTTAGCCTCAACCAACCAACTTGCAACAAGTGTGTAGTTTTCTTGGTTTAGCCGGTTTCTATCGTCGATTTGTGAAGGATTTTAGCACTATTGCTTCACCTTTGCATTCCTTGAGTAAGAGAAATGCGCCATTTGTTTGGGGACCATCCCAAGATACCGCATTTAATGAGCTAAAGAATTTGCTTACTCATGCTCCCATGCTTGCATTACCCAACTTTGACAAACCTTTTGAAATTCATTGTGATGCTAGTGGTAATGGCATAGGGGTGTGTTAACGCAAGATAAGTGCCCCATAGCATATTTGAGTGAGAAACTTTCTGGAGCGCAACTCAACTATCCCATCTATGACAAAGAGCTATATGCTTTAGTGCGAGTTTTGCGTGAATGTGAACATTATCTTTGCCCTCATGAATTTATCAGCTTAAGTATCTTAAGGGTCAAACTAAGTTGAACAAGCGTCATGCTAAGTGGAGTGAATTCATTGAGTCATTTCCTTATGTCATCAAGTACATCAAAGGTAAGGAAAATGTGGTGGCGGATGCGCTTTCCCTCATATGCATGCTTGTCACTAAACTTGAATTGAATGTCATTGGCTTTGAGCACATAAAAGACTTGTATGCGCATGATCCTACTTTTGCTATTCCTTATGCCAACTGTTTAACGCATACATCTTGGGAATGCTATTACCTCAAGGATGATTATCTTATGAGAGCTAACAAACTATGTATCCCCGAGTCTTCTCTTTGTTTGTTACTTTTGCAAGAGGCTCATGGAGGAGGACTAATGGGGCACTTTGGACGCGACAAGGCATTTGCCACGATCTCCAAGCACTACTTTTGGCCCAAGATGTTCCGCGACGTCTCACGCTTCACCAACCGATGCTCTACATGTCACAAAGCTAAGTCAAAAGCTCAATCCCATAGTATTTACATGGCCCTTCCAATTCCATATCATCCATGGGAAGATATTAGCATGGATTTTGTGCTTGGTTTGCCTAGAACTAGAAATGGCAAAGATTCTGTGTTTGTTGTTGTGGACCGATTCTCTAAGATGGCTCATTTCATCCCATGCAACAACATAGGCGATGCTTCACATATTGCAAATCTCTTTTGTAGGGAAATCTTGCGTCTCCATGGAGTCCCAAAGACGATTGTCTCGGACCGCGACATCAAGATCTTGAGTTACTTTTGGAAGACTCTATGCGCCAAGCTTGGAATGAAGCTCTTGTTCTCTTCGGCATACCATCCTCAAACCGACGGCCAAACGAAGGTGATGAACCATACGCTATCCACTCTACCACGCGTGTTGATCAAGAGGAACATCAAGGAGTGGGAGGAGTGTCTACCCATCATCGAGTACGCCTACAACCGAGCAAGACATTCAACTACCGGCAAGTCCCCCTTCGAGGTCGTCTACGGTTTCAACCCGTTGTCCCCATTGGACATTCTCCCTTTACCGCTACAAGAGCGCATCAACATGGACGCGAGTGCACGAGTGACCTACCTCAAGAAGATGCATGAAGATACAAGGCACACCATCGAGCGCCAAGTAAAATGACTCGCGACCAAGCTCAACATCAACAAGCAACCCATGGTATTCGACGTTGGAGATCTCATGTGGCTACACCTTCGCAAGGAACACATCCCCAACAAACGCAAGTCCAAGCTTCTACCTCGAGCCGATGGACCATTCAAGGTGCAAGCATGCTACAACAACAATGCATACAAGATCGATCTCCCACGCGACAAGTACAACGTGAGTGACGTCTTCAACATCAAGGATCTATCTCCCTACCATGGTGATGAGGCTTTAGATCCGAGGTCGGATCTTTCCCAAGGGGGGGAGGGGAGATGATGCAGAGCATCCTATGGTCATCCCCATGGACCTACCTTCGTGTACCATGACACCACTTGGACCAATGACAAGAGCCCGTGCGAGAGCTATCATAAACGAGGTTAACTCCCTCCTTGTTGAACTCCCGTTTGACCCACTTGAGACATGGCTACTACCTCAAATGGAGATGATTTGTGTGCTTAGGTACCAAGGAAGCAACCAAGGAGAAGTTACCGTGCAAGATGGACATCGAGAGCATGAAGACAATCCACCCAGCCCAGAAGGACCAATACAACCGCCCATGTACCTCCCCACAAACGCCCGAGCGGTACAACTGCTCGACTACCGCCCAACTACCGGTCCAGCTTCTGTAATCGAGCGGTGCAAGGCCGGTACAGCACCGGTTTATCCCCGTAACAGCCAAAAGACCGGTACAACCTCTACCCCCTTCCGAGAGCACCTCCAGGAGCCCGCACCTGAGCTCCCAATGGTACAACTGTCCCCATGACCAGTACAACCGCCTTGCCTGAGCTCCCAGCGGTACAACCTCCCCCTTGACCGTTACAACCGCCCTGCATGTGCCCAGTGAGAGGGGTTTCATCCCATGTATCTTCCACTTACCCCTTGGACTATATATACTTGTCCCCTAGCTCCGTATTAGGGTCAACATTGTGATAGCTCATATTTGAGATAGAGCTTTGCTCATCCACTTGGTTACTTCTCCTCGGAGCTCATGACCTCTTCGAAGAAGATCCCCCAAGCGGATTCAAGACCCCATCACGGGAAGACCCTTCAAGACCTCCTCACGGAGAAGACCCTTTGTATTATCCTTTGCTGACCTTGAATCATGTATCACTCTTTGTGTTTCGAGGATCTAGCATATGTGTGACCGGATCTCGTTGGTTGAGTGATTTCCTCTTGTGTTTCCCCTCGTGTTCCCCTCGTTTTTGCCCTCGTGTTATTCGTGTTCTTCATAGGATCCCTCCAATCGTGAAAGATCGGGCATCTAGGGTTCTACCCTACATCAATAACTATAGCCAAATCTGAAAATTTCTTGTTTGTAATTATTTTGACCCGGATGTTACTTCACCACTTATCAAAAGACTTCTGCCGGTCGCAGATCTCAACAGTCTGTAGATACAGTAGACCTCTGCTCTCTTTGATAGTCATAACCCAGGTATTCTTAGCTGGCTTTGTAGTTTAGCTTGCCACCTCCGTAACCCGGAATACCTTCATAATTTTTCCGGCTTATACTTTATGTAACTGCTCGACCGACTTATATTTGTTTTTCACACTTGTAGTTAAACCTTCACTACAATTGAACTCATGGCTCCTAAAACTAAGAAGGCGATCAACTGGACCAAATCAAACATGTCTGCACTTAGGCTGCATAATCTAGTGAACTCTGGGTTGCTTCTAGCCCAAGGCGAAATTGAATGGCGTGCATCCGATGAAGAAATCCATCCTCAACCGGGTCAGAATGAGATCGTCATATTTGGCGACCACCTGGACAGGGGCTTCCGTCCTCCAGGATCAAAATTCTTCCGTGATGTGCTTCATCACTTTGCCGTTAGGCCTCAAGACCTTGGTCCCAACTCCATTCTGAAGTTGATCCAATTTCTAGTATTTTGTGAGGTATATCTCCAAATTGAGCTGTTTGTCAGCTTCTTCCAAGAGTTTTTATATCTCAATCATCAAACAGAGTGCAAAGGGGGGCCAAGTATTGAACTTGGAGGAGTTACTATCCAAAGTAGGAAAATCTCGGCTTTTCCTGGAGTAAAACCAGCAAGCCATCCTAAAAGATGGCACAAGACCTGATTTTATTGCAAAGACACTTCTCCAGCAGACCAATGTTACTTGCCAGGTTATATATTGGACCGGCTTGGCGCCTCAACTTTGTTTCCGGGCTTCACCTCCCAAGCAGAAAGGGAAGCATTGCAGCCCTTATACTCAAAAATAAATGCTTTAACAACTCACGACCTCACTGGAGTTGATTTGACCTGGTGTTGGATAAGCTGGTGAATCCAACCCCTCAGCCTGAGGGGTCGGCTTATGCATATATATACAGGCGAGCCAGAAGATGGTCTACGCTTTAGCCGGATCAACTTATCAACCATCAAGATTTCAAACTCTACCAAGAAGCTGCTTGCTGAGACCCGAGAGGCAATCGATCTTGTTGGCCTGGCTTCTTTCTTCACAGGCAACCCGACACCTCCGGTGAGTCACCTTTTGCTTTTTCATTCATCCTGCTTATATAATCTTGTCTTATTGGTTTATTTAATATGTCGGCTTGTCATTTTCCCAGGAGCATTCTGAATGGTGGAAAACTGAACCTTGAGTTCCCACTCCTCCCAAGGACACCAACGCAGAAGAGTTGGACGGCGAGGAAGAATCTAAGGTAGCACTTGACTCACTTGGTCGTTTTTTCAATGAACTTGCTGACGCCCCCTCTCCTCAGGAGCAAGTTGAATCCAATTGAGCCAGCGAAGCTGAGATAATTCCATCTCCTGACTTGGAACCAATTGTCCCGAAGAAAAAGAGACGAGTGCTCCGAAAGGTACCATTTTCACATCCAGATGGTCACTTAGACCCACAATTTATTTTGAAGAAAACTCAGTACGCCGATACCTCGAAGGGGAAGACTCGAGTGATTTCGAAGAACTATCATAAAGCTTACCAAATTAACTGGCTCGCCGTAAAGCACGGGCTGAGGTGCCACACAGCCCAATTGCTTCAAGCCCCTGAGTCGGCCAACTCAAATAGCCTCTCCATCCGTCTGACCTAGACTACCAGCTGGCGTCCCCATCGTCAGATGAGTCCAGCGCTACCCAAGTGTCGACTTTCAATATTAACCATGGGTAAGTATTTCAAAAACTCATATTACTTCTTATTATACTAGTCTTCTTAGCTGACTCTTCTTTGTGTGACCTCAGAGCTAAAGCTTTTGTCAAGAAAAAACCAACGGGTCAACTTTTGCTGCGCTGGAGATTGAAGTTCCTTCTTGGGACCCATTGACGAACAACCCAGAAATCTAGGACAAGCCGGCTGAAGAGTACGAGTTGATTGACGAAGACGAGCTAGTTGAGGAGGACGAGTGATACGTCTCCAATGTATCTATAATTTTTTATTGTTCCATGCTATTATATTATCAATCTTGGATGTTTTATACACATTACAAGGAACTTTGTATCATTTTTTTAGACTAACCTACTAACTTAGTGCCCAATGCCAGTTGTTGTTTTTGCTTATTTTTTACTTTGCAAAATATCAATACCAAACGAAGTCCAAATGCCACGAAACTTTTTGGAGATTTTTTTCTGGTGATACGATACCCTGGAAGCTTCTGGAGGCCACGAGAAGATGAAGGAGTGGCCCACTAGGCACCAGGGCGCACCAGGGGCCTCTGGCACGCCCTGGTGGGTAATGGGGCCCACAGCCCTCCGTTTGACATACCTCCACCTCTATAAATACTCTAAAATCCCAAAACCACAGGGGACTCCAGGAAATACTTTTTCCGCCGCCGCAAGTTCCACAACCACGAGATTCAATCTAGAGGCCTTTTTCGGAACGATCGGTCGGAGGGGGAAACGATCACAGAGGGGTTCTTCATCATCCTTGATGCCCCTCCGATGATGTGTGAGTAGTTTACTACGGACCTACAGGTTTGTAGTTAGTAGCTAGATGGATTCTTCTCTCTTTTTGATCTTCAATACAATGTTCTTCTCGGTGTTTTTGGAGATCCATTTGATGTAATGATTTTTTGCGGTGTGTTTGTTCGGATCTGATGAATTGTGATTTTATGATCAGATCTATCCAAGAATATTATTTGGGTATCTCTGAACTCTTTTATGCATGATTATTATAGCTTCGTATTTCTTCTCCGATTTATTGGTTTGGTTTGGCCAACTAAATTGATTTGTCTTGCCATGGGAAGAGGTGCTTTGTAATGGGTTCGATCATGCGGTGCTCAATCCCCATGCAGAAAGGGACATGACACATATTTATCATTGCAATTAAGGGTAAAAATATGGGCTTTATTCATACATGAGTTCATCTTGTATACATCATGTCATCTTGCTTAAAGCATTACTCCGTTTTCCCATGAACTTAATACACTAGATGCATGCTGGATAGCGGTCGATGTGTGAAGTAATAGTAGTAGATGCAGGCAGGAGTCGGTCTGCTAATCTTGGACGTGATGCCTATATACATGATCATTGGCTTGGATATTGTCATAATTATTTGCTTTTCTGTCAATTTCCCAACAGTAATTACCCACCATTTGTTATTTTCATGATAGAAGCCTCTAGTGAAAACTATGGCCCCGGGTCTATTTTCTATCATATATTAACATCAAGAATACATTGCTGCAATTTTATTTTATTTATTTTATTTTGTATTTTAGTTAGATCTATCTATCACAACCTATAAAATTTAATCTTGCTCAGAACAGTTGAAGGATTGACAACCCCTCTACGCGTTGGGTTGCAAGTATTTGTTGTTTGTATGCAGGTGTTGTTTACATAGTGTTGCTTGGTTCTCCTATTGGATTGATAACCTTGGTTTCATAACTGAGAGAAATACTTATCTCTAATATACTGCATCATCCTTTGCTCTTTGGGAAAATCACAACGCAGCTCACAAGTAGCAGGAAGAATTTCTAGCGCCATTGCCGGGGAGACATCATGAACATCTATCAAGTACCTACGCATAAACTTTCATCTCATTGCATTCACTTTATTTGACAATTGCCTCTCGTTTTCATCTCCCCACTTCTAAAAAGTTTCTACAAAATACAAAAATATTTTCCGTCTACCTTTTTCATGTTTGATCTTTTGTTTGCTTGCCTTGAAATTTTCATCATGACTGATTTTGGTATGGCAGAAACGAATGATGGTAGAACCCCTAAAATTGGAAGTTCCACTAATCTTGATGCTAAAACGTTTGTCTTTGGACAAGGGAATGTTATAGGAAAAAGGAGTAAAATGCATCATAGGTCCTATAACTATGCGAGGTGTGTCACTTTAGTCCTATAACTATCAAAGTGCAGATTTGGGTCCCAAAACTATTTCGAGTCGTTCACTGTAGGTCCTATGGTCGCCCTAGGAGCGATTGTTGGCTGACATGTCACCTGGACCAGTGCCACAATGACCAAGGGCGCGTCGTGGAAGATTTCTTGCCATTGGTGGTTGATACATTTTGCAATTTGGTCCATCACACTGTTTGCTCTCTCCAGCCGCAGCCCTCCTCTCTGCAATCTCATCTCTCTTTCATTAGTTCTGCCATGTTTGGAACAAGCTCGACGGCACCAAGATGTAGCAGGAACAAGCCGGTGCGGCAAATGATCATGCAAATGACAAATGAATATATATTTCACACCCTCTCTCTAAGATTGCAAATGATAAATAAGACTTGGTCTGGACAATCATAGAAGAGAGAAATGATGTTGCAACTTAACATGAAAATATATAGATGAGAATTGCCACAATTCCAGGAAGTAGCACATCATATTGTCATTACATAAAGAGTGCTCTTACATAAACATAGATATGCACTAATCTCGACTGAGAACAACTCCTCCCTGGGTCCTATTACATGAAAAAAACTAGAGTACATATATACATCAGTAGTACAATTTCTTTTGCATCACCACTAGTACATATATACATCAGTAGTAAAATTTCAAATGGTACTATAGGTGTACAGGACGATCTTATAATGCAAAAAAAGATACCACTGTACATAACAAGGCTTCAGTTATAGTAGGGATTATATACTGCAGGAAAAATACTGCCCAAATCACCATACGCACAGGAAGATGCCCAAATCTCCATACGTACAGGAAGATGCCCAACTCTTTTGAAATAGATTTTAGTACAGAAAGATTTTAGTATAGAAGATTTCAGTAAGGGAAGAGAAGCCATATGTACATTCAGACTGAATCAACATAATATCTAAGCTGTAATGCCCAAATCGTGCCAAATCTTGCTACTCTATTGAAATCTCTAAGCTAAAAGGGGGTGCAGCAGGGATTGGGGTTTAGGGTTCTTACCATACTCCGGAGGAGGGGTGTTGGGAAGCCGCCGCGATGGAGCCATCGGACCAGCGTCGTGGTCGGATTAGCAGCCCCAACTCCCGTCCTGCGCCTCCAATCGCTGGACATCAATCACGAACGCTGCGGGTCGCCACCATATCCTCAGAGAGATTCGTTCATAGAAGAGAGATGGAGGGCGTGAGAATGATACAAGCTGGGATTTCTAGGGCTTTCCTGCAAATAAGTGCTTCATTGTTTAGCCTGGTGGGCCCCTCTAGTCGATGTGGGACCGGTCCAGGTGACACGTCGGACGGTCAACGCTGCTGAGGCGACCATAGGACCTGCAGTGAACGACTCAAAATAGTTTTGGGACCCAAATCTGCACTTTGATAGTTATAGGGCTAAAGTGACATACCTCGGATAGTTATAGGACCTATGATGCATTTTACTCTAGGATAAAGTGTCATCCAAGAAAACTACGTTGGAACTTTGACTTGTGATGATGCTCCTATACTTAAAAGAACTAAAACTTACGCAGAAGCTATTTCCGCACTTGTTCTTAAACTTGACAGAAGATTTATTCATACTCATCCTACCTTGCAAAGATTGTTTTATGAGTTGCCTGTTATAAAAGACCCTAGAGCTAAAAAGATAGCCACCCTTATCCTTATGAATGAGTTTGATCACATAGTACAGGAAGCTAGGGAAATCTTTGAATTTTATGGTATGAACTATGAAAAAACAGTGATATATGAGATCCTTAATAATAGTGATTATTTATTAAGGTATTTGCTTCGTAATAATCGTATCTTTGATGAGATCCTTAAAAAGGAAGTTCCTCTTTTCAGTATGATCCAACAAGTTTTTAATGATGTTAATCAACAATATTCTTGGATTGTCGCAGGTAATCAAGGGGGATTTGCAGACGGGCAACCTGCTAATGCTAAAATTTCTATGGATGATGTGTTTCATGTTATATTTGAAAAACCTTCTGATAAAAAAGACATCTATGGAAAAGAAGAACAAAGATGACAATACTTGAAACTTTGCATTATGCCTAGCTAGGGGCGTAAAACAATAGCACTAGTTGGGAGGCAACCCAATAGTTATCCTTTAATCCTTTTTGTTTTTCAATAAATATGCAATTATTCTACTGTTATGATTGTGTTTTAGTGTTTTAGTTAGTGCCATGCCAAGTAAAGCCTTTGGGATGATTTAGGTGATTGTTGATTTGATTTTGTGCATTAACAGAAACTTTTGCGTCCACTAGCAGAACTGTTTAAATTTTCTGGAGCATGATAAAATTCTGAATTTTTTACATGTGATTTATATACAAATTGCCCATGTTTTCCTATTTTTTCAGAATTTTTGGAGTTACAGAAGTACGGTCAGAGTTCAGATTAGTACAGACTGTTCTATTTTTGATAGATTCTATTTTCGTTGCATTGTGTGCTTATTTTGATAAATCTATGTATTGCATCGGGGGGGTATAAGCCATGGTAAAGTTAGATTATAGTAGGTATAATGCAATAACAAAATATGAATGGGTTTGCAATAGTACTTCAAGTGGTGATTTTCTTTATTATACTAACGGATCTCACGAAGGTTTTGTTAAGTTTTTTGTGATTGAAGTTTTCTAGTTTTGGGTGAGATCACGATGAATGAAAGAATTAGGAGTGGCAAGAGCCTAAGCTTGGGGATGCCCAAGGCACACTGAGGTAATATTCAAGGACTCCCAACAAACTAAGTTTGCGGATGCCCCGAAAGGAATCCCCTCTTTCTTCTAACGACCATAGGTAATTTTACTTGGAGCTATATTTTTATTCCTCACATATCATGAGTTTTGCTTGGAGCGTCTTGTATTATATGAGTCTTTGCTTTGTTTACTGTTTAGTTTGTCACAATCATCCTTTCTGAACACACTTGTTTGAGAGAGCCACATGCATATCATGATTTGCTAGAATACTCTATGTGCTTCACTTAAATCTTTTGAGCTAGGCAGTTGCTCTAGTACTTCACTTATATATTCTTTAGCATGGCGGTGGTTATATTTTGAAGAAATAAACTCTCATGCTTCACTTATATTATTTCGAGAGTTGGAAAATTTTAAATAAATACACTCTCATGCTTCACTTATATTATTTTGAGAGATGAAAATGTTGAAGAAATATTTATGCTCTCATGCTTCACTTAGATCTTTTTGAGAGTTAAGAATAGTAATGGTAATTTGGACGAGATATGAATTTAGTCCCAAAGTTATATATATCCAAGGGGTATATAATAAAAATTTTCATGAAGATCATGGATATTATGAACTTGATTCTTTGCACTAGTTTTGCAATATGGAGATAGTGATATGTGAGTCATGTTGGTGAGTAATTATGCTTTAGTAAGAATATTGGTGTTAAGGTTTGTGATTCCCTATGCATGCACATAAAGTCAATAGTTATGCCATGAAATTATATCCTACTTGTGGTGCATTATTCAGTGTTAAGTATGTTCAATGCACATTTATGACCATTTTTGTTTTTTGGTTGTTTGTTTGTCAATCTATTTGCTAGCCTTCACTTGTACTAAGTGGGAATACTGCTTGTGCATCCAACTCCTTAAATCCAAAGTTGTGCCAAGTGAGTCCACCATACCTACCTATATGTGCCATTCCAATTAAATTTGTATGTGGCAACTCTAATTTTCAAAATGAATTTCCGTTTTGTGTGCCTGTACCGCTCATGAAGCGGCAGGGGTGGCTAATATTCTCCATGCTAGGTATTTTATTCTCCCGATGAGTGTTTATTCACTTGCCATTACACGATAGTGTGGCAGGTAATAGGGATGCCCAGTCCCAAAATGAAAAAAAATTGTTAATAATAAATTCCTTGGTAAGTGTTGGTATGGAAGGAACCTGTGGATATGGCTAGCCATGGATTGTGAAAGAATGGTGGAAAGGGAATAAACTTTACTTTATGTTTGGGAACCACCTATGATTTATCTAGCATGGAAGATATTGGGAATTCTTGGTTGTTTTGTTGACAGGAAAAGCATGCCTCTGAAAACAATTTCATCTCTCAATTTAAGCTATGAGCTCTGGCACCTCTACAAATCTCTGCTTCCCTCTGTGAAGGGCCTATCCATTCGCTTTTATGATTTTTTTTATTTTTTTGGGGTCTCCATATTCTCTAATAAAGCACCAACTAGGGAACACTACTATCATACTTGTGTATTGGATGTAGTTAATATTTGAGTCTGTTTCATGAATGGATAAATGATTTAGCATAATGGGATAGGGATAACTTTCTTTCGCATTGATATTTTGAAAAACATAGTTGCTTGTTGATATGCTTGAGTATCAATGTTTTCATGTCAAATTATAGACTATTGCTTTGAATCATTCAAGTCCAAATGTCCATGCTACAAATAAAAGAATATATGATGAATTTGTTAGGTATAATTCCACATCAAAAATTGTGTTTTTATCATTGACCTACTCGAGGAAGAGCAGAAACTAAGCTTGGGGAAGCTTGATATGTTTCCAACATATCTATAATTTTTTTATTGTTCCATTCTATTGTATTATCAATCTTGGATGTTTTATATACGTTTACTAGCAACTTTATATCATTCTTGGGACTAACCTGCTGACTTAGTGCCCAGTACCAGTTGCTGTTTTTTGCTTGTTTTTTACTTTGCAGAATATCAGGACCAAACGAAATCCGAATGCCACAAAACTTTTTTGGAGATTTTTTTCTGGTGATAAGAGACCCTAGAAGCTTCTGCAGGCCACAAGAAGATGGAGGAGTGGCCCACTAGGTACCAGAGCACGCCAGGGGCCTCTAGCATGCCCTGGTGGGTAGTGGGACCCACAACCCTCTGTTCGACCTACCTCTGCCTCTATAAATACTCTAAAATCCCAAAACGTACAGGGGAGTCCATGAAATACTTTTTCTGCCACCGCAAGTTCCAGAACCACGAGATCCAATCTAGAGGCCTTTTCCAAGGGGTTCTTCATCATCCTTGTTGCCCCTCCAATGATGTGTGAGTAGTTTACGACAGACCTACAAGTCTGTAGTTAGTAGCTAGATGTCTTCTTCTCTCTTTTTGATCTTCAATACAATGTTCTCCTTGTTGTTCTTAGAGCGATATTTGATGTAATGACTTTTTGCGGTGTGTTTGTTGGGATCTGATGAATTGTGAGTTTATGATTAGATATATCCATGAATATTATTTGGGTTTTCTCTGAACTCTTTTATGCATGATTACTATAGCTTCATATTTCTTCTCCTATTTGTTGGTTTGGTTCGGCCAACTAGATTGATTTATCTTGCCATGGGAAGAGGTGCTCTGTAATGGGTTTGTTCTTGTGGTGCTCAATTGTAGCGTCCAGACCTCAAACAGTCTAGTCTCTATGCATCGGTGCCATCCCTGGATTGGTAATGCTGACACACGTAGTACTTGAGGATTTATAACAGAGTTTCAGTCACACACTTATTACATTGAATGTCTCAAAAGAGAACTTATTACAATAATAAGGCTTAAGGCCATCTAAATAAGGTAACAACAGAAGCTTGGAAGATAAAGTGAGTCCATAAACTCCAACGACATAGCTGAGTGAACGACAACGACCTATGGCACCTTACTCATCGTTTGAAAAGTCTGCAAGATGATATGTTGCGTCCAGAAACAGGCCAGCACATGGAATATGCTGGCAATGTAACATAGAGAGTAATGAACAGAATAAATGCTATCACTACATGCATATATGGCTGGTGGAAAGCTCTATGGTTACAGTTTTGCATAAAGCCAATTTTTTCCTACATCAAAGGAATAAATTTTATTTAACTATCATGGTGGTTGTTAAACATTGAGAAGGTTCTTACAACTCAATCCCAATTAAGCAATATCAATTAACCCAGACAAATTAATTTAGAGTGATGAGATCAGCATGATAATCCAAGAACCAGATACTCAAGATGTCCATAACCGGGGACACGGCTAACCATGATTAGTTTGTACACTCTGTAGAGGTTTGCGCACTTTTCCCCAGAAGACTCGATCTCCTCCGTTAGATTTCTTGCACTACATGGTGTTTGAGAAATGTATGACCGAGACATGGCCTTTCAGAAACATTAACTCTTTACTCTGGGTGGACAGTTACACCTACTTTCCCCTACATCTGCTAGCCCACTACTAAAAGAGGTCATGCAACATACTCAACTATGCTAGAGCCCATAATAGCTTGTGGCTGCACACGGAAGTTTCTAGCATGAATAATCTTATGATCCCTTTGAGTCTGGGTGGCATTCCATAGGGTGATCACACGGGTACTCCGGGATCCCCTTGGGCAAGCACTGGGTTCTCCAGGTGCCCTGACAACCACTGGGTACTCTAGGGTGCCTCAACCAATCCACCAAGATGTGTATTTAAGTAGCCACCTTAAGTTAACCATTAATTAACAATACTCACATCTGTCATGGATACACTCACCCAATCCACGTCTACGATCATAGCATAGCAATCCTGAGCATAACGTAGAAGTGACTCCCAAAGGTTTGATAATAAAAGGGTAATAGGTTCTACCTCATCATGTACTTTCCAAACCCACATGTTATTCAGATCCTAACCATGCAATGTTTGAGGATTGAAACTAATGCATAAAAACTGGGTAATAAAGGGATATGCTCAAAGTGTTACTTGCCTTCCTGATGATCCGCAAAACCTAGAGACTCGTAGTAGCACGCTTCGCACTCCGGGAATTCTATCACAAATAAACAATAACATACATAAGCACTCAAAATAGAAACATAGTTAAAACTCAAATAAGAAGATCTAACCAGAAAGTTCAACTGAATAACTCCGGTTTGCAAAAAGAATCAAATCAAACGGAGCAACGAAACTCAAACTACGAAAGAAACAAGATCTGTTTACTAATCTGGACTAAATTCGAATTTTATAGTACCAAAATGTTGTTCAAGTTGGTTAAACAGAAAGAGGGCTTCAAGACAAAGATTTAGGCGCTTGTTTCATCTAATTTGGATAAACGAGCGAAAAGATATACTAGATCGAAGATCAGGGCAGAAATCGCGATCGAAAATAATCGCAGATAAACCCTGGAAAAATAAAACAAGACGAACCGGCTAACGAATGAATGTTCGTTAATAGAACCTAAACGATGAACAGCCGTTAAAACGAACGTACGGACGAACGTCCGCTAACTAACTAAACTAAAAAAACGAACCAATATAATTAAAAAAACTAGATCTAGGGTTTCTAAAAAAATAAAACCGAATGATTAACAGAAAAAACGACGAACGACGGCGGCGGCGGCTACCTCCGGCGAGGCTCTGGCGGGGCGGCGTGGCGTCGAGGGGGGGGGGGCTCCGTCGGCGGCGAGGGGTGATGACGGCGGCGCGGGATGGGCGGCGGCGGCAACATGCGGGGCGGTGGTGGCTTGCGACGGCGAGGCGTGCTGGCAGCGGCGGCTTAGGGTGGCAGGATGGTGGGTGGCGGAGAGGGTGGTGGGGCGGGCGGCTTTAAAGGGGGGGTCGAGATGGTCCGACTTGGAGGAGGGGGCGGCGCGGCGGCGTGGCGCGAGCGGACTCCAGCGAGTCCATCTCGCGCACGGGAGGGGAGGCGGCGGTACCACGCGGGCCGGCCTGCTCGGCTGGGCTTCGGCCCAGTCGGGCGGGATTTTTTTTAAATAATTCCGCCGAACAGGAAAAAGTCCTAAAAATATAAAAAAAATCTAAAAATGCCAAAAACAATTTTCACCGTCTAAATAGAATATTTAGAACAAAGTGAACATTTTTCTGGCCTAAGAATGCAATTTTGAAAACATGCATATTTTTCTAATTCAAATAAAATCGCAATAGAATCCAAATAAAATAAATATTTGATTTTAACATTTTTCCTCCAATATTTCTTTTATTTTGGAGATGTCATTTTATCCCCTCTCTTTTATTTTAATAGTAGAAATATTTGGAGAGAAAATGATTAAAACCAAAATGATCCTCTTTTCAATATTTGAGAAAATTCAAATATGAAAAATAAACGAAATCCCCAACTCTCTCTGTGGGTCCTTGAGTTGCTTAGAATTTCTAGGATCAACCAAAATGCAATAAAATATGATATGCATATGATGACCTATGTATAACAGTCCAAATTGGAAATTTGGGATGTTACAAACCTACCCCCCTTAAGATGAATCTTGCCCTCGAGATTCGGGTTGGCTAGAAAATTTGAGTTGCTCTGATACCATCTTGTAGCGAACAGACCTCAAACAGTCTAGTCTCTGTGTATCAGTGTCATCCCTGGATCGGTAATGCTGACACACACAGTACTTGAGGATTTATAATAGAGTTTCAATCACACACTTATTACATCGAATGTCTCAAAAAAGAAATTATTACAATAATATGGCTTAAGGCCATCTAAATAAGGTAACAACGGAAGGCTTGGAAGATAAAGTGAGTCCATCAACTCCAATGGAATAGCTGAGTGAATGACAACGACCTATGACACATTACTCGTCGTTTGAAAAGTCTGCAACATGATATGTTGCAGCCCGAAACGGGTCAGCACATGGAATATTCTGGCAATGTAACATAGAGAGTAATGAACTGAATAAATACTATCACTACATGCATATATGGCTGGTGGAAAGCTCTATGGTTACAGTTTTTCATAAAGCCAATTTTTCCCTACACCAAAGGAATAAATTTTATTTAACTATCATGCTGGTTGTGAAACATTGAGAAGGTTTCTCCAACTCAATCCCAATTAAGCAATATCAATTAACCCAAACAAATTAATTTAGAGTGATGAGATCAACATGATAATCCAAGAACCAGATACTCAAGATGTCCATAACCGGGGACACGGCTAACCATGATTAGTTTATACACTCTGTAGAGGTTTGCGCACTTTTCTCCACAAGACTCGATCTCCTCCGTTAGATTTCTTGCACTACATGGTGTTTGAGAAATGGATGACCGAGATATAGTCTTTCAGAAACATTAACTCTTTACTCTGGGTGGACAGTTACACCTACTTTCCCTACATCTGCTAGCCCACCACTGAAAGAGGTCATGCAAATACTCAACTATGCTAGAGCCCATAATAGCTTGTGGCTGCACACAGAAGTTTCTAGCATGAATAATATTATGATCCCTTTGAGCCTGGGTGGCATTCCATAGGGTGATCACACGGGTACTACGGGATCCCCTTGCGCAAGCACTGGGTTCTCCAGGTGCCCTGACAACCACTAGGTACTCCAGGGTGCCTCAACAAATCCACCCAGATGTGTATTTAAGTAGCCACCTTAAGTTAACCATTAACTAACAATACTCACATCTGTCATGGATACACTCACCCAATCCACGTCTACGAGCATAGCATAGTGTAACATCCCGATTCTCAGAATGTTTAAGAAAAAGTTTTCCAAAAATTAGGACGAGAAAATTTTGTTTGTTTTATTTTGTCACAAAGCTTAACTGAACTTTTATAATTTGGATGATTTAATTTGATCTAATGCGAATTAAATTTAAATTGAGTTTGTTCTTCTCTTTTAGTTGGGTTTTGGTTTTCTCCCTTCAGCATATTAAATTATGCGTGTATGTATTTGGAACTTGTTTTGAATTTGTTAGCTTCAATTCCTTTTATAGATTTTCGTAAGAAGGAAAATATATTTAATTTATTTTCCCAAACTCTGGGCAATATCCAACGCCCAATCTACCTTCTCTAATTTCCTTGTGTTTCTTATTCCTCTCACCCATATGGACCCAGCCCATCTCTTTTATTTTTCTTTCTCCATCTCTCTTGGACTGTAGCCCAACAACTCCCTCTCTCTAATTTTTCTCCTGCTTCCCTCCTTCCTCATGGGCCTGGCCAATCTGGCCCATCTCTCCCAACCTATCGAACCTCCTCTCCTTCATGTACGTTCACAAGTCACAGAAGAGGAAACCTCAACAGCCACGATTCCTCCTCTCCTCTTAATTCCCATCAATCCCATCAGTTACCAAAACTGAAGCCATCATATTCAGCGCCTCCATCTTCTCTTCCATTCACATAGCACTCTTGCCCTCTTCCTTCCTCTTCTCTCTAAGAACTCTCCTTGAACTTTGAAGCTCCATAAACGCCGGTGCTCGTTCCTAGTGATGTAGACTATCTCCATCAGCTCCCTTGCGCCTTAAGGTTCATCTCCACACCATGAATCCATTCAGAGAAGAAAGAACGTGATCCATAGACCACACACGGAGAATTTTGCATGTCCGTGTACACTGTTCATCGAGTTCATCGCACTATTTTGTCAAACTCGGTGACCACTTCTTCAACTCCTTTTGTAGGCTTACTTTCCTAGAACTTGTTCCTCTGTTAGACATCATGTTTCAGCCCTGCCTTGTCGTTGGCTGCGCGCATCCAAAATCAAAGGCCATCTGATGACTTTCACGTGTTTCTTTATTTTTGTTCTTCATATGAGTTCATGTCCCACAAATGAAATATTCGTTAGGATCTTCGTAACCCCATGGAGGTGTTAGATTACTTGTTTGGTCAATCAGATGTGGTGTATGTTTATTGTTTGTTGATCGGTGATATTTTTGTTTGTTTGTTTACTACGTTATCTATCATATGCTCATGACATGTCTATGAGTCGCTCCTAATTATTCATAATGTTAGGAGTAAACTATGATTTAATAGATTTATTTTACTTTTGTTTAAATTGTTAAAATAGATGTACATTGTTTTGGCTCGATAATTTTCGATAGTATGTATTCTTTGTTTTGTGCATGCGTACTAATTTTTGTGAACTATTGTCATGTTTATCCTTTGTATTTTTATCCAGATTTTGTATGAGTGACTAGATATTTTCGATGTGTTGTTTAATTATTCTAATTCTAATAGCATGCAAATATGTTAGCTATGGGTTCTAGAATCACTCTCAAATATGTTGCATGTGTGTTCTATAGATTAAAGTCATGCCATGCTCTAGGTTGCTGATCATGTTGATATTTTTGTTTCATGCCGTACGAAGTCGTATGACATGGCTACGAATATACTAGGTTTTTGCAATTTATTACGATGTGTAGGTAAATGTAAGATTGTTCTAAGATTTGCTTGATTTATTTAATTATGGAATAGTTCATGTTTGATCATTTTCATTTATTTTTTTTAGCACGGCGATCTCGGATATGGTTTACATATTCAATTTCATCCATGTCACATTTTGTTCTATTGGTTCAAAATCATTGTGATGTTTAGATGGATGTTCATTTTCGTACATGTTGTTGCATAGTTCGTTTATGCTAGAATTCAAATGAAATGATTCTTGTTTGAGAATAAACCCAATGTGGTTCTTGTCGCAAAACATATTATTGCCTAGTTTAGTTCTTTCTTATAGATGTTTGGTGTGTTACATAATTGCTAGTTTGTACTTTTTGATCGCACATATGGTTAGCCTTTTTCCTGTTAGAGATACATGCTACCACTGTATAATCTCCTATGACTTAAGTTTGATCCTTGATCAATACCCCGCATGATGATGCGACTGCATAACTAGATTGTATAGCATGTGTGTCTAGTTCATGTATTAGATCATGCCTAGTGGTGTATCTTATGTCTTTGCAACTATAGATTGTAACAAATAGAGGTGCATGTCATTTTCACTCATGCTAGTATAGTACATTACTTGATGTCATGATCTAGTTGTCTAACTTGCCTAAATGATTAGTATGACATGTCCATGTGCTTATAGGACATAACTATGTCCGTGTGTTTATATGAGATAACTAGTATGTAAGGTTGTCTCTTGCCATTCTTGATATTCATGTTAGCTGATATCAACTAAGTTATCTCATTTTGTGAGTTGTATTCAATTAGTACCATACTTTGGCATCTCGTGTGATGGTCAATCATACTTAGTGTTATACATTGTATTTAATTATTACATTGTTGTGTATCTAGATGTTGTTCATGCAAGTGATCTTTCATGTTTTATGATGTTCCATGTGTTATAGTTGCACTTGTGTTGCTCATATGTGCTTGGCTTGTCTCATGTTAGTGTTATGAGTGTTTGGCACATGTTGCATTAGCTCATCACATGATTAGGATAGTTTAACTTTCAATAGTTGAGTTGTGTCTTTCTCATATGCTTAGTGCACATTGTTGCTTTGTTGTTAATCATGTTGTCGTAATCTTGTTGACATAGGTCATTTTTATATTAGTTGTTTCCTTTATTATAAAGAATGTCCTAGTTTAGTATCCTCTCGTCACTCATATATTTAATGCTTTTGTTATTAGATAAGACCTCTTCACGATTCTATACTCACATGCCTTGTATGATGTGTCTAATTATTTAATTTTCCAATTAGTTTTGTGATAGCATTGGTTTGTATTTTGTTATAGAAATGCTTACTAATAGTTGTTATGATTGATGTTTAGTCTTTACTTGTTGTTAACCATTATAATCATTTAGATTCATCCAAATAATTACTTGTGGTTAGTATTAATCTTAACCATATCATGTTTCTGATAGTTGTCCATCCATCTATTCCATGTGTTGTATAGTTTCTTGTTAATTGTTTGACAAATGAATTGGTTTGATTTAATGGAGTGGATCCTATTATGTTTTAATAATGTTTTAGGTCTAGACCTATATCAATTCAATTCATTTTATGTAATGATATTTGATTGCTTAACTAGTATGGTCTATAATGTTGGTTTGGTCGTCTTATGCAACACTTGCTTTTCAGTTATTATATAGTTGATGTATATGCTTGGTTGCAACTAACCATTATAAATATTTAGATTCTATCGATCTAAATATTTATCATGGTTAACTTTCACCTTTATCATGTCATGTAGAGTTTGTGCAGTTAAAATGCATAGGATGTTTCCATTCCATGAGTGCTGATGTCAATGTGTTTGTTATATGGTAGTTTTCTACATGGTTAATCAAGATGTGTGGTGGGCACTACTAGTTCATAATAGAACTTTAGTCTTGATTGCAAAGCCTTCCTCAATCGTGTCAGCTTAACCTTGTACCTTGGTTGAATCATATCTCTTACCTTCCTATCATGCTACCTTGTTCTGGAATATCCATCTTGATCAATATCTTATCCATCCACTTAATTTGGTTTCAATTTGGATTTACTATTGCTTTGGTATTTATTGTTTGTCTTTTGCTATCGTTACAATGAGTAGGGAGTGACGACGATGTTGGAGATGGAAAAAACCAGGTTATCAAAGAAGGACTCAACAACGAAGGCATGCCTCCTTCTTTGATCGTACTTATCCTATGTTTACAAAATTGCATTGTGTTTTATGTTTCTATATGCATGTTGTTTTAATTCTTGTAGCTAGCGTGTCGATTGACACATTACCTTGGTCTGCTTGTCGCCTATTCAATTGACACCTGAGTAGAATTATAGTATTCTGGTAGAGTAGAAATGCTTAGCCATCCTTATTACCCTATAGGTGCTTGTTGAATGACCTTTGAGTCATTGACACTTGGAACTTATTGCTGAGCTAGGCCGCCTGGCCCTTGTTGATATCCTCTACTCTCTTCTACTCTGGGTGAAACTTACCATCTGAATACTGGCGCGGGCGACAGCTGAATCAAGGATTGAAGGAGCGATTGGCTGCCCTTCATAGGTTGAAGGGGGCAATCAGTCGTCCGTGCCGCATGAGGCCTAATAAGTCTTGGATTTGAAGATTGTGATAACAGTACAGCCACATGCTATATGGGCACTGGCTTGGTTGATTAATTAGTTCACCCTTATTGTTGTCATCGCCGTACCGCAGATGGGATAGCTGTCTTGCTAGGAGTATCCTCGGCACAAAAGGGGGGCCCGGACTGTGAACTGCGGTTACTTCCGTGTTGAAACCTAGTGGGCTTGGCACAGTAAGTTCGGTCTAATGAAAGTTCTCGTCACAATCTCCTTGCCGGTATACTAAATGGTGTACTATGCTAGTGTGGCTAGTGGCAACAAGTCAGGATTGTGTCGTGTGGGTAAAGTGTACAACCTCTGCAGAGTATAAAACTATTCGAATAGTCGTGTCCACGGTCACGGACAACACATGAATCTTTCTTGACGTACATGACCTGTCTTGCTTATTTCCTCTTTGCCCCTATTCTTGGAACCTATGAAGAGTGTGAGTTGATCGAGGATCCTCACTTGATGAAAGTTATTCTCGAGACAAAGCATGTTTTCATCTAAAACTGCTATATCCAAGTACTATGTTATTTCAAACAAAATTAGCTTTTATGCAAATGAGCCATACATCCTTCCTTTGAAGCCACATGTAGCTATTAGGTCCTTCCCCATGGGAGGCATATTGAGTACGTAATGTACTCATGGCAATAATTTTGTTGACAACAGAGTTCCATGAAAACGAAGGTGATGGTTACAGCTACTATGGCGATCCGTAGGAGTGAGGTCACGTGGACTACATCGACTGCCTGTGGCTGAGATGGAGTCACTATGCATTGTACTTTCCGCTATTTTTCTGAATGTAATAAATGTCATGAGATAGTTCGCTAGGTATGTCTTGTGACAATATATACTACTTGTAATACTTTAATGTATTGTGCAATGATACCATTTCACTGTGTTGTCAACAATGATCCTGGGTTTGACAAATATACATAGGTGGATCTGGAAGACAATTCCTGGTTTTCACAGAAGTGGTATTAGAGCCCATGTCGACCTAGTCATGTGGCCTTAGTTAGAAATGGAAAGCCTTAGGGACTATTGTTATAAGAAAAACTACTTTGAAAAGGATCATTCTCGTACTCTTCTCCTTCACTATTGCTATTGTCATCTCATCTCATTCAATTGAAATTTAAACTCTACTTCTCTACCATCTTCTTTGTAGTATGTGAAACTCTTTTTCCTGCCCTTGGTATTGAAAAGTTAGAAGCTTCACACGATGTGACAAGAATTTCAAGATTACTTCAACCCCTTAAGCTTTGAGTAGCAACATTTTTCCAAGATAAGACACTTCGAGACCTCGAGAAGGCAACAACCGTCGATCATGCTCCAATCGTCAATGTCAAAGATTTGCCCCAAGATTTATTGTGACTAGCCATATAGGATTAGGTTGGTTAACACCCTTGTAGTGATAGAATTCGTAGCTTGCAGACGCAAAACCTTTTTTGTGTGTGTATTGTTTGCATATATTTCTTCTGGCTTTTTCCTATGCAGTCATACCAAAACCCTATTTGCGAAAATGAGTTGCTTTTGAGTTTTATTTGGTTAGCTTAATGGTTATCCGGGTGTCATTTTTGTCTATCTTCTGGGGTATTTCCGCCTTCTGTAGGATTCTTTTACTCATCTGTATGCTTTTCTCTCTTCTCTATAAACCCTGGAAGACACTTTGAGAGCAAGGAAGCCACAACAACCGCTTGGAGATCTATAATCAAAGTGAACCTTATGAAAAAACCCCTTTTAAGCGGGGTAGTACGATTACTCATGTTGAGACTGAAGATTTGTAGAGCTTCATTTGCAAAGAATTCGAATTTGAAGACCTTCATTTGCAAAGAATACGAAGATTTCAAGACCTTCACTACAACTACTATAAGTTCAACCAGAAGGAAAGTTCAATGACTCCAGCCGTACCAAAGCTTCACCAGAAGATGAAGGTCAAGACTGAAGAATGTTCAACCGCTAAGAGAAGCTATGAGACTTACCATTGTCCAAGGCCGAAGGACTGCTTCCAAGCCTTGAGCAAGCTAGATAAAGTATCGACAATCGAAGTATCTCCAATCAAGACCCCAAAGCTGCCTTTCACCAAGTTTAGAATGAACTGTGATTCGACAGGTTTCTGAAAAGAACTGTGTCGAAGACGAAGCTAACCCAAACCCATTCTCTTTAGTCAGCCTAAATCTCGGGGACGAGATTCCTTTTAAGGGGGGTAGATCTGTAACATCCCGATTCTCGGAATGTTTAAGAAAAAGTTTTCCAAAAATCAGGGCGAGAAAATTTTGTTTGTTTTATTTTGTAACAAAGCTTAAACTGAACTTTTATAATTTGGATGATTTAATTTGATCTAATGCGAATTAAATTTAAATTGAGTTTGTTCTTCTCTTTTAGTTGGGTTTTGGTTTTCTCCCTTCAGCATATTAAATTATGCGTGTATGTATTTGAAACTTCTTTTGAATTTGTTAGCTTCTATTAGTTTTCTAGATTTTCCTAAGAAGGGAAATATATTTAATTTATTTTTCCAAACTCTGGGCAATATCCAACGCCCAATCTAGGGAACTCCTATTGGACGCATTCTGCGTCAAATAGCGACGTGACATACGCATGAAAGCCCCGACTGGGCCGGCCCAATACAACGAGCATGCCTGTTTCCTTGTTCAGGAGCGCTGCTATGTTTTGTTTTTTTACAAAAAAAGCACCCGCAGTCCAGTCCTGCCAGGATTCAAACTCTAGACCTCCATGTTGCGTAGGAGACGAGCTAACCAGTTGACCTATCAACTGTTAGTGCTAAAATGTGAAGTGTCCAAGTATAAGAACTAATACCAACGAAGAATCTGGACAACTTTAATATTTTTTTTTCAAACCTTCCTTCGAAATTGTTAATTATTTTTACAAATGAGCACTGTTTCAAAAATACGATACAAAATTTAACAACTCACACATATTTTCAAATTTCAAAAAACAAAAAATAAAGTAGTGAACATTTTAAACAGATTTTTTTTGAAAGTCCTAAATTCTGAACATTTTTAAAATTGCAAACACTTTCTGACAAAATCCCAACTTTTTGTTCCAAAATTTGAGTAATTTTTTGAACGTATGTTTTTTCTCAAAAAATGCGAACAAATTCTATGAAAACGAACAAATTTTAAATTTCCCAAACATTTTACGAAAACATGAACATTTTTGGAATTTGAGAACAATTTTTTAAAGCACGAATGATTTTTGAATCTTGAGAACAAATTTGGAAGAGCGGAATATTTTTTAAAGCACGAACATTTTTTGAATCTTGAGAAGAAATTTGGAAATGGAGAACAATTTTGAAAAATCCTGAACAAATTTGGAAGCACGAACAATTTTGTAAAGCATGAACATTTTTTGAATCCTGAGAACAAATTTTGAAATAGAGAACAATTTTGAAAAATCCCAGACAAATTTGGAAGAGCAAACATTTTTTGAATATGTGAACCAAAAGTTGAAATCTGGTACATTTTCTAAATTTCGAAAGTTTTGAACTTTTTCGTGTAGAGAGCACATTTTTTGAATTTTAAGAACATTTTTTCAAAAACTGAACATTTTTTTTGGAACACGAACAAAACTTAAAAATTTCGATATTTTTTGAAAAAAAGAGAAGAAAAGTAAAATAAAAAAGAAAATCCTAAACATTTTGTAAAACTACGAATATGTTCTGAAAAAGACAAGGAAAAAAATAAATAACAAAAAAGAAATAGAAAACGAAAAAAATAGAAACGTGAAAAACCAATAAAAGAAAAAAAACGGTTCATGGAACCTACTAGAAGGTTCACAAAACCGGAGTGGGAAGTTCGTAAGTGGGCCGGCCCAAAAAGCATCGCTCCGTGCTCACCCCTGTGCGAAGCTGGGGCAGTTTGCCGTAGTGAGCGGCGAGTATGATATTCCCCTAATCTACCTTCTCTATTTTCCCTGTGTTTCTTATTCCTCTCACCCGTATGGACCCAGCCCATCTCTTTTATTTTTCTTTCTCCATCTCTCTTGGACTGTAGCCCAACAACTCCCTCTCTCTAATTTTTCTCCTGCTTCCCTCCTTCCTCATGGGCCTGGCCAATCTGGCCCATCTCTCCCAACCTAGCGAACCTCCTCTCTCCTTCGGGTACGTTCACAAGTCACAGAAAGAGGAAACCTCAATAGCCATGATCCCTCCTCTCCTCTTAATTCCCATCAATCCCATCAGTTACCAAAACCGAAGCCATCATATTCAGCGCCTCCATCTTCTCTTCCATTCACGTAGCACTCTTGCCCTCTTCCTTCCTCTCTCTCTAAGAACTCTCCCTGAACTTTGAAGCTCCATAGACGCCGGTGCTCGTTCCGAGTGATGTAGACTATCTCCATCAGCTCCCTTGCGCCCTAAGGTTCATCTCCACACCATGAATCCATTCAGAGAAGAAAGAACGTGATCCGTCAACCACACACGGAGAATTCTGCATGTCCGTGTACACTGTTCATCGAGTTCATCGCACTATTTTGTCAAACTCGGTGAGCACTTCTTCAATTCCTTTTGCAGGCTTACTTTCCTAGAACTTGTTCCTCTGTTAGACATCATGTTTCAGCCCTGCCTTGTCATTGGCTGCGCGCATCCAAAATCAAAGGCCATCTGACGACTTTCACGCGTTTCTTTATTTTTGTTTGTCATATGAGTTCATGTCCCACAGATGAAATATTCGCTAGGATCTTCGTAACCCCATGGAGGTGTTAGATTACTTGTTTGGTCAATCGGATGTGGTGTATGTTTATTGTTTGTTGATCGGTGATATTTTTGTTTGTTTGTTTACTACATTATTTATCATATGCTCATGACATGTCTATGAGTCGCTCCTAATTATTTCATAATGTCAGGAGTAAACTATGATTTAATAGATTTATTTTACTTTTGTTTAAATTGTTGAAATAGATGTACGTTGTCTGGCTCGACAATTTTTGATAGTATGTATTTTTTGTTTTGTGCATGCATACTAATTTTTGTGAACTACATGTTTATTCTTTCTATTTTCATCTAGATTTTGTATGAGTGACTAGATATTGTCGATGTGTTGTTTAACTATTTTAATTCTAATAGCATGCAAATATGTTAGCTATGGCTTCTAGAATCACTCTCGAATATGTTGCATGTGTGTTCTATAGATTAAAGTCATGCCATGCTCTAGGTTGTTGATCATGTTGATATTTTTGTTTCATGCCGTACGAAGTCGTATGACATGCCTACGAATATACTAGGTTTTTGCAATTTATTACCATGTGTAGGTAAATGTAAGATTGTTCTAAGATTTGCTTGATTTATTTAATTATGGAATAGTTCATGTTTGATCATTTTCATTTATTTTGTTTAGCACGGCGATCTCGGATATGGTTTACATATTCAATTTCATCCATGTCACATTTTGTTCTATTGGTTCAAAATCTTTGTGATGTCTAGATGGATGTTCATTTTCGTACATGTTGTTGCATAGTTCGTTTATGCTAGAATTCAAATGAAATGATTCTTGTTTGAGAATAAACCCGATGTGGTTCTTGTCGCATAACATATTATTGCCTAGGTCAGTTCTTTCTTATAGATGTTTGGTATGTTATATAATCGCTAGTGTGTACTTTTTGATCGCACATATGGTTAGCCTTTTCCTGTTAGAGATACATGTTACCAGTGTATGATCTCCTATGACTTAAGTTTGATCCTTGATCAATACCCCGCATGATGATGCGACTGCATAACTAGATTGTATAGCATGTGTGTACCAGTTCATGTATTAGATCATGCCTAGTGGTGTATCTTATGTCTTTGGAACTATAGATTGTAACAAATAAAGGTGCATGTCATTTTCACTCATGCTAGTATAGTACATTACTTGATGTCATGATCTAGTTGTCTAACTTGCCTAAATGATTAGTATGACATGTCCATGTGCTTATAGGACTAACTATGTCCATGTGTTTATATGAGATAACTAGTATGTAAGGTTGTGTGCTCTTGCCATTCTTGATATTCATGTTAGCTGATATCAACTAAGTTATCTCATTTTGTGAGCTATATTCTATCAGTACCATACTTTGGCATCTCGTGTGATGATCATTCATACTTAGTGTTATACATTGTATCTAATTATTGCGTTGTTGTGTATCTAGATGTTGTTCATGCAAGTGATCTTTCATGTTTTATGATGTTCCATGTGTTATAGTTGCACTTGTGTTGCTCATATGTGCTTGACTTGTCTCATGTTAGTGTTATGAGTGTTTGGCACATGTTGCATTAGCTCATCACATGATTAGGATAGTTTAACTTTCAATAGTTGAGTTGTCTCTTTCTCATATGCTTAGTGCACATTGTTGCTTTGTTGTGAATCATGTTGTCGTAATCTTGTTGACATAGGTCATTTTTATATTAGTTGTTTCCTTTATTATAAAGAATGTCCTAGTTTAGTATCTTCTCATGGTCATTCATATATTTAATGCTTCTGTTATTAGATAAGACCTCTTCAGGATTCTATACTCACATGCCTTGTATGATGTGTCTGATTATTTAATTTTCCAATTAGTTTTATGATAGCATTGGTTTGTATTTTGTTATAGAAATGCTTACTAATAGTTGTTATGATTGATGTTTAGTCTTTAATTGTTATTAACCATTATAATCATTTAGATTCATCCAAATAATTACTTGTGGTTAATATTAATCTTAACCATATCATGTTTCTGATAGTTTTCCATCCATCTATTCCATGTGTTGTATAGTTTCTTGTTAATTGTTTGACAAATGAATTGGTTTGATTTAATGGAGTGGATCCTATTATGTTTTAATAATGTTTTAGGTCTAGACCTACATCAATTCAATTCATTTTATGTAATGATATTTGATTGCTTAACTAGTATGGTCTATAATGTTGGTTTGGTCGTCTTATGCAACACTTGATTTTCAGTTATTATATAGTTGATGTATATGCTTGGTTGCAACTAACCATTATAAATATTTAGATTCTATCGATCTAAATATTTATCATGGTTAACTTTCACCTTTATCATGTCATGTAGAGTTTGTGCAGTTAAAATGCATAGGATGTTTCCATTCTATGAGTGCTGATGTCAATGTGTTTGTTATATGGTAGTTTTCTACATGGTTAGTCGAGATGTGTGGTGGGCACTACTAGTTCATAACAGAACTTTAGTCTTGATTGCAAAGCCTTCGTCAATTGTGTCAGCTTAACCTTGTCCCTTCGTTGAATCATATCTCTTACCTTCCTATCATGCTACCTTGTTCTGGAATATCCATCTTGATCAATATCTTATACATCCACTTAATTTGCTTTCGATTTGGATTTACTATTGCTTTGGTATTTATTGTTTGTCTTTTGCTATCGTTACAATGAGTAGGGAGTGACGACGATGTTGGAGATGGACAAAACCAGGTTATCAAAGAAGGACTCAACAACGAAGGCATGCCTCCTTCTTTGATCATACTTATCCTATGTTTACAAAATTGCATTGTGTTTTATGTTTCTATATGCATGCTGTTTTAATTCTTGTAGCTAGCGTGTCGATTGACACATTACCTTGATCTGCTTGTCGCCTATTCAGTTGACACCTGATTAGAATTATAGTATTCTGGTAGAGTAGAAATGCTTAGCCATGCTTATTACCCTATAGGTGCTTGTTGAATGACCTTTGAGTCATTGACACTTGGAACTTATCGCTGAGCTAGGACGACTGGCCCTTGTTGATCTCCTCTACTCTCTTCTACTCTGGGTGAAACTTACCATCTGAATACTGGCGCGGGCGATAGCTGAATCAAGGATTGAAGGAGCGATTGGCTGCCCTTCACAGGTTGAAGGGGGAAATCAGTCGTCCGTGCCGCATGAGGCCTAATAAGTCTTGGATTTGAATATTGTGATAACAGTATAGCCACATGCTATATGGGCACTAGCTTGGTTGATTAGTTAGTTCACCCTTATTGTTGTCATCGTCGTACCGCAGACGGGATAGCTGCCTTCCAAGGAGTATCCTTGGCACAATAGGGGGGGGGGAGACTGTGAACTGCGGTTACTTCCGTGTTGAAACCTAGTGGGCTTGGCACAGTAAGTTTGGTCTAATGAAAGACCTTGTCACAATCTCCCTGCTGGTATATTAAATGGTGTACTATGCTAGAGATGGCTAATGGCAACAAGTCGGGATTGTGTCGTATGGGTAAAGTGTACAACCTCTGCAAAGTGTAAAACTATTCGAATAGCCGTGTCCATGGTCATGGACAACACATGAATCTTTCTTGACGTACAGGACCTGCCTTGCTTATTCCCTCTTTGCGCCTATTCTTGGAACCTATGAAGAGTGTGAGTTGATCGAGGATCCTCACTTAATGAAAGTTATTCTCGAGACAAAACATGTTTTCATCTAAAACTGCTATATCCAAGTACTATGTTATTTCGAACAAAATTAGCTTGTATGCAAATGAGCCATACATCCTTCCTTTGAAGCCACATGTAGCTATTAGGTCCTTCCCCGTGGGAGGCATGTTGAGTACATAATGTAATCATGGCAATAATTTTGTTGACAACAGAGTTCCATGAAGACGAAGGTGATGGTTACAGCTACTATGGCGATCCGTAGGAGTGAGGTCACGTGGACTACATCGACTGCCTCTGGCTGAGATGGAGTCACTACGCATTGTACTTTCCGCTATTTTTCTGAATGTAATAAATGTCATGAGACAGTTCGCTAGGTATGTCTTGTGACAATATATACTACTTGTAATACTTTAATGTATTGTGAAATGATACCATTTCACTGTGTTGTCAACAATGATCCTGGGGTTGACAAATATACACAGGTGGATCTGGAAGACAATTCCTGGTTTTCACACATAGCAATCCTGAGCATAACGTAGAAGTGACTCCCAAAGGTTTGATAATAAAAGGGCAATAGGTTCTACCTCACCATCTACTTTCCAAACCCAGATGTTATTCAGATCCTAACCATGCAATGTTTGAGGATTGAAACTAATGCATAAAAACTGGGTAATGAAGGGAGATGATCAAAGTGTTACTTGCCTTGCTGATGATCCGCAAAACCTAGAGACTCGTAGTAGCACGCTTCACACTCTGGGAATTCTATCGCAAACAAACAATAACATACATAAGCACTCAAACTAGAAACATGGGTAAAACTCAAATAAGAAGATCTAAAGAGAAAGTTCAACTGAAGAACTCCGGTTTGCAAAAAGAATCAAATCAAACGGAGCAACGAAACTCAAACTACGAAAGAAACAAGACCCGTTTACTAATCTGGACTAAAGTCGAATTTTACAGTACCAAAATCTTGTTCAAGTTGGTTAAACAGAAACAGGGCTTTGAGACGAAGATCTAGGCGCTCGTTTCATCTAATTTGGATAAACGAGCGAAAAGATATACTAGATCGAAGATCAGGGAAGAAATCGCGATCGAAAATAATCGCAGATAAACCCTGGAAAAATAAAACGAGACGAACCGGCTAACGAATGAACGTTCGTTAACAGAACCTAAACGACGAACAGCGTTCGTTAAAACGAACGTACGGACGAACATCCGCTAACTAACTAAACCGAAAAAACCGAACCGATCTAATTAAAAAAAAATAGATCTAGGGTTTCTAAAGAAATAAAACCAAAAGGTTAACTGAAAAAACCGACGAATAGCGGCGGCGTCGGCTACCTCCGGTGAGCGACGGCGGCACGGCAGTAGCAACCTGCGGGGTGGCGGCGGCTTCGGGTGGCGGGGTGGTGGGTGGCGGAGAGGGCGACTTTAAAGGGGGGGTCGGGTGATCCGACTTGGAGGAGGGGGCGGCGCGGCAGTGTGGCGCGGGCGGACTCTAGCGAGTCTGTCTCGCGCACGGGAGGAGAGGCGGCGGCGCCAGGCGGGCTGGCCTGCTCGGCTGGGCTTTGGCCCAGTCAGGCGGGAAACTTTTTTTTAAAATAATTCCGCCGAACAGAAAATATCCTAAAAATATAAAATAAATTCTAAAAAATGCCAAAAACAATTTTCACCGTCTAAATAGAATATTTAGAACAAAGTAAACATTTTTCTAGCCTAAGAAAATAATTTTGAAAACATGCATATTTTTCTAATTCAAATAAAATCGCAATGGAATCCAAATAAAATAATCATTTGATTTTAACATTTTTCCTCCAATATTTCTTTTATTTTGGAGAAGTCATTTTATCCCCTCTCTTTTATTTTAATACTGGAAATATTTGGAGAGAAAATGATTAAAACCAAAATGATCCTCTTTTCAATATTTGAGAAAATTCAAATATGAAAAATAAACGAAATCCCCAACTCTCTCAGTGTGTCCTTGAGTTGCTTAGAATTTCTAGGATCAACGAAAATGTAGTAAAATATGATATGCATATGATGACCTATGTATAACATTCCAAATTGAAAATGACAGAAAGGGACATGACATATGTATTGTTGCTATTAAGGGTAAAAATATGGGGTTTATTTATACGTGTGTTTATCTTGTCTACGTCATGTTATCTTGCTTAAAAAATTACTCCATTTTTCCATGAACTTAATATAGTGGATGCATGGTGGATATCGGTCGATGTGTTGAGTAATAGTAGTAGATGCAGCCAGGAGTCGTTTTACTAATCTTTGACGTGATGCCTATATACATGATCATTGACTTGTATATTATCATAATTATTTGCTTTTGTGTCAATTGCCCAACAGTAGTTTGTTTACCCACCGTATGTTATTTGACCGAGAGAAGTCTTTAGCAAAAACTATGGCCCCCGGGTCTATTTTCCATCATATATTAAAACCAAAAAAACCTTGCTGCAATTTTCTTTATTTACTTTATTTTGTATTTTAGTTAGATCTATCTATCAAAACCTATACAATTTAATCTTGCTCTTAACCGTTGAGGGGTTGAGAGAACCCCTCTATGCGTTGGGTTGCAAGTATTTGTTGTTTGTGTGCAGGTGTTGTTTACATAGTGTTGCTTGGTTCTCCCACTGGATTGATAAACTTGGTTTCATAACTGAAGGAAATACTTATCTCTACTGTAATGCATCATCCTCTCCTCTTCGTGGAAATCCCAACGCAGCTCACAAGTAGCAACGAGCTGACTCATCAAGATAACCCGGCGAGTCCTACCCATGCCTTCACTCCTATAATGGAGTAGAATAAAATCCCGCTTCAGAAACATGGCTGGGAGCGACTCATATAGAAGTGGTGATCACTAGAGAAAATCATAGTACTCCAGAAGCTTCAAATATCTTGGCAAAAATCACAGCCAAAGGTGAGTCGCCAATGAAGGAGAAAGGGGAAAACAAACTTGAATTTCAATCTCTAGAGGATCTAGTTGTAAACTCCCTTCGCCAAGGGTATCTGACCGGGTGTCTGAAAGCCGGAATACCGAAATCACCCTGGTCAACACTCTGAAGCACAAATATGAGGTATGCCTTGTTGTTTTTCTTATGTATATACATGTAGCCCCCAAGTCTTAAGTAGAGAAAGTAGTGACATGCTTGAGACTTGCTTCAACAAAACTTCATAGAAAAATTTGGGTCAACACCCTTGACCCGCCCTTGATGTAACCACTATAGTTGTGGTCATATGTAGCCCCCAAGGGCCGAGTCATTCAGAAATGATGATCTAGGACTTATGTAGATATGAAGTTATGAATTTTAGCAGTTGGTAACCCCCAAGGACTAGCTCATCATTATATGATGGATCGGGTCTTTTAAGTACAGGAGGAAGAGGAAATGGCAATGCATTTAGCCCCCAAGTGCCATGTGGAGTGCTTGCAGCTACATGGGACTTGATGTAAGATAAACCAAAACTGGCTGATGTAGCCCCGAAGTGCCGGGTCGATCACAGGCGGTGGCTATCAATAATATGTGTGACCTTGTGAATCTTATATGGAGGATATGTTGAGCCAGGCCGAGTCACAGGCTGTCGGCTTACAGAAAGAGCTAAAGAGAAGAAACTCTGATAAAGTCAGAAAACATGTCTTCAGATTTTTACAGGTCTCTTCTTTCTATGAAAAACTCCTTGGAAAAAACTAAAGCTGCTTTTGAGGAAGAGAGAGTCGCCTTAGTCAAGCGCGAAGAGGAGGCCCAGTTAAAGCTCGAGCCCATAACTCAAGAGCTACGAACATTGAAGGGTCATATTACTGACATGTGTATAGACATCTCTGGTAAGCAAAGTTTCTTCATAACTACGAGTGACCAAATTATGCCTGCCTGATATATCAGCCAGGTTAATGACTTATATTATGTGTCAACATGCATAAGAAATCATACCGCTATTGAAGTTTCCCTTATGAACCTGAAGGTCGTCTACAAGTTTCTTGATCAACTATATGTGGGTGGTGCAAAGTGCATCATGACAGGCAAAAATACTAAGGCGCCACCTCACTATATCATGGATATTCTTAGAGAACTCTCCACTATGCCAGAATGGATCAAGGAGTTGAAGAATTCAGCTTGCCGATAGGGAGCTATGTACTCACTTGCCCGTGCCAAGGCTTATCTCCCGGAGATGGAGCCGACTCTCTTAGCTGACGGGTTTCTTGAGTTCAACATATATAACACTCTAAAAAGGACTATTTGCGGTGTTTGAAAGATACCTCGGTAACGACAACGAAAATTGCGGAGGAATTGGACCTAAAAAATTCCAGGACGGCTATTCGGAAGCCTGGAAACACATGAGCCTGCCCAATCCAAATTCTGTGGAGCTAATTCCTCCTCGTAAGCAAAACTTCGCTCTTGATGTCAAAACTTCAACTGTGATGAGGCCAGACTCGGTTTTTGAAGCTTTGTCGTCAATTCAGTGGCTCACAGACGACCCCTAGACCAAAGCAGATGAGTCAACAACTGAAGGGCCAGATGAGCTGGCACGTGCTGACTCGGCCTCCACTGGTGCGGGAAAGGGAGAAGGGAGCATCAACTCGGAGAACTCTACTGCCAGCTTGTAGCAATAAACTTTGCCAAGTGGAGTCGTTATTAAATAAAGTCATGATCTCTCCAATCCACTTTTATCAATATTGTAATAAGATCCAACACCCTCCAAAATAGTGGGATCATTACCTAGAGTTGACACTCTTCCGAACCCACTTTCATGAATGTAATCATCATAAATAGGAGGCATGATATCATCATAATAAATATTCTCATCAAAACTTGGGGGACTAAAAATATGATCTTCATCAAACATAGCATCCCCAAACTTATGGCTTTGCATATAACTAGCATCATGGATATTTAAAGAATCCACACTAGCAACACTGAAATCATGCACATCATACAAAGATTTTATGACAAACATTTTGTTGAATTCTTCTTCTAACACTTTGGCACAATTTTCCTTTCCATCATTTTCATGAAAGACGTTATAAAGATTTTATGACAACACTGAAATCATGCACATCATTTCCAACCTAAATTCCATTTTTTGTAGTTATCTTTTATAAACCAAACTAGTGATAAAACAAGAAACTAAAAGATTCAGTTGAAAGATCTAAATATATACCTTAAAGCACTCACCTCCCCAGCAACGGTGCTGGAAAAGAGATTGATGTATACTACACAACTTATTCTTGTAGACTCGTGTTCGGCCTCTAAGCGCAGAGTTTTGTAGGACAGTAGCAATTTTCCCTCAAGGGGCTGACCTAAGGTTTATCAATCCGTGGGAGGCATAGGATGAAAATGGTCTCCCTCAAACAACCCTGCAACCAAATAACAAAGAGTCTCTTGTGTCCCCAACACACCCAATACAATCGTAAATTGTATAGGTGCACTAGTTCGGTGAAGAGATGGTGATACAAGTGTAGTATGAACAATATATATGGGTTTTTGTAATATGAAAATATCAAGACAGCAAGGTAACTAGTAACAAAAGTGAGCAAAAACATTATTACGATTCTTGAAAACAAGGCCTAGGTTTCATACTTTCACAAGTGCAAAATCTCTCAACAATGATAACATAATTGGATCATATAACAATCCCTCAATGTGCAACAAAGAATCACTCCAAAGTTCCTATCACGGAGAACATAAGATGAAATTCTTTATAGGGTAGGAAACCGCCTCCAAGTTATTCTTTCCGATCAATCCATTGAGCTATTCCTTTAAGTGTCACAAAAAACCCTAGAGTTCGTACAACTCTAATGTCACCAAGATACTCTAATGTCACCACAAGTATCTGTGACTTGGTTATATGATATGCATCAAACAACTTCAGATTCATAATATTCAATCCTACACAAAGAACTTCAAAGAGTACGCCAACATTTCTATCGAAGAAAGGAATATGAAAATGCGTATCAACCCCCATGCATAGATTACCCCATTGTCACCACAGGAATCTACAAGGTGATAACCAAAACATACATCAAGTGAATCAAGAGAACATCCCATTATCACCATGGATATCCCATCGCAAGACATAAATCAAGTGCTCTCACATCCAAAAGATTCAATCTGACATAACAAAACCTCAAAGGAAAAGATTCAATTCATCACAAGAAGGTATAGAGGGAAGAACACCATAAGATCCAAATATATTAACAAAGCTCGCGGTACATCAAGATCATGCCAAATCAAGAACACGAGAGAGAGAGAGAGAGAGAGAGAGAGAGAGAGATCAAACACATAGCTACTAGTACACACCCTCAGCCCCGAGGGTGAACTACTCCCTCCTCATCATGGTGGCCGCCGAGATGATGAAGATGGCCTCCGATTATGATTTCCCCATCGGGCAGGGTGCTGGAACAGGGTCTCGATTGAGTTTTCATGGCTACAGAGGCTTGTGGCAGCAAAACTTCTCATCCAGGGTTATTTTTGAAGGTTAATTTATATATAGGGGTACTTTGCGCTAGAATCAAGTCAGGGGGTGCCCGAGGGCCCCATAAGCTCGGGAGGTGCGCCCCAAGCTTGTGGCCCCCTCAGTCACCTCCCGGTCCAGCTCTGGTGCTCTGTGGGTCTCTTCTGGTCCATAAAGGATCACCGTGAATTTTCATCCCATTTCGAGAACTATTTTCTGCACAAAAAACAACACCACAGTAGTTCTGCTGATAACAGCGTCAGTCCGAGTTAGTTCCATTCAAATCATACCAAAAGCATATAAAATTGTTGTAAACATGGCATGAATACTTCATAAATTATAGATATGTTGGAGACGTATCAATCGCCAACTCAATCAGGCCACAGATGGGTTGTCTCATCTGGGATCTCAGCACAAGCTGGTCCCTCCAAATGTTTTCCTCGATGTTCTACATAACCCATCAGTAAAGTTGCCAACAGAGGAAGACATCCCTATTCCTGACCTAGAAACACAGCTTGTGGCCGCCATCTGTGTGACACCGGACTGGGCAGTTCCTTATCTAGCTTATCTGACTCGTGGCAAGCTCCCTAAAGAGGAAATCATCGCCCGACAGATTATAAGGCGGTCCAAGTCCATGACCATTATGAATGGCGAGTTGCACAAGAGAAGTATTATAGACGTTTTTCAACATTGTGATTCTCTTGAGGAATGCCATGAAATTCTCAATGAAATTCATTCTGGTGATTGCAGGAATCATATTGGCTCATGGTCCTTGGTGGCAAAAGCTTTTTGGCATGGTTTCTACTAGCTTACAGCCCACACAAGTGAAGAGGATATTGTTGGCAAGTGTGATGGCTGCCAGAAATTTGCACATCAACCTCATGTGCTGGCTCAGGAATTACGTATGATCCCAAGACCGGTCGTTTGTAGTCTGGGGGCTCGACATGGTCTGTACTTTCAAGCTATCCAAAGACAAAAGGACTCACCTCTTGGTTACAGTTGATAAATTCACCAAGTGGGTTGAAGCAGAGCCAATCAGTAATTGTAACGCAGCAATAGCAGTATTCCTGAAAAAACTAATCTTTCGCTTTGGATACTCGGACATCATTATTACTGATAATGACACTAATCTGTCAAAGGGAGCCATGAAGCGGTTTTGTCAGAAGGAACATATTCGACTTGATCTGGTTTCAGTTGCACATCCACAATATAATGGACAGGCAGAGCGTGCTAATTAGGATTTTTTGCAAGGAATTAAGTAAGGCTCATGGTGCCACTTGAGCGCACTCCCAGCACTACAAAAAAAGACACATCCGTGACATTTTGGGCCGAACGAATTTTTTTTCTGTCATACATATGACAGTTCTATGACGATAATTGTTACGAAACCCGATATCATCATAGATGTGGTGGGCTCCTACTTCTATGAAAAAAATCATGAAAGAAAATGGGCTTTTCGTCCTGGGCGGGCTAGAGATGCAGCTGCATGACATTCTTTGGGCCGTCCATGACGGAAAAACCGTGGTAGAAGCGAGGGGGAGGAAAATTTTGGGGAGTTGCCGGTTACGGTGGGAGGTCGGGGGCCGAGCGATGCGCGTTTCTCTCGTACACATACGCGCGTGTGTGCGAGGCGTTGGCTCTAACTGAACCCGAGCGAGGCGTTGGGCTATAACTGAACCCGAGCGATTGCACTGCAGGCTACGCGTTACTGAACCTGAGCGATCGATCGATGGCTGTTAAATGAACCCGATCGAGCGATTCCTTTGCTACTGCTGCTAACTGAAGCCGATCGATTGGATGAATAGTGAGTGTTGCAGGGAGTTTTGGATGAACAGTGAGCGGTGGCATTGCCTCTGGATGAACAGGACCCCGTGGTGTGGAGGGCTGGATGAACAGTAGACGGTGGAGGGGTGGCCGTGGAGGGGTGGTTGAACAGGACCCCGTGGAGTGGAGGGCTGGATGAACAGTAGACGATGGAGGGGTGCCCGTGGAGGGGTGGTTGAACAGTAGCCGGTGGAGTAGTGTGTGGTGGAGGCTGGATGAACAGGAGCCCGTGGAGGCTGGAGGAGGTCGACGGTAGCCCGTGGAGGCTGGAGGAGGTTGATGGTGGAGATGAACAGTATCCCATGGAGTCCTGTTTTGCGGTACACCACACCCCTCCCGATGAACAGGACCCCCATTTCGACCGTAGCGCTCCAACACAAGTCCGTTTTGCGGTATGCCACACCCCTCCCGATCAACAGGACCCACGTTTCGACCGTAGGAGGTCCGTTTCCTCCGTTTTGCAGTATGCCACACCCCTCCCAATCAACAGGACCCCGTTCCGAATGTAGGAGGTCCGTTTCCTCCATTGTGTGGTACGCCAGGCCTCGTTTCCATCGCCTGTTCCGTCCAAGCTGGTTGACTCCCACGCGTTCCGTTGCCTCCCGATGAACACGACGCATTCCGTTGCCTCCCCATGAACACGACGCATTCTGTTGCCTCCCAATGAACACAACACATTCCGTTGCCTCCCCATAAACACGGCGTTGACGCTGTTTCTCTGTTCCGACCCAGCCATGTACACGAGCCCTGGCCGTACGTATGCGTGAGTAGGCGTTCGAGACCCCGCCCGTATGTATGTACGTGGCCGTATTTTCTTTCTTGCACCCTGGCCGCTATACGTACGTGTACATGCTACGTGCGCGCCTCTACTACTACACGTATGCGCCTCTACTACGACACGTGCGCGCCTCTACATGGACCAGTATATATGTACGTACACGCCCGCAACCAGAATGACAACGCTACATACGCTTTGACCAGGTGGGTCCCGACTGTCAGGCACTTCCTTGCGTGCGAAGATGTAGCTGGTGGGTCCAAGAAGTCAGGGGGGTGAATCGTTTTTTTTTGCCTGGACGCCATTCCTTGTGTGCGAAGATGTAGCTGGTGGGTCCCAGCAGTCAGGGGGGCGAATCGTTTTTGTTTCGGACGCACTTCCTTGCGTGCGAAAATGTAGCTGGTGGGTCCCAGCAGACAGGGGGAAACATTTTTTTCACGTAATACGGTGGCCCGTCCGGTGGGTCCCCGCTGTCAGGTAGAGGAATAATTATTTTGCACGTAATAAGGAGGCACTTCCTTGCTGCGGTCATGGACCCAGCTGTCAGCCTCTCCACATACAGTCCACGTCCGACGGAAGCCATTCCTTGACCATGTTGACCATGCTGCGCCGAGAGCACCAGGGCGGTGGAAGACGGCGAGGCCTAGGAAGGGGACGACGTGGAGCCGGGGAAGACGCGACAGTGGATGCCTACGCATAGAGGAGTATGAGGGTTCACTCGTTCGGGTGCAGTGTGAGGCTGCTGTCGCTGCAGAATAACAGGGGGTGTGGGTGCGTAGAGGGATGGCCTGGCCAGCGGTGGGAGTAGTAGGGGGCGGTGAGGCCTCCGCGACATCACAGCCGGCCACGGGCGACAGGAGCAGGCGGCACGACCGGCGCTGCTTTGGGCGGCTGGAGCAAGAAGACAAGAGGTTGAAGAAGCACTACAGCCGTTGGATGGGCATCGTACAGTCACAGGATCTAGAATCGTTCATATATTGACTAAAGTTGACAAAGGCCTCCGTTCCAGTCAACTTATTAGGCCCACAAGTCAGCCTCCCACCAAAGTTGGTCCCAAATAGCAGGGCGGTATTCATTTTTTTGTGTGTAATAAGGAGGCACTTCCGGTGGGTCCGAGCTGATAGCGGGGGGAACATTTTTTTTCACAAAATACGGTGGCCCGTCCTGTGGGTCCCAGCAGTTAGGGGGGAAATGTTTTTTTCACGAAATTCTGGTGGCCCATCCGGTGGGTCCCTGCTGTCAGGTGGAGGAATAATTATTTTCCGCGTAATAAGGAGGCACTTCCTTGCGGCTGCCGTGGACCTAGCTATCAGCCTCTCCACATACAGTACTCTTCCGATGGAAGTCGGTCGTTGACCAGATTGACCACGCCGCGCCGAGAGCCCCACGGTGGTGGACGACAGCGAGGCCTAGGAAGGGGACGACGCGGAGTCGGGGAAGACGCGGCAGTGGAAGCTCGCGCGGAGAGGAGTATGAGGGTTCACCGGTTCGGCTGCGGTGTGAGGCTGTCGTCCCGCAGAATAACAGGGGGTGTGGGTGAATAGAGGGATGCCCTGGCCAGTGGGGGGAGTAGTAGGGGGTGCTGAGGCCTGCGCGGCAGCACATCCGGCCACGGGAGGCGGGAGCAGGCCGTCCCGCCGGTGCTGCTTTGGCGGCTGGAGCAAGAAGATCAGAGATTGAAGAAACACGACGGCCATTGGATTGACATCCAACGGCTACGTCTGCTAGAATCGTTTGTTGACGTTGCATATAATAACTAAAAAAATCTTGCATACGCGTCAACAAAACATGCCCACAAGTCAGACCACTCCCTCTTTTTTTTAATAATTTATATATAGCTCATGGCAACTTCTTATGCAATTTATTGCAGTCGTTTTTTTGGTTGGCTAGGGCAAATTTCGCATATTTCTATGGGTTCCAAACTATTTTTAATACCGAAATGTCGAGCCATATTTGAAGATATATTTAAATTAGGTTAATGCCCAGTGAAATAGGAATCTGAAAATGTGAAAAAAAATCAGAAATTATAAAGTAATTGCCAATTTGTCATCTGTTTTTATATTTACAACCCATTTCATATTACTTTCAAGATTTGCAGGCGTCTTGAAAGAGTTACAGCCCATCAGGGCGTAGAAAAATAAGTAGGCCTGGATTGGGTATTCTTCAGAAAAAATAAACTGGCCTCATTCTCACAAAGAAAAAAATAGCTGGGCTTATCACATGGTGAACATAAAATATAAGCCTGGGCTAGACGGGCCACATCCCAGTTCAAACCCTGCTCCATATCAACAATACCAAACAAAGTTGATTTGGACCAGCTCTCCTTGCCGAGAAAGTTCGATTTTGACATCGTCCCCTACCGCAAGATATGATTTGGATTTGAACCTTGACCATCCTTTAGCATCAATCATCATGCGACCATCCTTTGTACTTACGGTATATTGAGCAGGTTCATTCACACCAAGGCTGCGCATGGTAAGAGAAACTTGGTCGCGGTCGCCCGGATTGTTGAACGACTCCCTCGTTGCTCTAGGAATTCTCTGTTTGCAAACAAGAAGACATACCCAAACAGTTAGATCAAACAGTGAATCATGTGAAACAACATGGAAAGAAAAAAGAACGAAGCACTTGGGCGACCAATGCTTACGAAGAAGGTGGACATGTCGGTTTTTGTAAGGACTTTGGTATATGAAGTGTGAACTGCAGCCCAGTCTGTTGTCGGTGCAACTGCATGGGACGGACCAGATGCAAGTGCAAGTGTTGGTGCAGGTGCCGAAGCCACTGCTGCTGCCGGAGATGGTGCTCCTTGTAGAGCTGGTGCTGGTGTCGGAGCAAGTGCCGGTGTCGATGCCCGATCCTTCGGTAGATCAGACTGATCCCCTGAAGTGGTCGGTGCCCAATCCTCAGCTGGATCAGACTGAGCTGCTGCCGCTATTAGTGCTAGAGCAACTGCCGGTGCTCGATCTGTGCGAGACAGCGGCGATCGTGTCTGGTCTGCTATGATCAGCTTTCTAACTTGACTAGGATCCATGACCATGATCCAGTTTTTTTCTTCATTTCTTTTAAACGCGAGAAGGACTAATTGTGGCGTTTTTGTGAAACCAAACTGCAGTTCATCATAGGGATTCAGCTTGTACTCAGACAACAGACTGATCCAATTTTTCCAGTAATATAAGTGATGGACAGTGCCTTCGTTACTGACACGACATAAGAAGTGAAACCTGCAAAAATAGCCATCGTAGAGCAAACCAAACGGTTTACTCTGTGATGAATGTCACATGGCAAAACTTGCATCGTAAAATTGCATGAAAAGAAAGAAAACATGACACTAAATCAATAAGATTTAGACAGTAAATCAATAAGATTTACTTGATGTGACACGAGTGAATCCTTACCAGGAAATAACTATGTTGAAGTACTAAACAGAAGATTGATCGTCCAACTACGTGTGGCATGCAGGGGCCATGCCTACTCCCACAAGCAGGATAGTCTAAAGGTCGTGACAAATCGTATGGACCGAACATCCATGGGACTGGAAATCCTGGTGGGTGCGATAAACCCTGCAATGCGTACATATATTGGAGTGTAACCATAATTGATAAACCGTCCTCACAAAAAATATGATCTGGATACTTCAAAATGTACAGACTGAATTGAGTGGACAGACATTAACATAGACCGTTCTCAGGACTGACCACACACCAAAAGCGGTAGTACTAATAAACAATAGAGGGTTCACAAACACAAATCAAGTACTGAACAATAGTACTTACTACAGACAAGCAAAGTTGCACTAACTAAACTCTGCAGACTATTTCTTGCCACCGACCTACGGGATGAACCCCGCATAACTGACTAGGCCATGGACTTCGTGTGAGATGTCTACATGCACCATCACCATCTTGTCAACCTTGGAGAACCTAATAGAGAGGTCTTTCCACTCATAAACATGATGATGAAGACATGCCACATCAGATTTGTTGGGAAGCTTTACAAGAACCACACCCTTCGTAATCGAAGGCACAGCCAAGAAATTGTTGTGGTCAAGTACAACCTCGAGAACACGCCTGACAACAATGCTACAGGAAAAGACTAGTTCAGGACACGTGGCGACAAGGACACAACAGCTGGATAGTTCAGCAATAGAACTCATCATCAGGTCTTCCAGTTCACATGACATGACTTTGACAACTTCATCTCCACCGCGGACCTGGTTCTAATTCAAACAGAAACCATATTTTATTACTACCTTCATTCAGAAATATAAGATGATTTTCGATATTATACTCCATATATGAGTACATATACGCACAGAAATGAGTGAACAAAGACACTAGAACATGTCTTCAAAGGCATGAGAGCAGAGGGATTACATGCAATATCCATAACACAAGTTACTGAGGCAAATATACCCTCTTAAAAGGTAGCATTGATGTTCATAAAGTACTCCCTCCGTCCCAAAACTCTTGTCTTAGATTTGTCTAGATACGGATGTATCAAGTCACATTTTAGTATTAGATACATCCGTATCTAGACAAATCTAAGACAAGTAGTTTAGGACAGAGGGAGTAGTTGAAAGTAATCTATAAGAAATCAGTGTCAACCTCTCGCATGTTTTGGTCAAAAGAGGAATTTAGAACCGTCATTTGGCACACTAAAATCACATGCAAGATCACCCAGAAAGTTGTACTACCAGTACTAGTACTGCGTGTTAGATGAAAAAGATCGTCAACAAGAGACATTACCTGGACTTGCTTAATGAGGGATCCTGGAGAGAGGGGCTTGGACAGGGCGATGGCTTTGAGCTTGTTTGCGGTAGTCTCGGCGGGGTGCTTGCGCTTCTTCGTACCACGAGCCTCGACGGTTTTGGCCAGAGCCATAGACATCACGTCGGCCGGTGCTTCGGCGTCCGTCCAAGAGAGGAAGCTGAGAGAGAAGAGTGAAAGGAGGAACGAGATGAGGGAGAAGCAAAGCGAGTGGGGGTTTTCTTCAAGAGAGGAAGCTGAGAGAGAAGAGTGAAATGATGGTTGCTTCATCCGTCCAACTTACTGCTAGAAAGGAAGGGGTTTTGTGATTTGATGGCTCATTGGACATTACTGCGGTGGTTCGATCGGGGTAGTCTACCGTCACTCTACTACGGAGTAATTTAGTGCATGGCTGGTGGACCCAGGTGCTGGCTGTCCCACACGTTGGCGAAAGTGAGTAATTTAGTGCATGGCTGGAGGAGGATCCGCACGGTAGAGCGTGTCCACTGTTTTTCATTTTGAAGAAAAAAATGATTACAACAAGCGTTTCCACTCTTACGATGGAGGAGTGCGAAACATAGCAGCCACTTGAACATACACAGTGCTCCTACTACTAGGCATGTGCAGTGGTTCATACGTCAGTACTACACAATCTTGTTGCTAGTGTAGTAATATATGACGATAACAAATGATGTTGTGCGCATGTCAACTACTCCTATATGTAACATAGTACCGCTTTTTCGACTGTCCGGTCAAGAATGAACGGTGAGATCAATTTTAACAGAACTAGGTCCACAGCACACGGAGAGTACGGTGCTATAGTACTCCATGAAACATGAACCATATGAAGCATGAATAGTGTTAGACAGGGTGTATGAAGGGTGCACGGGATGGGAGCAAAAGTTCCCTTCTCGACCCACTTTTGGGTGTTTGGCAGAGTGCATGAAGGGTGCATGAGTCCACACTAGTAGGTTGACAAAAATACACGAAGAGGAAACAACTATATTGAGATGAGAATGCAACCAAACACACCCACATGCTTTGTGCTACAGTGACTGATCTACACCGTCTGAGTTTGATCCAACGGTCATGTTGCACGGAGACATGGACATGCCCATGCAGAGGGCGCCTAAACACCACCGAAGTCCCTCTGCTTCTCGAGGCGCACGACGTTGGTGATGCAGGGTGTAACCGCCTGCAGAGCCCGCTCCCGGTCGACGGGAGCCAGCTCGTCAAAGACGGCGTCCCATGGCACGAATGGATTCCGGTGACGGAGCCCTGAAAGGATTCGCCCGGCAACGGTGACGGCAGCCTGCAACCCCTCCTTGTCCAGATTAGCCCCCACCATCGCGCGGAGACGGCTCAGCTCCTCGGAGATATAGGTGAAGAAGGAGACCAGGTCAGGAAGCCGCAGCTCGTTGAAGTCGACCGTGTGGTCGAACGGGTTCAGCCCGATGGCCGACATCGTCGCGCTGGCACGACGGTAGGCATCGCGCAGCCGCAACACGTGCGTGGCAACTTGGTTCACCAAGTGGCTGAGGCGATCCTGGACCTCGTCACGATCGGCCCGCTCGCGCTCCAGCCGGCTCCCCTGATGGCCTACAGTATCTCCCGCTTTCTGCAGCAACGCCGCCGATGCCTCGAGCATCTTTGTGGTGGACGCCTGCCGCTTTTGAAGCTCCGTGAACTCCCGCACGTAACGGAGGAGCATGGCACTCCTCTCCTCCTCGAGCTCCCGGAGCACCACGTCCTTGGCCCTGAGCTCCGCATCCTTGGCATGGAGCTCCTGTGTCAGGCACCTCACCTCGGACTCCGTGATCTGCTACGCCGCCATGGCACCAGGTAGAAGCAATGGGGAGAGGAAGCAAAGGGAGCGAAATGGCTGAAAGGCAATGCAATCTACGGGAAGGCAGAGGGAGCCAGCCGAGGAGCGAGGAATCTTTTAGTTTTTACCACGGTAAAACACCAGTCGATGACTTCTCACATCAGGGAGCAGTGGGTTTTTACAGGCGGAGTCATCATGACTAATTGCTGCCACGCCTGCTGCCGTCAATCAAACAATTAAAAATCCTGCTGCGCCTGCTCCCTTCAATCAAAAAATTAAAAATCCTGCCGCACCCAAACACCAGAGCAACACCGCGATGGATATTTAAATTTACTTGCCGGCAAGTAGATAAAAAAAGGGGTGAAAAAACAAATGTGGCGGCGGCCTAGCTAATCGGTCGAAGTAGCCCAACTAGCTAGCCACCGTGCTTCACTGATGTACTCGGCGGGAAAGGTGGTCTTTCGTGATTTGACGACTCATTTACTTGCTTCGGCACTACGACCGAGGAGGACCCAGAAAACGCGCGGTAGGGCGTCCCACGTCAGGAAGAATATATGCATGCACCACCCGGGAGGACCCCGAAACCGCGCGGTAGGGTTTGCCACGTCTCGGCATGGAGGAAAAATGTGCGTGTAAAAATATACTTTATCAGATGTAGTACCTATGGTTCGACCTCGGGACCCAGCCAGTTGGTCGAAAACACCCCACTAGCCATACAGCTTCATCATGCAAACGTGACACGGTTAGCTCCGTCTCGACCAGCCACAACGTCTCTTGTTCTAGGCAATTCTTCTATTTTCCAAGATTTTTTTAGTTGTAATAACACCACGGCAAGCTAGCGCCGCTCTTCGTGTGTGCCCGTGCAAAGGTTAGACGATGGAGAGAAGAGAGATTGAGATTGCAGACATGGGACCCACCAGTAAGTGAGACAACGGTCATGCACGTGTTGACGAGGCACTCCCTCTACTCTACTCAACGCAAGTACTGTATAAAATCAAGTTATGGGACAAAGCCAACAACCGTTCGTTTTTTCAGGCTATCAACTTATGCTTTATAGTCCAGGTTGCCAGTTCAAATCTCGTCTTTCAGATTTGTTAAATTTAGGTCCAAATTTGATTAATGACAAGTGGGACCCCCATGTGTTGTTCCGATATTTCAGTGTAGGATGGTTTTTTTGAACAAACACTTTGCGCTGTTAGACAAGTAACGGCACGAGTTACATGTATTTTGCAAGTTTATGAACAAAAATGACAGCATCATAGAATATCACATCCACCCTGCAGCTTAGATACTATGGTGATACGAGTTTTTACACCGTTGGAAGTGAGACCCAATGGCTTGGGAGTAGTCTTTCTAATTATGCGCAATTTCCAAACTCTCCAAAGGTTTTTTTTGCAAATAAAACATTCAGGCCTCGTGTGTGACGCTGCATCTTCGATCCAACGGCTCCCCGGTGCTCATATTAGGTGCTCCTCGTAGCTTAATTACCCGCTACGGTGATATGAGCATCTAGGTCGTATGATCAATGATCAGATGGCACATGCGTAGTACTTGTACTTTCTGCGCATTTCCCAAACTCTATCGGCCGTATATTGCAAAAGCATTCAAACCTCCTAATGTGGGCCGTTAGATATCAGTGAACTCGTATCACCATAGAATCTACGGTGCGGGAGCACCTCATACTCTGCCGTGCGAGAAAACATAAGGTGCTATCGCATCTTGGATGCTACGGTGATATGAGCTTGGAGGTCATTTGATCTGAGATCCAATGGCATCTGAGCAGTCTTTGTGCTTGTAAGCAGTGGCCAAACTCTTTTGGGGCTTTTCTGCAAAAAACCATTTGAACCACCGAGGAGGTGTGGGTCACAAATCCAACGCCTCCGAAGAGCTTGTATCACCAAAGCATCTAAGGTGTGGTAGCACATGATATTCTTACATATAGGAGAATATGATGTCCTCCTTCATCTTAGATGCTACCGTGATACGAGCTTCGAGGTCGTTGGATATGGGATCAAAGGGCATCTAAGTAGTTTTATTACAAATTGTGTGCAATTCTCAAACTCATCAAGGTTTCCTGTAAAAAAATTAAGACACATCATGTGAGCTGCTATATCTCAGATCTACAAGCTCCAAGCAACTCGTATCAGCATATAGCATCTAAGGTATGGGGGCACATGATATTCTCCCGGGGAGGAGGGGTGGGGGTGCACAACCAATCGGTGGTTGGGAGGGTGGGGACAAATATAATCTAAACAACCCTAAACAGAGCTCCAAAATTTTATCTAAGGTCGAGGGGTTGACCCCCGACAATCATAGCTCCGCCTAAACACAACATTTGCATGTACTGTAGTACTAGACTTAATATTCATGTTTCAGTTTCATGTTCATTTTAAATATTGAACTGAGGAACATGGATGTCTTACATTTTACTCCCTTCATTCCTAAATATTAGTCTTTTTAGAGGCTTCAAATGGACTGGCACATACGGATGTATATAGACATATTTTAGAGTCTAGATTCACTCATTTTTCTTCGTATGTAGTCACTTGTTGAACTCTCTATAAGACTAATATTTAGGAATAGAAGCAGTATTTTTGAATTCGTGTCATACATGCATGGTTTGGAAAAATAGATGCACTATACTTATTGGATTGTTGTTGTGTTCATGCGTGTGTGTCTCTCTCTCTCTGTGTGTGTGTGTGGTCATATGCTTGATACATACAAAGTTTTCTCACCTCCATATTGTTCATCTTTTAAATTTGAATTTGCATTGGAAAACTTACTAGGGATACCATGAAATGTGAAATCCACGTTGAGATCACTATATCACAAAATCACTCTAATTCAACAACTCGTCATAAATCAATTACCACGTTGAGATTAGTATTTGCAAGGAAAATACGTGTATTGTAATACACATAGATTCATTCGGCAATTTAAAAGGTTCCTTTCGTATTCTCGAATGGTAGGACCCAACAGCGTACCAGCCAGACCTTGGCTTGTGTTGATCCTAAAAAAACGGGCTCGTGTCCTTCGGTGGCGTGCGTGGTACACACATTAGGCAACCCCAACCAGTCGAGCCTCAGCGTTTCAAGTCGAAATATCTGGCGGCCAGAATTCCAGCCCTAGGAAATTCCCCTCATGTCCCCGGTCCATGATGACTACCGATGAACAACGAAGGGATGCTTTAGTAACTAGACAACGTTACCTACCGTGCCGAGCACGGTTCAATTCCCTCGGTCGCCGCTCGTCAAGGTCACCCGTCAACTGCATTGCCAAGTACTACTACTACTACACCAGGATGAGCACATAATTGAGCCCGTTTGTTCGTGCCTAGTACTTGAGTTAATATATCAGGCAATGCACTGGTACGGAGGGATTATCCTTTTACTCTGCATATATAACTTGTCTGAAGTCTAACTAAGCAAAATGTTTGATCAAATCCTTTCTTAAGAAATACAACAGGACAGATGTACGGCTTGAAAATTTATTGCATGATGCAGGTTATGATATTGTTTCGAATCCTGGATCTTAAATTTCAGAAAATCCAAAAGTGAGCATAAATTCTTGAAACTGAGCATGGTCACGTGATATGGCACAAATATTACTTCATAATTTTTTCTTCAATTCGAGACAAGCTGCTTATGACAAGTTGCACAAATCAAGAGCCAAGGTATTTTGGAACAAAGACCTGTCATGTTAGGGCGGACGCTTTCACTACTGAAACCGTGGGTGTTTACGTGCCGCCACAAGTCCCCGCTTCTCATCGGCAGGTGTCATCCCAGCAAGCGTGTGAGTCGACGGGAGGCGTGCGAGCAGACCGTTGCGCCGGTTGTCAGGGAGGCGTGAGAGCAGACCGCTGTGTAGACTCACCGGGAGGCGAGCCCTTTGACCAGGCTTCGCCGCCCACCGTCGTCCCAACTGCTCCCACTTTTAATGTCGCCGGTGCCGCAGTTTAAAATCAACCCCGCACTATTCGGTATCGCTACAATCCTCTCTCTTCCTCTCCGATTCTCCTGTCGTCTACCTCCAACTAGCCTGACCTAAACGTATGCCATGCCGCATCACGATGGTCTTCCCTTAGTGTTCCAGTTTCATGAGGAAGACACCCAACCGGAGTCTCAAGAACATAAGGCGCTTTGGGACGAGCTTGAACTGGCCTTACGGGAAGATGCTGCGCCTGTCCCCGCTCCCGTTCCGGCTCCCGTCACCCCGACTGCGACATCTCCCATCCCCGTGGCATTGATGGGCTGGGAGCCACACATTGTCGCCCAGCTTGATGCCACGGGGTTCCACGAGGTCCCTGCCGACTTTCACGCGCCCGTGCACCTGCCAGCGCATGCGCCTGCGCGTGCACTGATGCGCACACCCGTGCTGGTGCCCGTGCACCTGCCAGCGCATGAGTCTGCATGTGCACTGACGTGCGCGCCCGTGCACACGAATGTCTCCGCCGCGCCGTTGACAGCGCCTGTCCCCGCGTGGGTGCCAGTGCCCCCCTCAGTGGCATGGACGGCCGCAGTCGATCGCTTCCTTGCACCAACGCCAGTCGCCTCCTCCCACCAGTTGACTCGCTCCGAAGTCCAGAACATTTTGGCCTTCCTTGAAGCTAGGCCAACGTCCAGGAGTAGGCCAACAACGGCGCAAGACGCCGCCGTCGCCGTCGGTCAGTGGCCCGACGACACACAGAGCATGGCAGAGGAGCCACTTCCCACCGCGAGAGGCCCCCGCCGTCGCCGCGTAATCTAAATTTGCCATGAAAAATGTTCGGATTGCCATGCTTAAAATCCGAATGTTTATCATTTCCATTTATTTTATATCGATCGTCGTATAATTTAAAGTCGGGGTCAGACTGAACGAAATGTATGGTTTGATCGATTGAATGTTCCGCTAGAGCCGTATCAAATTAAATATAAAACATCATCAAGCCACATGTATTCCTTGTCACCCAATGACCTAGACTGCTTCAATGTCGAGCGCTCAACACGTTTAGCGTGCAGTTAATTTCATGCCAAAAATAGTGCTAATCACATGACAACACGCAAATAATATCCTAGTAGTTAATATCCGCATGCACTTAATATACTTCCAAATTAACGTGCATTGCACGTACACACTGACTAGTGCTGCTAGTACGTGAAACTGGTGCCGTGACTTGTGAACGCGTCCAGATATGGTCAACGGCAACATCGCCCGCGAGTTCTTCCTGTTTGCCCGTGCGTCTAAACGCAGAAGGGGGAGGAGAGAGAGAGCACACATGGAACCCACCAGTAAGTGAAGGCGAATAGTACTAAAAATAATATTACATGTTATCCATTAATTAGGCTGTGGTAATATAAAAACATTATGTGAACAAAGGGGGTACAACAAACATTGCTATTCTACGTATGTTGCCTATTGACGTGCGGCTTGAAGGCCCGGTCGCATGTTCGATCCTCGTCCTTTATTTTTTAATTTGTATATGGGTCCAAATTTGTTTCATGACATGTGGGCCCTCGGTGTGTAGTTTGTAGCACTTTAATTTGTGGGTCGAAATTTGTTCCATTCCAAGTGGACTATCGGTGTGTAGTTTTGTAGCTTATTTATAATAATTAAAGAGAACAACATAGTTTTTTCAATAATACCATGGTGCGACGTTGAAGGCGAGAAAGGACGTGCGAGAGAGCGATGACCGAGCCAGAGGGAAATCAACTAGGGGAGTTGCGTGGGTTGCAACGGTGTTTGGAGTAGTTGTGGGCCGAATGCTACGAAAATATAATCTAAACCGACCGGAATAAATGCCTACACAAATTAATCCAAGGTTGGAGTGCCCCTCGCAATGTAAATAGCTCCGGCTTTGCGAGGGATGGAGAGGTAGTAGCTTCAACGCGTGGAAGATACGGTGTGAGAAAGTGAGGTCAATCGAGAGACATATAGATAGAGAGATAAAGTGAGTGTGGTCCAACATTCATTGAACAAATATATATGCTCTGGAGAGATATTGTCCGATTGAGATTTTGGCAAGGGTGAGGGCCGTAAGATAGAGCTTGAGAGATGTTCTAGTCACAGACGTGTAGATATATTTTGTGCGTGGGAGGAAGCAAGGTCAACCGATCACATAGGGTCGCCGTGCGATCGAAAGAGTGAGATGGGTTGGAGAGAGTGACCTAGATAGACGATGTGCGTGAGAGAGTATACAATGTGAATAGGTCGAATTGGGCTCAAACATGGTGATATATCATTTTTGTCCGAGAAAGAGCGAGGTCAATCAAGACATATGGAGAGAGAGATAGATAGATAGAGAGAGAGAGAGAGAGAGAGAGAGATTGAGTGAGCGTGGCCCACCATGAGGTCGAAAGAGTGGCGGCGGCTTGGATGGACTGACCTAGATAGACAATCCGCGTGAGAGAGTATAGAGTGTGTCGATCGAGGCCCGAACAGGGAGATATATCATTTTTGTGTGAAAGAAAACTAGGTTAAACGAGACTCGGATAAAGAGAGCGAGATTGAGCGAGTGTGGCCCGCCATGCGGAAGAACGAGTGAGACAATCTCGAGGGAGTGACCTAGATATACAACGTGCGTGCGTGCGCACGAGAGGTTGGGGGGCTAGATAGGCAATGCATGTATTTAGCGCGAGAGGGTGAGAGGGAGAGGGGGGAGAGAGAGAGCTCGGCATGGGGTGCAATGGCGGGTGTGTGAGGTAAATACATTTGGTAACAGAGTGGAAAAAGGGGTTGTGTAGTTGAGAGACTTAGAGATCGAAACATGGAGAGAAAGAATGAACGTGTGTTGGAAACTGATAGCTTCCTAAGGTGGTTAGGAGAGGAAGATTGACCGATACAGGAAGTATGTAGCATTTGTGCGGGGGGGGGGGGGGGCTAAAAACAACATTTGAATGTACATAGTACGAGACTTAATATCGATGTTTCAATTCGGTGTACATTGTAAGATTTGAACCGAGGACCAGGCATACGGGTAATTATTTCGAATTCGTGCCATACTAAGTTTCGAAAAGTTGACATTGACTCAATTTGTTGTGCTATTTTGTAGGTCATATGTTTGAATCCATCCAAAAGTTTTCTCACTACCATGGTGTTCATCATATACATATGAATTTGTATTAAAAAAGTAGCATGGATACAGTGAAATGCGAAATCCACGTTAGAATTGGAGATCGCTACGTGACACACACTCTAATTCAAATAACTAACTACATGATACACACTCTAATTCAAATAACTAATTATGTGACACACTCTAATCCACGTTATCCTGGGTACCGTTTCGATTTTTTTTCAAATAACTCCTCATTAATTAATCTATAGTACTGCCTCTGTTCACTTTTATAAGACCTTGAAGATATTTCAGACAATGTGCAAAACAGTTCATTTTAAGTTGTCTAAAACGACTTACAAAAGTGAACGGATGGAGTATCTCGTTTCGAATGACTAATTATTGCAAGGAAAACACGGGCATGGTAATACATACAGATTCGTTTGCAAATGAAAGAAGATTCATTTGCATTCTCAAATGTAGGCGCACCAGGCAGACCAGGGTCATGTCGGGGTGGACGCTGCTTTGGTGCCTTAAAGGCAACTGCCCTTGGGTGACTGACATGTGGGCCAGCCACCTGTTGGGCCCACATGTCATGGACACAAAGGGAGGTGCCTTAAGGCACCGAAGCATAGTCCTGTCGGGGTGGTCGCGTGTGTCAGACGGATGCGTAGCACCCAGCCACCCACCCCCCTCCCCCCCAAAAAAAGGATGACGACAATATAAGTTCGCGCTTCCATGTTTCGAATTGAAATATCTGGCGGCCCCAATTCCAGCCCTGCAAAATCTCTCTTCTCCACCGTCCCCTTCTGCGCCTAGATTGCTCAAATCCCTAATTCGCCGCCATCCCTCGAATCGCCCCTTGTCTCGTCTCTTTCCCCACAGTTCCCCACCTCTGTGCTGGATGACGACGACGAAGACGACGGTCGTGCTTCACCACCGCACCGGAGCTACCTCATCTACACCCTCGTCCACCACACCAGGTGGTCCACCGACAACGTCGGCCGCCGCAACCGAGGTGCCTCACAAACACGGAGTTCCACCGCATAAGGTGTGCTTCACCGATGCCGTCTCCCAGCTCACCGGGGCTACTTCACCGAGCACATCGTCGCACCTCTACCCCCCGAGGCCGTTGGGGCTTCACCAATGGTCTCGTCCACCACATCGTAGCACTCCGCTGCCACTCAAGATCTGCATCTGTGTGCGGCCAGCCAACGCCAGCGCATCACCCTCAATGGCTCTGAAGTGACCCACACTCTAGCTAGGCGAGCATGCCCAAACGCCGGCCCGAACTAGGTATCCACACATCACTCCCTTGTGCACTGTTCCGACGATGTTTGGATATCCTTTCACTGCTCTCTTTAATTACACGCCTATGCAACTCTGACTTTAACTCTTATTTCTTCTGGATATATTATCTGAAACAAGCAAATCCATTTTTTAGCGAAGCATGACGGCGCTACGGGATCTGGTACACATCCTGCACACCCGTATAACCTTGTAAGTATCTGTCCTACGGTACAACATCAAGTTCGATTCCTCTTATTTGATCAACCATTCACCATGTCAAAAATGCAGAGGGGGATGCAAGGAGCACAAGGCCTACACATCCAAGCAAGTGGTAACATGGACTTGTACATGTAACATCCCAAGCACAAGCAGAGCTGCAGTGAGCCTGTACAACGAGCTAGCGTAAGTTCCTGCATTTCATTTAATTCGTACTGTCATTCGTGTATGATTTGTGTGTAGTGGCCGATCCACAAATTCAAGTTACCAGGGGCGAACATTTAACTTAAAAAATACGAAGGCACTTGCACTCCTGAAATCAACATAACTTGAGAAATGTGAAGCTACATGCACTTTGAAAACCAGCTAATGATCCAAAGTAGTTCAGATTATAAACACTAAATGATGCAAGCACCAAAAAACACAAAATGCAACATGGTGTACAAGGACTACAAACATGGTCTGTACCTGCTTGAATTATTCATTCTCTGGCTGAAAATATCGAAGTGTAATTGCACGTATAACCAGTGCGCAAACTGCATATTAATATATCTATCCTGCACAAGTATGCCAATAGTTTCAAACAACAGATTAGAAAAGTATTTATGCTATGTTGTCATGATACGGGGACTTTCTGGTAGATGGCCTCGATGTTTCCTCAAGCTATGAAAATGCACTATAATTTGCTTGTCATCAATGCCTGCAAATCTCTGTCTCTCTCAACATAGTAGATCATCATTAGACACTAAATCCTTCAATGAGCTTGCAAAATGCTTGCATTAGATCCCTTATTAGACACTATATGTTCATCACCAGGAGCATGTAAAATGTTTGCATCAAATCCTTCATTAGCAATTTGTTCATTAGACATTTCAGGCTCAAGAACAACATGAGCTTGTATGTTTGCACCAGAAACTTGATTAGATACATTAGATTCAGTCAGTTCAGTATTGATTAGGGGAGTTATAAAATAAGTAGAAATTGGTTTCATTTTCTCATAGATTCCCTACATACAAGCAGTTTTACAACACCGCCAGGTTTAACTATTGGCCAGAAATTGAAGAGTTGAATTAGATATAATCAGGGATGTGATGTACCTGCTCGTTGCGTATGCTACTCTTTCAAGCTGCGGCTGTCCGTTTGCGCAAGCTCGATGCCATGCCCGTGCTGCCGCCGCTGCCTCCCACGCAGGCTACACCCAGGGTTGGATCTTCATCTTCTTGTCCTTCCGTTCGCTTGAAGCCTGGCGACCGCCCTCCAATGAGGGCGCGAGGAAGTGTTGTGTCGGTCTGTCCAGCGGCGGCTAGGTTAGGAGCGAACTAGACTGGAGGCTGGAGAGAATGAATTGGGATTTTTCCTGTTGTCGATCAATATGGGAGGCGCTCGTTTGGGCCGCGAGCCTGCTATAGGGCCTGCCTTGCACTTATGTTATTGGCCCATCCAAATTGAAACATTTTTCTTCATTTTTTACATTGCCTGCTCGTGCATTGGGACGAACAAAACTAGCATGGGCCAACCTGGACGACTCAAACTAGGTGCACACTTTCCAGCCACCTGAGGCGGCCGCCCATACCAGCCCCTATGGTGGCATCGCCCCTTTTTGTGTGTATGATTGGATAGTAAAAAATATTCCAGTGGCGCTTTAGATTTACCCACAGAATGGTTTAATTGCTTGTTTCTATGAACTGAGTTCGCCAATAATGTGAAGGATGCCAGTCTTTTCATCCTATTGTAGATTGCTTAGATCTTGATATGCCAAAAGTAATCGCATGAAATATACAGTAAAAGCCAGTGTGATGTGTTTGGCTACAACTAGTCTGACTACATGTCCTCATATAACATATCAAGGATGCACCATCTTACCAGATTAACCATTTGACTTACCCATGCAGTGTGGGAAGAAAGAAGTATTGGGATTGCGTATCCAAGCAATTGATGCCATGGACTCCTTCGTACAACCTTGTAAGCGAAAAATAAGTTGCAGTGTGCCTGTACAAAGAACTAGCGTAAGTTCAGTTAGCTGCTTTTCTGAATTTTAGTTGGCCACTTATTGCAAAATTGTTCAATTATGTTGCTTGCCTTAATTTAGTTTGCTACTGATTACATAATGGCACAGCCTGTTAATCAGTGTAGACTGGGCCTATCTATGTGTTTGATACTTACTGTTAAGAATTACCTATTTGCCTTAACTTAAATATGTACTTGTTTGTTTAACTGCTTTGCTGCTGCAACAGCGGGTTACAATGATGTTAATAACTACTTTTCAGCATCCAATTGAAACTCTTTAATTCCTTGTTTGTTTAACTGGTTTGCTGTTATAACTCCCAGTTGAGATGTTTTGCTAACTTCAACTTTTCTAAATCCAATCGGAACTTTAATGGAAAAACAGGTTAGCCCAAGATCAAAGAGCGAGGCCCCCATGGACGTTGCATCGTCCCACAGCAGTGGCACCGGCCCAATCGTGCATTATGAATTGCCAATTGACATGTTGAGGAAGCAAACAACACAATCACAAGCAGTACTCAAGACAACCATTAAATATTTGGTGGATTTCAAAACGAAGCAAGCTGAGACTGACCAGATTGTTAAGGTCCTGAAGGAAAAAAGGAAATTAAATTCCTACTTGGTAAATCATAGGTGAAATGTTCTTTCCATAGTTGAATAACATTTGTGTTGTCTGTTCATGTAATCAATCAAACCATTTGTTTTAGAGATCATGTAATAATTGTTTTTTTTTGGTTTGTAATTTTATTTGAGCACAAGTCTGTATTAATTGATAAGACTCAAGACATTTCATTTGGATTGTTGTGCCAGACCTACAAATATGCCAATCGGGTTGAATGTGCATTCAGCAATAGTAGTAGTATAGATGGACCATAAGTGGCGCGCATCGGAAAGGGCCAAGATGCTGGCTAAAAAAAGGATGCTGTTGTAGCCAAAAAAAGTACAGCGGCCTGGCTTATGTATGTTAGTTGATATTATTGATCCATATACTCTATAAGTGTTTATATGTCTGTTAGTTCTGTACATTCTTGGTTGATTGACTCGGTATTTGAATCTTGATACATCTCTTGTGTACATATCTAAATGGGATTACACATTATGCTGCGTGTGACATTTGAGTTGGACATGAAGTGTTCCAAATATTCGAATTCACCTTAAACTGGATTCTAGTTTCTGAATTTGAGTATCGGCATTTGTAAACCATATTCATATATGACAGTGGAATACATCTTTGTCGTCATTTTGAAGATATATAAAAACACATACAATGATTTATAAAGATTCATATAGGAAAACAAAATGGATTCGAATTTAGTTGCCAGGGTAAACGTGGATGCTTATTGTCCCAAAATTCAAAATAAGCAGCAAAATGTCCAGTCCCACGTTGGCTGCCCGAAGCCAAGTGTTTGGGAGATGGAAATTACTGTCTACCCATTACACGAACAATCCATCGGCCCGATTTCCACTGCTCTAAATAGGGGTAGGTTAGTAACTTCAATTAGACGTGACACGACCGCCTCTGAGCCCATTCCGACACGGTGGGCGTCAAACATGGGCGGCAAAACACATTTGATTCAAGCTCGTCCGAAAGACCTCTGTTTCTCCCTCCATTCCCCATTCATACACGGTGGGCGGCAAAACAAACTCGACTCGGCCGAAATCGATGTAGGCAAATATTTTCAAAAGGGGCAGGTTTGTAACTTCACTCAGACGTGACACAACCGCCCTACCTGTCAGCCCCGTTCATACACCGTGGGTGCCAACCGTGGGCGCCAACCACCCTCTCCTCGTCCGAAATCACTCTGGAAAAATATTGCCGAGATGCGAGATTACCGTCCTATCCCCAACCGAGGAGACGTCCAACTTTTAAACGGGGGCTAAGTTCGTAACTTTCCCATATTTCAGACAGACGCGTCCCAAAAACATGGTTCCCCGTACCTCTCCCTCCATTTTCCCATTCATACACCGTTCGCGCTAGAACACCCCATCCCCACACCAGCCTCCGCCCGCCACCCCATCCATCGCCGCCGTCCTCCACCACATCCATCGCCATCGTCCTCCACCATGCCGGAGCTCCTACCAAGACCGCGTCATCCACTGCTAGAGATGGACGTTTCTCATCCACGACGACGGACCAATAGCCTTGCATCGTGTCCTCTCGCTTCATATGCGCCGTCGTCCTCTTTGCCGGGGCCGCTCACATGACCTTCTCTTCCACCGCAACGGGACTTATCCCCCGATGCACCCCTCTACCATCGCAGATCTGCTTCAACGCCACCGACAGCCATCGCACCCCCGATGCCTACACGGCGCTGCAAGAGAGGTGGTACTTCATATCTCCTCAACTTTTTGATCTCAACCAGAAAATAGATCTTAACTTGGTTACTCTACTTTCTTTTTAGCTCTTAGAATTTAGTTCTTAGTTCGAAGCAAACAATGGATGCTAAATATCATTTCTCCGGTTTGCAGCTTCAAATCTGCCATGGCACAGCCATAATACGGTTTAATTGATCATGCTTAGGGTTTAATTGATCATGTTGGTTCCGTGGTGGTTTCTTTAATAGAAATCGGAGGGAAACCCTCTTTTGCTAAAAAATATATGCTTAGAGTTTCCCCCTTTTATGATCACTATACGATCAGAATACGTGCTTCGTGTCATAATAACGCTGCTCCACCCATCAAGCTAAACAAGCTTAGATGTTCAAATATGAATCTGATATTATTAAAACAGAGTTGTTTAATTGGTCAGCTAAATGTTCCTAAATTAGTTTCAAAAATGCATGTTCGCCGCTCGGGTGTGTATCTCTACAGGGTGCCAACGGTGGGCCGGCCCACCCTGGGATTTTGGGTCGTCCCAGGCCCCGATTCCCCTTTGTTCTGCTGCACGCTTCCAATCTCTACTCGCCCCCAGCCGCCTGCCTCGCCAGCGACTTGCCGTCCCCGGACGGTATGACCCTAGGAGGAGACGCCGGATTAACAGGAGGCCAGGAGCCGCTCGCCCAACAGCGTCACCGCTGCCTGGGCGCGCCGCCGTGCCTACCTTCCCAGTCCGTTCAGGGCTCAGGCATGCAGCACCCACCAAGCCAACCCGATTTATCCTGAGATATGTCCTCAACACTCAGCAGCCACTCCTCATCACCCTTTTTCTAATTGATTCATTGCTCATTAGGGAGGACTGGCATTAGGGTTTGTTGTGTGCTCAGTGTTACCTACACTTAATCATTCAGATGTATTTCGGTAATCTTTAGTACCTCTAAAGTTCACAGGGTTTTCAAAATTCCAGCCCTCGGAACAGAAACTAGTCATTTTGGATTGTTGGTCGTAGTGACATTGACCCATATTACTACTGCATGTCAGGTTTGTTGACAGTTTTACTTGTCTTTCTTACTCATTCGATATAATATCCAATTATTCATGTCGATTAGTTGCAAACAATAAGTGCTAGACAAACTTCTTCATTCAGATTTTGGACGGTCGCTTACTGCAGTTACAATTCTGTATACTTGTCCTAATAAGCTCACAAGTAAATGATTGATTCACTACATCTATGCTTGCCTTGTCATATTTGCTGTCAATATTCTTTTAGGGTGGACCACCCTGTTTCTAAATACTGGAATCATAGACATGAGTGAATAGTATTTCTCTATGTGATCTCTTCCATCATGTGTGGGTAACGAACACTGCATTGTATAGAAAGAAAGTGTCATTTCCAGCTTTTACATAGGTTTCGATCTTTTACATGGAATACAATCTGCCTACTTGCCTTGTGTCGCACTACCAACACTCCACCCTTGAAGCTAAACATTACACCAATCATAATTACTTAGTTTATTTGTTCAAATATGAATTTCATATGATTCTAATGTTCCTACTTTAGTTTTGAAATGTGTGCCTACCTGTTATAGAGACATAAGGGGTTTGTATTTCTGTGTGTGGTCTGGTCAGCACGGTTGGGGAGGTGAACTTTGAATATGCAGGGGTTATAGGGAGACACTCTCCGAGTTGAATCTGCAATGCATTCTATAGATAATCTGACTACTTTTTTATGTTTTCATGAATCTCAGATTCTAAACATCATCATAATGATTATGTGCTTGCGCGCATGAAAAGAATAAAGCAGAACAATGCCATAGCTGTCAAACTTGGCATTAAGGGACTGAAATCAAGTCTGGATGCAATGCAATGCAAACGCTCTCCACCTACAGATTCATGCTCAGAATATGATCCTAACAGTGATTCTGAGCTAGAGGGAGACCTAAGTCAATGTAGCTCCCTAGTGGAGGAGTCAGAGGAAGATGCCCTATCTTATTCACCCATCAAGGTACTTGCTCTAACTTTCCAAGGTTACATTGCTCGCACATATCTTGCAACTGATGCTTTGCATTGCTTCTACTTTGTTGAACTGCCATTAGCTTAGTTTACACATCGTGTATGTGAATACGCCCTGCCTATCCATTTTCAGTACATATTCCATCTGTCATCATACCATATTTATCCATTCAAATGTTGTTCTTGTGTATCAGACGTTCAAAAGGAAGAGGGCGATTGCTGATTGTGGAGGAGCACAAGCAAAGTATTTGGAAAAGGTAGTGGCACCTGATAAATCAAATAGCCCATTAGGTGTAGTTGCAATATCACCTGACCCACAAAATACCCCAACTCTAGCAAACTCTAGCCCTACTACACTGGTCATTTCTGATGCCGCAACTCAGCAGACCCCAACTGCAGCAAACAATATGATTATGCTAGTTGACATAGCACCAGCTGTACAACGCAAAACCTCAATTCTAGCAAAGAGTACACCAAATCCAGTTTCCAAATCCCTTTTTGAACTAGAAAGAGCCCCAATTGCAGCAAATAGGACCCTTGTTCCATTTCTTCCCAGTTTAGAAGACGAAGATTATGTTGTTGTCAGGAACTTTGTGCGCATCTTTCCTTCATGGAAAGATTATACCATAGACACAGAACAATTTCCAGTCTTCCTCCGCAACTTACGCGTAAGTAATGTACTAATGTTATTCATGGTCATTACTGCATATGTTTCTGCTGACAGAAGACACAAGATTTCATTCTTTTAAATAGGCGAGGAGCAAACTGGATTGTGATGATGAGCAAGAGTTGGTTGTGCTTTTCAAGCACTCGTTGATGAAGTATCGTTCCTACCTGAGGCAAGCGCACTTCGATGGCAAGCCTCTGAACGGAATTTCTGTAAAGTCTCTGGTGCTACATTTATCCGACGGTGACTGGAATAATCTTGTTACACATTGGTCTCAGCTGCAGCGTAAGGTACTTTCTATGATATCACATCACAATTTGAACTACATTTCTGCATTTGCCTTGATGTCTCACTTGTACGAAAATTGTTAGCAGAAGAACATTCATTCTCAAGGGACCATAGAATCTCGCAACTATACTGCACATTGCATTGCTCTTGTGAGTACCTCTTGCCCTGTGTGACCATACTTACTTTCATAGTTGTTTGATTATGTAGCATCACAACACATGTTAGCCTCGTACTCATCCATTTGGATTCTTCCATATGGACTCTTACACAAATTTAGAATCAACCCAATGCTTTTGAAGAGGTTTAGCTCTGCAGTCCTCTTGTAAGGACTGAATGTGGTCTATCACTGTACTTACATTAACAGCTACTCCCTTCGTCCCATAATATAATGGGAAGAGGGATTGGTTCATTTTGTAGCATTCTGCATCTTATCTCCCTCGCCCACCATTTACTAAAAAAGATCAGATCTATATTTAATCTTACCAACAAGTAGAATACACAGACAAATGCCAGTGCAGAAGTGTAGCCCATTGCTCTTGTCAGTATATTTTGTCCTGTAACGCTTGTACTTTGAGGGATTGGTAGTTGATTATGTAGCATCAATCTGCATCTTATCTACATTATCCTCTACCCTTCCAGTATTATCATATCTATAATTACTCTCTACAAAATGTAGAGTACATGCAATGCTTATGAAGAAGATTCTGTGCTGAAATTCTTGAGTTATCCTTCCCTTGACATGGAGAAGGGCATTATAAAGCCGGTGTTAACTGTTAATGTAAGTCAGTTCTTCTAAAGCCTTTATCCTCAACTGCTATTTAATTTGCTCATACTCCCTATCGTTTACTGCTGTCTAGTTTGCTATTTCTACCAAAATGCATGTTCGTAAGAACCGTAAGTTTTAAGTTTTACTTGTAAAACCAAATTCCTTATTCATACCATGCACATTACTTAATACTCCCTATATGTATGCTTGGTTTTGTGGATCTATAATCCAGTGTGTGGTGAAGTAGCCCACGTTTGCACCTTGTCATCTCCTGTTTTATCTTACTGATGTGGCTGATGATATGAACAACATGACATGCACATTATCCAAAATAGATACAATGATTTTTTTGCCCTTCATCTATGCTTGTTATGTTGACATGGTAATCTAGTAGTGTGGTGAAGCTCCTCGCATTATGAACAATGCCAAAATATGCTATTGATATTTTGAACTTACTCTTTATTTTCTAATTTGAAATTGGATAGAATTGACAGAACAGTTATCATCTTTGTTTATACACGTGCAAAACCTGTCATCTCTCTGCTTTGTTTCAGGGTGATATGCCTGATGGCATGCACAAGTCTGCTGAAGGCTGTGAGACAAACCCAACATATATTGCAGCAAAGAAGGCAAAACATCTTGAAGATAGCGAGACAACCCCAAAGTCTTGTCTTGATGCAGTGTTCAAGTTACTTGAGACTAACAGTCAGACAAGCTCACAGAATTCGTTGTCTGAATCAGTTCGACTTCTTCAGTCCCAAGTTCTAGCAGAAAGGCATTCTACAACTCAACTTCGACTTGAAGTCCTATCTCTAAGAAAGATTGCGGAGAACACCAATGAGAACCTCATCGCTAAACAGCTACACCTGGAAGCTATGACCAACATGCTAGGCCGGTCTCACAGCCTTGCTCAGCAGCTTGCGCAGCAGTTCCCCCGCAAGGCTAACCTTTCTTGAACTGTCTTGGAAGTGGTCTCGGTTCAGTATTATTTTGTTACGCTGCAATGGTGCCCAGTTTTTGTAATCTGCTTCTTCATTGCACTTTATGATCACTGATGGCGAACTTCGATGCCCAGTGGATGTAATATACCTTAAATCCTTTATTGTATAGTGTAGGTTTATTCTTAGTTACTATGCTGTAATTTCTTTATTGTATAGAGTAGGTTTGTTCTTAATTCCTACTAGTTACTGCCATCATTCGCTATCTGAAAGAATCAGATGTAGTCGACCGGGCCGAAACATTCGACTCTAATGGGCTAGGTTTTTAGCGGGCCACAATTGGGCTGGCCTGCGTCTTTCTTGGGCCCGAATGATTGGGGCCTTCACACATTGCGCCAGGCCCAAACTTACACCGGCCTATATTTTAGTTGGGCCTTTTGTCGACCCAGCGCTTAGTTTGGCCTAGGTAGTGTTGGGCCATTAATAGGCTAAATATTGTACTGGCCTGTTACGACCGAGATGAAACCACGGGCCTTTAGCAGGCCAAAATGCATGTTGGGCCTCAATTTTCACTAGTCGTCGACGGGCCTTCAGCGGGCCGAAATGTAGATCGGGCCGTTTTGAGCCCAGTTAGCTCATGGGCCGTTACCAGGCCGAAACATATCTCGGGCCTTAGTTGGCCCACTGATATCATGGGCCTTTAAGAGGCCGAAAGCTTAGTACAGGCATCAACGGGCTGAATTACGGGATAAGCCTTTAACAGGCCCAATGTCACGTTGGGCTTAACTGTTGCCACCTTTAGCACGGGCCGTTAGTGGGCCCGATGTCCCGTCGGACCATATATGGCCCATGGGCAGCACGGGCCATTCCCAGGCCGAAAGTCACACCGGGCTGAAATGGGCCCATGTCTACATCAGGCCTCTAACAGGCCGAAAGTCACTGGGCTGTAGTTGGGCCCAGATATTCGACGAACAATTAACGGGCTAGATCTGGCTTCGAGGCGCAAATGGGCCCAAATATTGGGCGAACAATTAATGGGCCAGATCTGGCTTCGGGCCGTAAATGGGCCCAAATATTGGGTGAACAATTAATGGGCCAGATCTAGCTTCGGGCCGTAAATGGGCCTTTATTAAGCAGACCGTTATTGGGCTAGCCCACTAGTACCTGATTAAGTTCTACGGACCTTTGACTGGGTCGGCCTTTTTAACCTATATGGGCCTCTGTTGGGCCTAGCCACGTGTCGACGTATCATAGGCATGTCTCCTCCAATGGACGGGCGACATCTGGCCCACTGAAGAGCTGACAGGTGTTCCCGTCGGCAAATCAGAATTTTACACGTGGACATTTCCCATTGGTCGGGGCTGTTAACGGGTTATCGGATCCCAGATTCGACCCGGTAGCTTAACGGCATTCCGTTATGGTGGATGCCACGTGTCGGTCACCCTTGACGAAAGGACTTCTGTGACGCGTGATTTATCATCATGGAAGTGGACACTTCTATGATGATAATTTTGGTAATGTCATGGAACACTTCTATGACAACACAGGTATGACTATCTTGATTCTGTCATAAATTTTTCATGGATGTACATGCATGAAAAAAATGGGACCTACTATGACAAACACGTCTCATCACGGAAGTGTATTTTTTGTAGTGCAGATGCTGGGTTGAGGAGCTCCCCGTAGTCCTTTGGAGTATACGGACTACTCCCAACAGGTCAACAGGCTATACGCCATTCTTCCTGGTCTATTGTGTAGAGGCCATATTGCCAAGTGATATCCGTCATGATTCCCATAGAGTTGCAGCTTATGTCGAGGAAGACGGTGAATAAATTCTCTTGATGCTCTAGAAGAAGAACGCGACCTTACAGCAACACGATCTGTGATATATCAGCAAGACCTACATCGTTGTCATAGCCGTAGAGTCTGAAGCCATACCTTTCAGGAGGGTGACTTAGTGCTCCGTCTGATATAGGAACAGATAGGCATGCATAAGCTCTCACCTCCTTGGGAAGGACCCTTCGTCATCATAAAAAATCTCAACAATGGGTCATATTACCTCATTGATACACATGAGCTAAATAAGTCACGTACCTCTGAAGAGGAGAGCAGCAGGCCATGGAATATTGTACATACATATTTTATGATCATTACAATAAAGCCGACATCTCTGGAACCCGGAGTTTTCTGTCGTTTCATCCCATAAATTGTGTGTTGAGTCTTTATTCTTTGATCACTGTTCACTTGGTGGCTTCAAACTCATCGAGTTTAGCTACTAACAACCCTCTTGACCCGACATATGCATTATAAAACTTGGTTAAACCTGCCTGTTAGCTTGACGCTACTCCGAAAATGTGACCCGGCTGTACTCTTGATAAGTCAATCACGTTGATGCCTATCATGGCCTATATTGACCCCGAACTTATCAAGGTTAAAGTACCGACTTAAGTCATGTGAGATCCGACTTTCGGAGAGCTACGACAAACCATAAGAGGCTACAAGGCCTGCTTCACAGAAGCGAATCAGACTCGAGCCTCAAAAGCTAGTCTTTATGGTGTGCCTCGAAAGCTGGCTTGTTAATTTAAATTATTTTTCTATTACTATTTATTGTCCACATTTTCTTTGCAGGTATCAATTTTTATACTAATCATGGGTTACATATAATGTCGGGTCATCAATTTGACCGGGTCTTGGGTTATTTAACTTGTGATTTGTAGTAAACTACATAACTCATGGATTTCTCAAGCGTATATTTGTCGGGTTGTGCTGCAACCACGGCCAAGGATTCAATCAACAACATCAAAGTCTATACGACTAGGTTGAACAACACATCCATGATCAAAGTATGTTTTCATCAGGTTGTCATCAGCACAAAAGATAACATACTCAAGGCACGAAGGCATTAACGAATGAAGGAGTTTTTCTACAATTATTACAAGCCACATAAGGGCTATTTTCAACAAAGTTTTTTCCAACAAGTATCACAATACTTTGGAAGAGGTTTCAATTGACTATGACAAAAAGTTTCTATCTATGATGATTATTGTGATGATATGTGTGCTATAAAGAGTAATGATATCCATGAAACTTGTCATCATGATTTTAGTGCTAAATTGATTATCCCAATCAAGTATCACATGATAGTTATTTTGTTGAGTTTGCTCCCACTACTATTCATGAGAATAATTTTTTTGACTGGGTATTCATGAGGATAATTTGCTTATGTGGAGAGAAATAAAAAATTTATTCATGTGGATCGTGAAAAGAACGCTTTATGTGATAGCTATATTGTTGAATTCATTCATGATGCTACTGAAAATTATTGTGAGAGAGGAACATATGCTTTTACATATCTCACTAATACCATGTTTCCCCTCTATGTGTTGAAAGTTTTGAACTCATGCTTGTTTTGCCTTCCTATGCTAGTTAATTCTCGTTCCATAAATTTGCTCACAAAATCCCTATGCATAGGAAGTGGGTTAGACTTAAATGTGCTTGCCATGTAATTCATGATGCTCTATTTGTGTTTCAATTCTTTACTTCTATGTGAGAATCATTGAAATCATCATGCCTAGCTAAAAAGAAATTAAAGAAAAGCGCTTGTTGGGAGACAACCCAATATTTGTACCTACTGTTTTTGTGTGTTCACATGATTAAGCTACTGTATTAATCATGTTTTATAGCTTTTGTTTAAATAAAGTGCCAAATAAGCCTTTTGTGATAGTGTGGATGATGGTTGACTTGATTCTGTGCAAAAACAGAAACTTTTGTGCCCAGTTCTGGTATTACCATAATTCACTGGGATGTGATTAAATTTTGAAATTTTCAAGCATGATTGACATAGAAATTTTCAACGTTTTTTTTGATAGAAAGACTGTAAGGGAACCCCCTACAGTATAATTGGTGCAACAAACCCAAATTGCAGGTACCATGCCTTGAACCTGGGTGGGTGGGAAGGCATCAACCCCTTCCCACCACTAGGATATGCCTTAGTCTACCTAAACCCTAAACCCTAAACTCTACAAACTATTCTAATTTTCAATGTTGTCCTAATTTTTCATAATTTTTGGATTTACAAAAGTATGGTCATTGTCTAGATCTTTACAGATTGTTCTGTTTTTGAAAGATTCTGTTTTCAATGCATAGTTTGCTTGTTTTAGTGTTTCCTTAGCTTATATTAAGTGATATAAATTATGGAAATAATAATGTATGGCAGGCATTGTGTGAGAAAAAATATGAATCTTGTCTTTGACAGTACCCGAGAGAATGATTTATTTTATCGTACTAACCTATTTCACGAAGTTCCGTTAACTTTTGTGTGATTGAAGTTTTCAAGTTTTGGGTTAGATATCGACATGAGGAGAATAAGGAATGGCAATACCCTAAGACTGGGGATGCCCAAGGCACCCCAAGATAATTTTCAAGGAAGACCAAAGCAACTAAGCTTGGGGATGCCCTGGAAGGCATCCCCTCTTTCATCTCCAACATTATCGGTAACCTTACATGGAGCTATATTTTTATTCATCACATGATATGTGTTTTGCTTGGAGCATCATTTTCTTTTGTTAGGATTTTCTTGCTGTCATTTAGAATAAGGTTTTGTATATTTTATTTCAATAAAAATGTCAAGGATAGCCTTCACCATGCTTAGTTTGCATGTATATGAGTTGGTGTTTCAAAACAGAAAGTTGCACAATATTGCATAAATTCTCCAGAAAATTCAGATTGTGATAAAATGTTGAAATTTTGACACAATGAGTTATGGTAAATTTTCTATAGTGTGAAATTTTGATACAATGTTGAAAGTTTCCTTAATCCTTTACAGACTGTTATGTTTAAACATAATAATTTTATGATTGCATTGTTTGCATATGTTTGCTTGTTTAATGATTCTATTTCAGGGTAGGAGTATTAAATATGCAAACAAGTTTAGCATGTAATGTCAAATTATAATTTAGTGATTTTCTATAGTAGAGAATGATAAGGTTTTGCATTGATTTATACTAACTTATCTCACGAGTTCTTGTTGAGTTTTTTGTGGATGAAGTTTTTAAGAATTAGGGAAACTGTGATATGAGAGGAATTAAGCAGACACAAGATCTCAAGCATGGGAATGATCAAGGCATACCTAATTAATATTTCAAGAAGTCTCAAGCATCTAAGCTTTGGGATGCCCCGGTTGGCATCCCACCTTTCTTCTTCAACAATGATCGGTCAGTTTTGGTTGAGCCCAAGTTTTTGCTTCTTCACATGGTATGTGCTATCCTTGGAATGTTATCTTATTTTGTTTTGCTTGATGTTTGAATGAAATAATTGAGATTTGAAATTCTTAAATGAGAGAGAGTCTTCACATAGCTACTTAATTATTTTACTACTCTTTAGTCTTCACTTATATCTTTTTGGAGTAGTTTGTCATTCACTCTCGTGCTTCACTTATATCCTCTGAGTAAATGGTTGAATGAATTGAATATCATACATCTGAAATTATATATGTTTCATATGCTTATCCCATGGGGAGTAATGACTTCACATATAAGAAGTATAGGTGGTAAAATTTATTGAAAATTAGCAAACACAACATTGGTCACTTGAACAATTCATGAAAGAATATTGAAGGAAGAGAGATTTCACATATAAATATACTATCTTGGACATCTTCTATGATTGTGATCCCCATTAATTATTTTCAAACTTGAGCAAATTAGTTGAAGTTGGACAAGGAAGACAACATAATGAGTTATGTTTGGGTATATTTGTATAGAAGTTATATTGTTATGGATCCTCCAACACGTGGTGCTTGCTTAGGACGTTTTTGCTAGCCAAAAATTCATACTAAGTAGAGATACTACTTGTGCATACAAAAATCCTTAAACCCAGTTTCTTGCCATAGGTGTCCATCATATCTACCTATGGATTGAATAAGATCCTTCAAGTAAGTTGTCATCGGTGCAAAACACAATAAAAATTGCTCCTAAGTAAGTATGATCTTTTATTGTAAGGGAAAATAAGCATTGTACGAACTTGTGATGGTAAAGAAATAAAAGCGACGGACTGCATAATAAAGGTTGCTATAATAAAGGGCAATATAATGTGGCGTTACTTTACTTTAAGGGCTTGCACATCCAAAAATAAAAAGCGCATGACAACCTCTGCTTCCCTCTACGAAGGGCCTATCTTTTACTTTTATGTGTTTACTTTTATGCAAGAGTAAATAGCATTCCTTCTCATTTCAACCTCAATTATTCTCTAAGTTGGCAAGTATCATGTGGTGAGGAAAGATCCAAGCATATATGGCCATTCAAATATATTTGATCAGGAATTATTATTGTTGACAATTATCTATATGATAAATAAGTTGGGAGGTGAAACATTAAGCCCCTATCTTTCTATGTGTTTGATGGATGCTATTTTTTCGAAAAATATGCTTTGAATGTTAGCAATCATGGAAGACTATACGATAGTCGAGTATGTTGAATTTGCTAAATCAAAGCTCTTACATAGACCCTTCCTGGAAATAAGATGAATTGCAATTGTTTGATGACTGAAAACATAGTTTGTTAGTTTTCAAGAAAGTTTATGGTCTATACTTTAGCATGTGAATAGCTTGCTACTTGATCATGAGAAGTTTTATGAGATGAGCTATTGTTTATGATATATAATGATGCTAGAAAAAGTGTTTGGAACTATCATTAATCAAAATTATGCACTATGCTAGCATTCACCCTTCATAAATTATTTCTTTTATCATTTACCTACTCAAGGACGAGCAGGAATTAAGCTTGGGGATGTAGATACGTCTCCAACGTATCTATAATTTATGAAGTATTCATGCCGGATTGATGCTGTTTTCAGTAGAGCTACCGTGGTGTTGTTTTTTGTGCAGAAATAAAAGTTCTTGAAATGGGCTAAAAAATTACGGTAATCGTTTATGGATCAGAAGAGATCCACGAAGAACTGGAGCTGGACCAGGAGGTGACCGAGGGGGCCACAAGACTGGGGGGCGCCCACCCCACTAGGGTGTGCTTCCCAAGCTTGTGGGTCCTTGGGCACCCCCTGACTTGATTCCAATGCAAAGTACCCCTTTATATACAGTAACCTCCGAAGAGAACCCTAGATGAGAAGTTTCACCGCTGCAAGCCTCTATAGCCACGAAAGTCAATCAAGACCCTGTTTCGACACCTTGCCGAAGGGGGAAATCATCACCAGAGGCCATCTTCATCATCACGGTGGCCACCATGATTAGTAGGGAGTAGTTCACCCTCGGGGCTGAGGATATGTACTACTATCTATGTGTTTGATCTCTCTCTCTCTCTCTCTCTCTCTCGTGTTCTTGATTTGGCATAATCTTGATGTACCGTGAGCTTTGTTAATATATTCGGGTCTTATGGTGTTCTTCCCTCTCTACCTTCTTGTGATGAATTGAATCCTTTCCTTTGAGGTTTTGTTTTGTCAGATTAAATCTTTTCGATGTGAGAGCACTTGATGTATATCTTGCGATGGGATATCCGTGATGACAATGGGATGTTCTATTGATTCACTTGATGTATGTTTTTGTTATCAACTTGCGGATTCCCGTGGTGACATTGGGGTAATCTATGCATAGGGTTTGATACGCATTTTCATATTCCTTTCTTCGATAGAAATCTTGGGGTACTCTATGAAGTTCTTTGTGTTGGATTGAATATTATGAATCTGAAGTGTACGGATACTTGTGGTGACATTGGAGTATCTAGGTGACGTTAGAGTTGGTTGATGTGTATCATATGGTGTTATTTTAGTACGAGCTCTAGGGATGTTTGTGACACTTATAGGAATAGCTCAATGGATTGATCGGAAAGAATAACTTTTAGGCGGTTTCATACCCTACAAACAATTTCATCTTATGTCTCTACAATATTAACTTTGGAGTGATTCTTTGTTGCATGTTGAGGGATTGTTATATGATCCAATTATGCTATCATTGTTGAGAGATTTTGCACTAGTGAAAGTATGAAACCTATGCCTTGTTTTCAAGCATTGTAATACCATTTTTGCTCACTTTTGTTACTAGTTACCTTGCTGTTTTTTATATTTTTAGATTACAAAAATGTATATATACTATCCATATTACACTTCTATCACCATCTCTTTTTCGAACTAGTGCACCTATACAATTTACCATTGTATTGGGTGTGTTGGGGACAGAAGAGACTCTTTGTTATTTGGTTGTAGTGTTGTTGGAGAGAGACCATCTTCGTCCTACGCCTCCCACGGATTGATAAACCTTAGGTCATCCACTTGAGGGAAAATTGCTACTGTCCTACATAACTCTGCCCTTGGAGGCCCAACACGAGTCTACAAGAATAAGTTGTGTAGTAGACATCAGCGAAAAATGCGATCGACCTGGTATGCCTTGAAGTGTCCTGCGATGACTGTCACAGCATGCCTGTAAGCCAGCATGAGGGGTTCTTTGGAGTCCAAAATCCCAGAAACTTGCTAAGCAAGCAAATTTGAGTCACCTAGACATCTCACCCGGATAAGATTCATCTCCTTGGCCATATAGAGTCCATGAAGCAAAGCCTCGTATTCAGCTACATTGTTACTATAGGGAAACATGAACCTCAAAACATAACAAAACTTATCACCTAATGGAGATGTTATGACTACTCCAGACCCCGTGCCTTTCAATTGTCTAGACCCATCAAAGTGTATTGTCTGGCTTCTCGTCGGGGGCTTGCATCTCAGTCCAATAATTAATAAAATCAACCAGAGCTTGAGATTTGATGGTTGTCTGAGGCACATACATCAGATGATGTGGACCAAGCTCACTAGCCCACTTTGAGACCCGGCCCATGGCTTCCCTATTCTGGATGATATCTCCCAGAGGCACAGAACTGACCACAGTGATGGGATACTCCTAAAAATAATGTTTTAGTTTTTGACTGGCCATGAAGACACCGAAGGCCAGCTTCTGCCAATGTGGATAGCGTTGTTTTGACTCTATCAACACTTCACAAACATAATAGACTGACCTCTAGACTGGATATTCCAACCCTCCTCTTTGCGCTCCACGACAACTGCCACACTTAGTGCTTTGTTATTGGTAGCAATGTATAGGAGCAACGAATCTTTGTCATGAGGAGCTGCAAGGACAGGTGGTTCCGACAACTGTTTCTTGAGGAGCTCTAAAGCTTTATCTGCTTCATCACACTAGACAAAATTATTGGATTTTTTAAGCAACTGGTACAAAGGGATATCCTTCTCCCCAAGACGGCTGATAAACCGGCTCAAAGCTGCCACACGACCCGCCAGTTTCTGAATAACATTGATGTTGGTTGGCTTGGCTATTGTGGTGATGGCTTTGATTTTCTACGGGTTGGCTTCGATTCTCGGCTCAGACACCAGAAAATCTAGTAGTTTGCCTGTAGGAACATCGAACACACATTTGGCCAGGTTGAGCCTCATCTAATAGACTCGGAGATTGTCGAAAGTCTCTTTCACTACAAAAAAATACACTTCAGTGATGTTACGTGTTTGTCACAGTAGGTTGCGTCTTTTGTCATGCATGTACATCCATGACGATTTTATCACAGAATCAAGATAGTCATACCTGTGCTGTCGTAGAAGTGTTCCATGACATTGCCAAAATTATCATCACGGAAGTGTCCACTTCCATGACGATAAATCGCGCGTCACAGAAGTGCTTTCGTCAAGGGTGACCGACACGTGGCATCCACCGTAACGGAACGCCGTTAAGCTATCGGGTCCGGTTTTGGATCCGATAACCCGTTAACATCCCAGACCAATGGGGATTTTCCACGTGTAAAATCATCATTGGCCGGAGGAAACACGTGTTGCCTCACCGTTGGGACAGATGTCATCTACTCATTGGACAGGAGGCGCCTATGATAGGTCGACACGTGGCATGGCCCAGCAGTGGCCCATTCCGGTGAAAAAGGCCGGCCCAGTAAAAATTAGCAGGCCGACCAATATAAGGCCTCCTTGTGTCAGGTCCATTTAAGCCCACGGCCCATACGAGATGTGCCAATTCGGCCTGTCAACGGCCCGTTAAAGATTTGACACCATTGCAGCCCATCGTCAGTTCGAGCCTATTAACAGCTCACTATATATTTGGGCTCAATATTGTCCCGATGAGATTTGAGCCTGTTAACGGCCCATTCAATGGATGGGCCAATTTTCAGGATGTACATCTTTCGGCCTTTTAGCGACCCATTTAAATGTTGGGCTAATTTTCGGCCCGGTGTGTCTTTCAGCCTGTTGACGGCCCATAAATGAGATGGGCCATTTGTAGTCGGACCAGAGTTTCGGCCTTTTAGTGGCCCATTTAAGTGTTGGGCCAATTTCCGGCCTGGTGTCCCTTTCAGCCTATTGACAGCCCATAAATCAGTTGGGCCATTTGTAGTCGGACATGAGTTTTGGACTTTTAGCGACCCATTTAAGTGTTGGGCCAATTCCTGGCCCTGTGTGCCTTTCAGCCTGTTAACGGACCATATATGAGTTGGGCCATTTGTAGTCGGACCTTAGTTTTGGCGTTTTAACGGCCCATGCCCTTCATGGTCCAATACCAGCCTAGTTTCTCTTTCGGCCTGCTAAAGGCCCACAACACAGTTGGGCCATTTACAATACGACCTGACTTTCGGCCTCTTAGCGGCCCATGCTCTTAATGGTCCAGTACAAGCCTGCTGTCTCTTTTGGCCTGCTAAAGGCTTACAATATAGTTGGGCCATATGTAGCCCAAACTTAGTAACGGCCTGTTAACGGCCCGTGAAATCAATTGGGCCCACCTATTGCCCGCTTTGATGTCGGCCTGATAACGACCCGGGAGGTAAGAGGGTCGACCATTAACTTTCAGCCTAGTAACGACTCATTAACTTAATCGGCCCACTAAAGTTCGTACATGTCTTTAGGCCAAATTAGATATTTGAGCCCATTACGACGAGCAATTATGCACAGGACCAAAACCGATCAAGCAAAGGTACGACATATAGGGAAAAACATTGCACATCCAGCATGTATTACAGGAAATTACATCCACTGGGAAATCAAAGATTGATGCCAGTGCAAATAAATGAACAGAACCTAACGATCTACAACGTCACAATCTGCAACCTCTGCATGGATGATGCCCATAAGCATGTGGGCAAGTTCTTGCTGCTTTGCTACACTGTCTCTGAAAACATTGGCCAGTTGTTGTGTCACACGACTCTACACCTCTGATTCCTCCACCATTTCCATCATTGCTTCAACCATTAATTGGTTCACAAACATACATTTATTTCGTTGCATTCGAGACAGAGGATACTAAACAGATTCAGATGGCGATTTTGGCAGGCTTGTATTATTGATAGTGGAGAGTGTCTCGACCACTGCATCATAACATAAATTAGGAGGGGAACCAAACAGATTAATCATGAGTTATTGCCATATTACCTGGCCTAGATTTATTGGAAAGAAACAATGGGGTTGCCTTGCTATTTTCAGAGTTTGTCTTCTTATCTTCAGCAGCCTGCACCAAATTAACACACTAGCATTGCTATCATTAGCCAAGTCAGATAATAGGAAAGCAACATTGACACAACGAACGTTTGGGCAACTAGCCTACACCAAATTAACACAATATGGCACAACTATCATCAGCCAGGTAAGGTAATACGAAAGCAACATTGACACAATGAATGAATGGGAAACTAGAGCAGCACTACAATTCAGTAATGTGCATGATATGAGATAGTACACTCATGCAACTCAGTATGCAAAACTACCAGGCAGTTTTCCTTACAAAAATCAACATTGGAGCCTTTAACATTTTGCTACAACTAATTTTAGATCAGATAAAGGTTAGATTCACGCCGATTAACAAAATACATGCTGATATAAAAATATAGTGATATACAATAGGTACTTACATCAGCATTGGAGCACAGAGAATTCCCGCAAGATATTTTCCTCGAAGGCGATCCAAATGGAGGAAGTCTTCTACCGTTTAACCTTATTTTCTAAAATATAGATGGGTAAGAAACATGTAGAAAATATGATCAGAATGCTATAAAATTTCATGATGCAAGGATAGGCACACGCTTCTTGGAATGGAGTTGACATTCTTTTGCTGGACTGGAGCGCACTAGTACTTTGGCCACTGGAATCTGCTTATTATTAGTGGGAGTTGGGTTTCTTTGTGCTGGAGCAATATCTATGAAAAATGGAGTTGGTTTATTATCTCCTGGCGTCTGGATCTTTTGCAAAGACCTAGTTTGTAACCCTTCAGATTCTAACATAGCCATCTTCCCCTTGCATGCATTATATAGAAGAATGGTGCTTCAATTATAAAACATGCTACAGCAGAGATGGAATAGGTACTAAAGAATAGAAAGGCATGACATATTGACATGTATTCCCTCCATCTGGAAATAAATGGATGGGTCTAGGCGTATTTCAGTTCTAGATACATCCAGTTTTATCCATTTCTGCGACATGTAATCCAGACAGACGGAGTATGATGTAAGAGCTAGGGATACGACATGACAACACAGTAAAGAAACCACTGAAAACCCACTGCAGAACCAAAGTATTCAAACCCACTGATATGAGATAGTACACTCATGTAGCTCCGGATGCAAAACTACCAGGCAGTTTTCCTTACAAAAATCAACATTGTGGCCTTTAATCATACATTTTGCTACAACTAAATTTAGATCAGATAAAGGTTGGATTCACACCGATTAACAAAATACATGCTGATGTAAAAATATAGTGATATACAACAGGTACTTTCATCTGCATTGGAGCACAGAGAATTCCTGGAAGAATCTTTCCTCACAGACGATACCCGTGCAGAAATTCTTCTATTTGTTAAGCTTATTTTCTAAAAGAGAGATGGGTAAGAAACATGTAGAAAATATGATCAGCATGCTATAAAATTTCATGATGCAAGGATACGCACATGCTTCTTAGAATGGAGTTGACATACTTTTTCTGCACTGGAGCGGACTAGTTCTTTGGCCACTGGAATCTGCTTATTATCAGTAGGAGTTGGGTTTCTCGGTGCTGGAGCAATATCTATAAAAACTGGAGTTGGTTTATTATCTCCTGGCGTTTGGATCTTTTGCAAAGGCCTTGTTTGTAACCCGTCAAATTCTAACATAGTCGTCTTCCCCTTGCATGCCTTGTATAGAAGAATGGTGCTTTAATTATAAAACATGCTACAGCAGAGAGATGGAATAGGTACTGAAGAATAGAAAGGCATGACATATTGACATGTATTCCTTCCATCCGGAAAAAATGGATGGGTCTAGGCGTATTTCAGTTCTAGATACATCCTTTTTTATCCATTTCGGCAACATGTAATCCGGACGGAGGGAGTATGGTGTAAGAGCTAGGGATACGACAGGACAACACAGTAAAAAAAACACTAGTTGAATGTAAAACTGTATGCTAGCGGAATACGTACAGAAAAAACTAAGGCAACATACACGTGTATGATTGGGAAACTAAGATGGCATTGCAATAGAGCACTAGAACAACACTTGAATGTAAAAAACATGGTATGGTAGACAGATGAAGTACATACTGATGAATAACAATGCATAAGATATTCAGAAGCATGATGTCCAAATTAAGCAAATGGCATTGCGATAGAGTAGAATGATAGTACATGAATTTGAAAACATGTTATCGTGAATGGAATAGGTACTGAAAAATAGGAAGGCATGACATATTTACATGCATGATCAACATGCTAAGCACATGGCATTGCAACAGAGTAGATACACTCCAGGACATTATATGCATGTTGTTCCCATATCACAGGCCAAGTTAGAGCAAGGACCTTGTGAGGTGAAGAGGATTCATCATCTTTCTGCAAGTCTTCTTAAGAACTGCCTTTACATGTTCCATCATATTGGGTATCATTGACATCAAGTTTATTGGCCTTTACATTCCTCCGTGAGGTGCTTGTGGATATATCAGTGTGTGCAATTATATCTGACATGCATGGAAGACAACTAGTAGTTAGATTTATGTAATGAGTGCCTGTAGGAGACGAAATAAATAGTAGGACTAGGGTTAACTAGCAGCAACAGGTCTCAAAAACTAAAGGGAGAACACAGATGAAAGCTACGGAATATGTATCATTTGTACTCGAGATTAACTAGATGGCACACAAAAGTATTAAAGAACAACATAGGTAATACTAGAAGTGGTATAATACTATAATCACCAGCCTGTGGGATAGCATTGGCTGATGGATGTTAACTATGGAACAAGTTACCTAAAGAACAAGTATCTTAGCTGAACTATGGAACAACGTTAACTCCTGAACAAGACCTGTAAGAGATCAGCATGAATATACAGTGAAATGAGATAATCTATTTTCCATGCTTAGATGAATAACAAAGCCATAAATGTTGCACACAAGTAAGATGAGGGTACAACCTATCTGGTCGCCATCCATAGGAGTGAGCATCATGTGATGACTTGTTGATGGCCCTGCAGTTGTTGTGGCTGTCCATGTCGGGCACGCACATTCGATGCAGGGAACTGTTGAGTGGGGACTATAGCTCCCTTCTGGTGTATGATTCCCTTGTTGGAGCATCCGCGGTGAGTCGGAAGATGGTGTGGCTGAAGATGCAGATAACGCATAATGTTAAGAACAACATATCTCTTTGATCTGAAGAAATACACTAAGAGATCAACAGCAAGGTACAAGAGTGGTCACACGTCTGTTGACTAAAGACTAAATTGGGGTCACACGGTTTTATTTTATTTTGTTACTGTCCGATCTACGCCGGATGGATTGATGGTCGTCTTGTGCCTCCCGGTTAACACTGTTCGGAATCTTCCCCGAAGAGCCAGCGACCAACGACAGAGCAGTCTGCCTCCGTCGTCCGTGGCCCCGGCCAAAACCCCGCTCACCTCCCCACCGCACTGCCGTGGTTGCGCCGCCCCAGCGCCAATCCACAAAGACTCCCCGTCATCCAGATCCGGCGGCGGTAGTACCTTTAACCCACGCAACTCTAAGATAGCCATCTAAGCGTTTCTTCCGCGGAAAACTTGCGGCCCCGCACCCTTATGTTAGACACTAGCCAACCGGCAGCCTAGGAGCTCCACTGCCTCGAGGGGTGCTCCTTCCCATTGGGAGTCGATTGGCCCAGAATAAAATTTGGACAACTAACGCTGAAATAAAGTGATTTGAGATGAGGGTGCGACCTATCTGGCGGCATGGTGAAGTAGGCAGGTCCAGCTGCCGAGTCGGTGAGGCCGGCACGGTTGCGGTGGCGACCGACGGCAGGGAAACAATGATGTCACGACGGGCGACGGTGACGGGGAAGCAGCGCTGGGACTCTCGACGGATCCGAAGTTGGAGCCGCTCTGGCACCGTGAACAACGGCAAGGGTGAATCGGCTCCGGTACGGTTCACGCGGCCATCGTCGAGGCAGCTCCAGTAGCACGGAGTAAGAGGCACACGGCCCAGTGCATGACGGCAAATGTACAACGTCTCTGGCATTAGGGAGGAGGGCGGCTGTGAAATTGGTGCGGTGGGGGGAGCCATGGAGGAGGGGCTGAGGTTTCGCGGCTCAGGAGAAGGGAGCTTCCGCGGAGAAGGTGATTTGGCGTCCATGAGGTATGAATGGGGGGGATTGGGAGGGGAGTGGAACCATGTCTTACGGACGCATTTTTCTGAAATGTGAGGGGGAGTTACAGTTCTACCCTTGCCTTTAGGCTTCTCGGCTTGGGTCTGTGTACTGAGGGTTGGGGATAGTAGAGTAACTTTGCTTCTCCCCAAATAGTGGGCGGGAGCGATTTCGGGCGATGCCGGGGATATACCCCGCGACATGACCAGGCCGGAGTTATAACCTGGCTGGGGCTTGGTAAACCGGCAGGTGATAAACCGTCTGACAGTTAAGATAGATGGCTAAGACAGACGGTAAACCGGCAGGAGTTAAGTCAGATGATAACCCAGCAGGAGTTAAGTCAGATGATAACCCGACAGGAGTTAAATCAGATGATAACCCAGCAGGAGTTAAGTCAGATGATAACCCGGCAGACCGTCATAAACCAGCACCAGTCATAAACCGGCAGACCATCATAAACTGGCACCATTCATAACCCGACAGACAATGATAACTGGGTTGCCATGGGTTATGAAGCCCGAGACGTTATGAAGCCCAAGACATTAAGAAGCCCATGAAGGGAAGTCAAAATAGTTTAAGTCTTAGTTCAAGATGGACTCTACCTGTAACCCGCCCCTTCAACTTATATAAGGAGGGGCAGGGCACCCCAAGAGGGGGAGACGATCTTAAGGGTTAGACATAACTGGGAGATCCAGAGATAACTGGGAGATCCAGTTTACGGTGAGTCCCTGGTGATGATAATGAGACCTAGCCACAAACCGCATGTAGGGTTATTTCCGGATGATGTTTCCCGGGGCCCAAAGCTGTCTAAATCTTTGTCTTGTGTTGCGTTTTCTCGATTCTGCTCAACCCCTCTCAAGGTACCACATATATGTGCCGGCCTCGCGACTAAGTCCTCGCACTAAGGACATCTGACGTGATAATTCCACGACAGTTGGCGCCCACCGTGGGGCCGCGCACGGTGGTGGTGAGTTTTTGGAGGGATCTCTTTAAAGGGATCGAGAAATTCACAATTTTCTAGAGGAAGGAGATTTATCAACGAAGGATTTATATTATTTTGAAGGCAAGAAGTCAGATCTAGTACCGGAGCAAGTTTGAGTTCAAAGGAAAATTGGGGGGCTGATCAGCTTCTCTCGGCCACTATCTCGCAAATCGCTGGGGCTGAAGGTTATCCCGTCGTGGTCAAACATCAATTTAGCAAAAGGCTCAAGACTTGCGTCTAAAATCGCCCAGAGCAAAAGAAAAGTTAATCCGGATGGAGGTCCCATCTTGTGTATGTTTCGGAGATTAAAAATCAAAGATTGTCGGTTCACGACCCAGAAAAGATGGCCGCGGTCCGTGGCTAATCTGTCTCCTCAGCCATGAGCCGCCCTTGCGTCGAGCATCGAGTTGTCACATCTCCTCCACTACAACCTGCTGCGTCGCTCCCCTGTCGTCACATTGATTCGCCCCGGTACAAACTGCCCCCGTGGTCCTGCATTAAGTTGCCGCTGCCTCTATCGGTTTGTACTGCCGCTGTGGTCGGCGACCTTCTTCGAGTGCTTGCGTCAACTCTACAACCGCAAATTGTTACCTTCGCTAGACCATTCTAGCTCCGTGGAGGGGTTAGTCTGGAGCATAGTGAATCCGAAAAGCTCCTTAAAGACTGGTGGAGATCCGGCGAGTCAGGCATTCGTTTTAACTGATACATATCGACGGACAATTTTCAGAGTCAGAAATTGCTTCCTGATGTTGGAGTAAGGCAGCTGCCGCTTTCCGTGATGACCCGCCTTGCTGCACATGGTCTCGCAGCCGGCCACTGCGGTCAACGACCGGATCCCCGTATCAACCATGCGCCAGGCCGCTTTACCCCGTCCGCCACCACCACAATTTGCCGCCGCTTTACCCCTGCTACAAGCAGTTGTCGTCGCCCCGGTTCACGGACGAATCCGAGCCGCCCTCGCTGATTTGCTGTCGCACCGCTACTATGAGCCAGACCCGGCCCTGAGCCTCGTCAAGCCACTGTCCGATTCAGGTGCAGTCTGGGCAGGCTGCCGTCCGCCCTGGCCCTGCTAAGTCGCCGAGCGGCCGCATCTTCTCCCCTGGAGCCGCCTCGTTGCGGGCCTCCTTTTCAACCGCAGGCCACCTCTGCCTCCGCTGCAACCCACCATGGGTGCGGCCTCGCCTCACCTGCCGCCTTGTATGCCCCAACCTCAAATCGCCGTGCCTCCCTCGACTCGCCGACCGTGCTGCAGCTGCGTGACCGTAGCCCGTTGGGGGGCATGCCTCAAGCCGCTGACGCGCCAAGTCGCCGCCGTGACCCGACTCAGGACGGGCCTCCTCACCAGTCGTGGAAACCGCCTTGCGCTCATGACTCGGCCGCGCCCCTACGACCCGACGCTGAAACACCACCGCGGCCTCGACCCGTTGCTCCTGCCGTAGCTCTCGCCTTCGAATCATCTTAACCGCCAGTGTCGCCATAAACAGCCTGCGCACTCACTCCGCGCGCCCGGGATGGGTCACTGCTCGCGGCCACTACCTGCGCTGCACCCTGCAGCTCTGCCCAGTGCCCCTCTGTCGCCCCGCTGTCGCCGTGGGGTGCCTCGCCCTGCCTTGGTCACCTCCATGGCACGGCCGAGCCTCGCCTCCCCTCGCGCGGGCGCCTGGTCGCACCCCCTCCAGCGGCGCTCACTCCGCTCTCCGTCGGACCGCGTCCGAGCCTCTCCCCGCGCACCTCTGTGGCCGCGCCCGTCGGCTCGGCCTCGCCCTCTTCTGTACCCGCAGCAGGCCGCACACCACTCTAGCTCCCGCGGCCGTGTGCGCGCCGGCTGCACCAAGTCGACTGGCCCTGGCCAAACCCGCTGCGGTTCCAGCTCTCGCGCCTAAACCGGCCACGACCGCGCCTCTACAACTCGCCGCTGCCGCGGACGCATCTCGTCGACCTGCCGGGTTGAACCGGCCCTATCATCGCGAGTCGTCCCCGTCCTCAGGCTGCCCCTCGTTTAGCTCTGTGCCCGAGCCGCTGGTTGCTGTCGTCGCGTCTGCAGGTAGCTGCTCCTATCGCGAGCTCGTGCCGAGTCACCGCCTCCGTCTCTACAGCCATGAGATCCGTTACTGCGGCCCATGCTGAGCTGTATCGCCTCAACGACCGCTCCGAGTCACCACCTACTGCTGCCTTGTTAATCCGCCTTGTTAACTCGTTACTACTGCTCCCCGCGCGCCGGTTCACCACAACTGCGAGCTGCTGCCATCCCCGCGCGCCTTCACCGGTTTGAGAGTCACTGGCAGGCTGCCCCGTCCTGCAGTTGCCTCCGCTGTCGGGCTTCAGTGTGTTTTCTTCAGGTTCAGCTACATCTGCACGTACAGTGGCCAACTGCCAATGAAACCAAGGAATTACTTCATGTACTATTGATTCTGTCATCCGCGGCAGCTATCTTCTAAAGTTAATATAGAATTAATGACATGGCAATGTGTACAGTCTGCAATACTGACCATAAGATCTGCAGCTGCTGCTAGCAGAGAGCAAGCATTTGCGATTACGCAGCCGTGGTGACTGAAGAAACTGATTTTGAAGATATGGTTCAGTAGGAAAGGATTGGATCAGCTGCTGATTGGGAACAGACGGTCTGAGTGGTGTTGCTGTTTTTGCTGTCAAATTTGTGAGATCTTGTGAGGAGTTCACACGTGAGCCAACGGTCTTAAGGCTGAGTCAATCTTCCTAACAAGAAAATCCCAGCCAATGCAAAGTACTAGCAAGGCTAATGCCAATTGATGAGCGGGGCAAATATGCATGTAATATTGCACGTCAAGACATTTGTGCCCGGAGCAGAGATAAGAAAAAGCTCTATGGACTCGCCGAACAAAACAATCAAGTCAATTGATTCATGGCCAAGGTATGATCCGGTCCTCGTGCGCCAGCGTCGGAGGCGACATATACATCTGCACCGCCCGTGCCGGGTGTTTAAAGACCCAGAGAATAACCCGGAGGGTTTCTGCTCGAACCGCCGGGACCATATTAAGTTGCCGAGCTGCTTAAACCGCCTCTGTCGCGATGAACGGATCATCCATTTTCCGAACAAAAAACATCAGGTGATATCCGTCTGGTTTGTTTTCATAGCACATTAATTTTTGTGTGAACAATTACTTTGGCATGTGATATTTTTTGACGCAGGACAATTGTTCATTACAAATGAGGCGTTATATTACGAGCACGGAGCACGTGCTAGCAACGTTCTACATCAGTGTTTCGTCCATGTCATACCACCCGGTGAATGAACGTGCGCAACTCGCCGTCCCTGTGGCCTGCTTTACATCAACATACCGGGCCGCACCTGTCTGCATGATCTATTTATTGCGTATGAGCACGTCACACCTTGGGTAGCCCGGTTTTCTTTCAGAAAATTGGAGGCAAGTTATCATCAGCGGCTGTCTGTGATGGATGGTTCAATGGGCATGCGCACAAATCACTGCCACTATAGTTTGGTTAACTTCAAACAGCCAGTTGAAAGGAACCATTGGCCGAGTTGCTGAAACGGCTCATACGGGATCATTTATAACCCGCCGCATGCACCTCAACCTTCTGTGGATTTACATCGCATTATCAATGCCAAGGATATATACCTTCTGCTATGGTCAAGTACGGAGGGTCTCAAGACAACTCCTTGAGTCATCTTAAGACTCGGGGGCTATGATGATATGACTCAGCAAGTCTTGCCAGTTTCAGCAAATTCAAGTGCCCCAGGATGTTGAAGGGAAATATAACCCGGTCCCGGAGGCTACTGTTATATTGATGAAAATTTAAAGGCCGTCAGAAATATTCCGGCTCACAATGATGCTTCCGGTTTATAGTCTGGTTTAAGGGAAATCCCGTCTCCCACACAGCGCTGAAGCCCTTAGTATCGGGTTCAAATCCAGTTTAAGAGGAAAGTGTCTCTTGCAAAGCTCAGACACTCTCAATATCCGGTTCAAAATCCCGGTGCAAGAAGAATTTATCTCTTGCAAAAAGTTAAAGGTTGCCGTACATGACATGTTGCCATGATGCGCGGTTCAAATATGCGTATCCTGCCTTATTGGCTTATCATATGGTTGATCACATTTGTGACTACCCTATTGATATGGCTATCAAGCCAATATTATCATAAGAGCACAGCTCTGGTTACTTTGGTAATCCGGCTATCATGCCAATATTGTCATAAGGGGCCAAAGAGAGTCTGCTGCACAACACATCTCAAACATGGGTATCCCTTGAGCACAGCTCACAATATCACTTGGGGGCTATGTTCGGACCATAGTCACACCTCTTGATAGGCTTAAGGCCACCAGGGAAATCACTTGGGGGCTCTGTTCATATCCGAACCATAGCTTATAGCCTCTTGATAGGCTTAAGGCCACCAGGATAATCACTTGGGGGCTCTGGTCATATCCGAACCATAGCTTATAGCCTCTTGATCGGCGTAAGGCCACCAGGATAATCACTTGGGGGCTCTGGTCATATCCGAACCATAGCTTATACCCTCTTGATTAGCGTAAGGCCACCAGGGAAATCACTTGGGCTATGGGTTCGAACCATAGCTACACCTCTGGATAGGCATAAGGGCACCAGGGAAATCACTTGGGGGCTTGGTCGTATTCGAACCATAGCTACACCTCTTGATTGGTGCAATGCCAAAATTATGACTACTTGGGGGCTCTGGTCGTATCCGAACCATAACTTAAACCCTCTTGATCATACACATACATCATCATATATTGCGTCATACATTGCATCATCATTACATCATCATAGCATGTATCATATGGGCACGGATATACCGATTTATATTGCAGGAATCGGTTTTCAAACAAGGTTATATTATTCAAACCTTTAAATAGCCAACATGGCTGGATTTTTATCATGGTTATCAGTAACCGATATTATGATTAAGGTTTTCAAAGTCGCTTTAGCGCAATGGATATTACCGATGGATATGATTCATTTTGTAATGAAAGGAATAAGTTCCGAGTCGCTGCAGGCTTACGAGCCGGCACTTGGGGGCTACATTATTCAAGTTGAGATCACATCAAATATGCAAGTCTCATGTCACTGCAAGCATGCACCATGACACTTGGGGGCTAATGCAAAGTCATTGTTTGCTCACCTTATTGAAGACCCGACTCATCACATTGTAATGAGCCGGCCCTTGGGGGATACACGTTGCTGTTCAAAGTTTACATGATTATATTTACAAAATCCCTGCTCATTATTACATGACCCGACCCTTGGGGGCTACACTGGTTGAAGTTTTTATGAGCATAAGGCAATTTCAAGTCCCAGGTTGCTGCAAGCATGATAACCCGACACTTGGGGGCTACATAATATGGAGTATTCAGTTTTTACTAGTGACTGAGATGAACAACATAGATTTCTTCAAAGTGGCAGTAATTATATGGAACAAGTCTCAAATCATCACTTCGTTCTGTTCAAGACTGGGAGGCTACAGGTAATGTGGATATAAGAGAGAAATATCTTCCAATTTTCAGTTTTGAGCTAACCAGATTGACCCGGTGTCTGCAACAATTATGACCCGGCGTCACCAACAATTATTGACCCGACGTCACCAATCATGATGGCCTGATGTTTGCAACAATCATGACACGGTGCTATCAATATTTATAAACCGGCAATCTTGGTAATGATAAACCAGCAAGTTCTACGTCCTTAAACTAGCTGAAGATCAGATGAGTATTTCAAGGACCAATATTGTTTTTAAGCATTGGGAGCTGAATCAAAGGAGTTATTCTTCACAATATATTTTCTATGAGAAACCAATGTCAGCAAGTTGATTATGAAGCTGGCCTATTAAATCGGATTTTCTAGAAGAAGGAAGTGGCAAGGACTTAAGGATGACCAGGATCAGTTTAACATGGATAAATCCAAATTAAACTGGGGGCTAATGTCAGGGATATACCCCGCGCTATGACCCGGCCGGAGTTATAACCCGGTTGGGGCTTGGTAAACCGGCAGGTGATAAACCGGCTGACAGTTAAGACAGATGGCTAGGACAGACGGTAGATGATAACCCGGCAGGAGTTAAGTCAGATGATAACCCAGCAGGAGTTAAATCAGATGATAACCCGGCAGGAGTTAAGTCAGATGATAACCCGGCAGACCATCATAAACCGGCACCAGCCATAAACCGGCAGACCATCATAAACCGGCACCAGTCATAACCCAGCAGACAGTGATAACTGGGTTGCCAGGGGTTATGAAGCCCGAGACGTTATGAAGCCCAAGATGTTAAGAAGCCCATGAAGGGAAGTCAAAATAGTTTAAGTCTTAGTCCGAGATGGACTCTACATGTAACCCGCCCCTTCAACTTATATAAGGAGGGGCAGGGCACCCCACGAGGGGGAGACGATCTTAAGGGTTAGACATAACTGGGAGATCCATAAATAACTGGGAAATCCGGTTTACGGTGAGTCCCTAGTGATGACTAGAAGAACACCCGTGCGTTACAACGGGGCCACATTAACTTTAAGAGTTCAATATCAATTATGTTAATATTACATTTAATATTCTCATACATATCAAGTGACATTGACGACCTTTTTACCATCAAATTCTCACACACACTCTCTCCCTCCCTCCTCCTCACTCTCTCTCCCCCTCTCCCTCTCTCTCTCTCTCTAACACACACACATATCCATCTTATTGGGTACGGGACCATAATCCATCTATTTCACACGCACACGCGCTAGTGCATAACAATATGGATTATAAAACAGGTTCAAGGTAGTAACAAGGATTCTTCTCATGCATTAATAAACAAATGTTCTGCACTGAAGACAAGATAACCAATTCCCAAAGTGCATCAGAGCATCACAGAACATTACTGGCAAGATAAATGCACGACGATACACCCGACTCATTTAATTAATATAATTAAATTATCAGTAAATTAGTCACCAAACTGCTCGGATGAACCAGAACAGAGCCGACATATATCATCCTAGACAAACGCAACATCAACCATTTACCTTGGTACTTTAGGGACCGACAGGAGGATGCATGTAGAAGCGCTTCTTGCCTGCGAATCCACAGTTAGAGAGAGAAATTGGAACCCATTCCCATCACCAACTGATAAAGAAAGCATGTAAGAAAATTGATATCGGGCCAACTTGGATCTTTGGTGATTGTCCGCCGATATGGAGAATTTAGGAGGGTGGGTGCAGGGAGTGGCCTTGTGGATGATGGATGGAGGCGCGGAGGGATGTGGTCACCGGAAGGTCGAAAGCGGAGAGGGTCGGGCATGTTAGGTGGAGCCGGTGGTGCGCGACAACCGGAGGCGGCCCAATCGTGGGCGGTGAACCGACGATAGCCTCGGCCCATCTCTCGACGTAGCGAAGATAGAGAGGGCGGCACTGCCGGTGCTCGAGGCCGCCGCTCGGCACCATCTACATCGAGGGGAAAGAGAGGTGAGAAAGTGATAGGGTGATGCGGGGCTAGGGATTGCGGAGGAGGGTGGGGGTGTGCGATTTGAATGGATGGTTCTGCCCACCGTTTTCTTGTACGTGGCGGTGGAGACGGCAGCGTCCAGCCATGCAGGCAAGGCATGGGTCGAGCCAGGCACACGGCAAGGCGCAGTAGCAGAGGCGGGGGCGATTTTTTGCTACTGAGATGCAGGGTGTGGGATTGATCGTTCATGTTCTATTTTCCTTTTTAACGGGAGATGGATGCGATTTTTTCACGAGGGGAGAGATGCGACCACGTACAGATTCCATAATAAATTAATTAGGTCCATAACGGGATTTCTTTACAATGCGTTAAGATTTATGTGTTAGTTTTCTTAATAAAGAAATGCACTGATGTAGGGATCGATTGATTCAGATAAGGAAAGATAGATTAGTGATCTTTTGTATGTTAGGAAATTAGTGGTTTGCAAGGAAAGAGTGGAGAGAAAAAGAACCAATGCGACCACGTATAGATTCCATAATAAATTAATTAGGTCCATAACGGGATTTGTTTGCAATGCGTTAAGATTTACGTGTTAGTTTTCTTAATAAAGAAATGCACTGATGTAGGGCGCGATTGGTTCGGGTAAGGAAAGATAGATTCGTGATCTTTTGTATGTTAAGAAATTATTGGTTTGCAAGGAAAGAGTGGAGAGAAAAAGAACCAGTACGAGGGGGTGGTGGGAGGTGGGACGAATAAAAACCGGACGAAATTGGGAGGTGGGAGGGGGCGAGTAAAAACCGACGAAAAAAACCAACGAAATTGGGAGGTGGGAGAGAGGATGAAAAAAAACCAGGGGAGGTGGGAGGAGGACAAAAATAAACCGTACGAGGCTACCAACTTCTCCATTAGGAGTAGAGATTGTTTGTGAAAATAACATGCGACGACGACTTAGCGAGCGGATCCCCTTAAAAAAGACATAACGAGCAGATTCCCTTAAAACTGGTAGAAATGGATACGATTGATGACATTGATAAATAGTGGTGAATGTTGGCATAATTTACTATCATCATGCATGGAAACGAATCGTCAAGAAAAAGAATACTTCCTATTACTACACTCATAGGAAGCTTCCTAATCTCTGCTATCAAACAGTTTCTGCCCAAACAAGGAAGGAAAGTTATGGACGTGATTCAAAAGGAAACAAACGTTATGAAGATTAATTAATTTAGATTTGATCTTTAGAGATTGATTGTGATTGATTCTTTTACATAAAGACATTACTAAATAATTTGCGTCAGTATGGAAAGTTCTGATCCGTTCAGTTTTTTCGTTGTGTGAGAGGGTGAAGTGAAAATAAACCGATGAAGTGGGGGAGGCGACGAAAAAAATCTATGACAATTAACCTATGAAAAAAAACCGGACGAAAGTGGTGGGACAAAAATTGACCGGCGAAGACTACCAACTGTTCCATTAGGAGTAGAGATTGGTTGGTTCGATTTTTTTTGCGTGGAGGGAACTACCTGGGAGGTGGGAGGGAGTACGAAAATAAACCGTCGCGGCTGAGCGGGAGGTGGGAGCAAGTACCAAAGAAGTACCAAAAAAGACCGGGTGAGGTGGGATGAAAATAAAACCCGGAACGCAACCTATCAACTGAGACATTAGGAGTAGAGATATTAACAAAAGTGCAGATCACGTCCCACTCTTCACTTTTTGACAAAAAACTTCCAAATAGCAATCTTGGTGAGTGATCTCGACCGGGTTCGATCGGCATGGCGTGTCGTTCCTCCAGGAGTGGGTGCTGAGAGGAAGGATGGCAAACCTCCATTGTCAATCGGCCAGAGCTGCATCGTCATTTGGATCAGAGCATGGACGAAATCGAGATGGTAGAGGTTGAGGAATTTGTAGGACGTGAGGGTTTAGGGTGGGCATCACGAGAACTCACCCATATCTTGGGAGACGGCAGACCCGAGGTGCAGTCGTGTTCGTGCTTCAGGGGCTGCCACGTGCTGTCCTCGCCGCCATCGCCTGTCGATGCCACTTCAGCGCCACGAGCATGGGACTGAGGGACGAAGGGAAGAGAAGGGAAGGAAGCGAGCTAATGACGTACCTATGTTTGGTATGTAATACCCTCCATTAAGAGTAGATATTTTCTTAAAATCTGTTATTTTGTTTCCTAATTAATGTGATTGAGCAATTTAAGGTAAGGTTAATTAATTTAGATTTGATATTTAGAGATTGATCGTGATTGATTCTTTCACATAAAGACATTAGTAAAAATAACTTGCACCAGCATGGAAAGTTATGATCCGTTAAGATTTTATTTGTTGTGTGAGAGGGTGACGCGAAACTAAACCGGTGGGGTGGGGGAGGGACGAAAAAAACCAGCGAAATAAAACGGGTGGGAGGTGGGAGGAAGTAACAAAGAAGTACCAAAAAATACCGGGTGAGGTGGGACGAAAGTAAAACCCGGAACGCGACCTACCAACTGAGACATTGACTTAGCGAGCGGATCCCCTTAAAAAAGACATAGCAAGCAGATTCCCTTAAAACTGGTAGAAATGGATACGATTGATGACATTGATAAATAGTGGTGAATGTTGGCATAATTTACTATCATCATGCATGGAAACGAATCATCAAGAAAAAGAATACTTCCTATTACTACACTCATAGGAAGCTTCCTAATCTCTGCTATCAAACAGTTTCTGCCCAAACAAGGAAGGAAAGTTATGGACGTGATTCAAAAGGAAACAAACGTTATGAAGATTAATTAATTTAGATTTGATCTTTAGAGATTGATTGTGATTGATTCTTTTACATAAAGACATTACTAAATAATTTGCGTCAGTATGGAAAGTTCTGATCCGTTCAGTTTTTTCGTTGTGTGAGAGGGTGAAGTGAAAATAAACCGATGACGTGGGGGAGGCGACGAAAAAAATCTACGACAGTTAACCTACGAAAAAACCCGGACGAAAGTGGTGGGACGAAAATTGACCGGCGAAGACTACCAACTGCTCCATTAGGAGTAGAGATTGGTTGGTTCGATTTTTTTTGCATGCAGGGAACTACCTGGGAGGTGGAGGGAGTACGAAAATAAACCGTCTCGGCTGAGCGGGAGGTGGGAGCAAGTACCAAAGAAGTACCAAAAAAGACTGGGTGAGGTGGGATGAAAATAAAACCCAGAACGCGACCTACCAACTGAGACATTAGGAGTAGAGATAATGAGACCTAGCCACAAACAGCATGTAGGGTTATTTCCGGATGATGTTTCCCGGGCCCCGAAGCTGTCTAAATCTTTGTCTTGTGTTGCGTTTTCTCGATTCCGCTCAACCCCTCTCAAACTACCACATATATGCGTCGGCCTCGCGACTAAGTCCTCGCACTAAGGACATCTGACGTGATAATTCCACAACAGGCGAGGATGGCATGTTTTGAAATATAGTGGGCGCGAGCGATTTCGGGCGAGGAGAGCGTGTTTTGAAATAGTGGGCGCGAGCTATTTCGGGCGAGGAGAGCGTGTTTTGCCGACCATGGTTTATGAATTATTCGGCACATGTCATTTCGGCCGAGGAGAAGGCACGCTTGGATGAAGTTACGAACCTACCCTTGATGTACAACGGGCCAATTGATGCGTGTCCCACATAGGACGGTAATTTCGCATCTCCCATTTATTTGCTCGAGCGAATTCCACCGAGCAGGATGTTTAACGGTTCGTTCAAATTTTGGGAGAATGGGCATCCACGTCTACCTTACCAAGTCGATTCGAATCAAATTTTGAAATATTAGCTTGCCACTTCTTTTTTAGATGGAGAGATGATGCTCGGGAGTAATGTGTTTTTACATGCTCGTTGCTAGTGATTTACTATATGACAAATAGTTGACCCACTCAAAAACGTGAATCAAACCCAAAATGAAATATCTCGATTCAATGAAATAGCTCGTTCACTAGGTCAAAATAGTGAACTAAATCCAAAATTGAACACCTCAATCGAGTAGCATGTTGTACAGTATTATAGTACTCCATGAACATGTTGAAAGTCAAATTAATGAACTTGTTTGATATACGCATATATCCGTTCATGTGTGGATTGCAGACAACATGTTCTCCAATTTAAATATTTGAATGCAAGTTTATATCGAAACATGGTTTATATCAGTCTTTGATGCATAAAATGTGACCTCCCCCTCTCCCGGACTCCTGCTCTCTCTCTCTCTCTCTCTCTCTCTCTCTCTCTCTCTCTCTCTCTCTCTCTCTCTCTCTCTCTCTCTCTCTCTCTCTCTCTCCGACAATCTTCAATTATGTCGCATGCATCCGACACGCCAACCTTGTTGGTCCCTCTCCCTTTCTCTCCATCTCTCTCTCTCTTTTTGTGTGTGTGTGTGTGGGGGGGGGTCTTTCTAGTTCGCATGCATATATACTCCATCTACAGGTCTCTCTCGCACACTATGTATGATACTCTAACTAGTCCAAGCTAGATATCTTGGGTGCACTCATTGTACGCACACAAATTCCTTGGCTCGTTGCCCATAACTCTCTCACGCACCACTCTATCATTTCGGAGCTCTTCCCCCTCTCTCTCAAACTCTCCATCTACCTGGGTCACACATACACATGCATATCTCACTCGCACTCGATAGGCCCATCTAAAACTCTATCTCTCTCCTTCGTTCTCTCTCCATCTCACACGCACACACACAATCTCATGCCTATCTAGCCAAGTATGATGGTCTCTCACTCAATTGTAGGCACACACAGTCCCCCCTATATGTATATGACTAGGTAATCTTAGTCTCCATCACAAACATGTGCATGGTCTATCTCGATTTGTCTCAGGGCATCTTTCTATTGCGCACACACCTCCCTCGATCTCCCACCCGTATAGTCCCCTCATGATCTCGAGGGGATCTCTCTATCACAAACAAACCCTCTCTCCCTCCCCATGCGTCCATGTCCTCCATGTGTCCCTATCGACCTTTGTTCCTTGTTGGCCAGACCTCTATTGGACATGTGCTACAGGGGTGTCTCTCTCCGTTGCAAACAATCACACACTAGCTATCTTCGTGTATCTCCTCACCTCGCTTTTCTATCTCAGATATGCATGCGTGATATGAACACACACTCTCTCTCTCTAATTTATCGTTTGTTGTCACTTTCTTTCACACACATAATCTTTTTGCACACTTACTCATTCTCCTTCACACGCACTTGATCTGTCTCGACTTAGGCACTCTCCTAGGTCCATAGCATATAGATTTATTGAAAAGTCAAACATCACAAAGTTTGACCATGTACGTGGAAAAAACAATTACATCCAGAACGGAAAACATATACCATTAGATTCACCATGAGATGTAGTTTTGTATGATGTATCTTTGGTATTGTAGATATAAATAACATTTGAGTAAACCTGATCAAAGTTTCCAAACTTTGACTTCTAAAAATTTTACATGCACTGCATTATCGAGCGGATGGAATATCTCTTTCCCCCTCTCAACTATCTAACGCACCACTCAGCCTTATCGGGGCTCCTCAATCTCTCTCAAACTTTATTGGTCAGTTTGGTTCGTGTCCTGACCCTCATGCCTTGATGGCCAGTACTGCCTGGTGTGGACGTGAGATGTTAAATATTTCTGCCTGGCCAGGCTTGTGTGGTGCTGAAGCGTTTGGTTCATGCCCGGGCTAGGCAAAGCATCAACGTCCCATCAATCAGTCCATGCAACAATTATTTAATGCAAATATCCATCCAGGTTGTTGTTAGCCTCATGGCCGCATGGCCAGGCACGGCCAGGCGTCGAAATCGGTCGCCTGGGCCAGGCTACTTGCAGTGTCTGGAGTCCAGCCAAGCTAATTAAAGCGCAAGGGAATCCATGCCAGGCGGGCTTTCTTTTTCACAGGGTAGCAACCAAACAAGCGTGCATGAAATCTAGGCACAACCCCAGGCTAGGCAAAAGATGCTCAGGACACAAACCAAACTGACCTTATATCTCCCTAGTTCACACATACACATGTCTCGCTCGCGCTATACATATAGACCCATCCAACACTCTCCGCCCTTGTTCTCTCTCCATGTGACACGCACCCCCTAAGTACCATAATCCCTCACTCCATCATAGGCGCAAGCACTCCCCCCTCCTAAGTATGATTATATCTCACTAGCCATCAGGAACACACGTATTGTCTCCTTCCATCCATACGTCTATCTCGATTACTCTCGGGGCATCTTCTATCGTGCACACACCTTGTCAGTCGATCTCCCACCCATGTAGTCCCATCACGATCTCTAGGGGATCTCTCTATGACAAACATACACTCTCTCCTCCCCATGTCTGCATTTTCTCCGTACGTCTCTGTCGACCTCTCTCCCTTGTTTGGCAGACCCCTCTTGGCCACGTGCTAGCAGTCTTGCTCTCTCAGTTCCAAACAACCACACACTATATCCTCACCTTGCCTCCGTTATCGAAGATGCATGTGTGATATGTTTGCATAAGACACACACGCTTTTTCTCTACTTTTATCATGTGTTGTCCATGTCTCTTTCACACATGCACACACACTTTTTTCACTCACTCTTTCTATTTATCTCTCTCTCTCTCTCTCTCTCTCTAGTTAGGGACTCTGTCACATCCATAAGCATATGGATGTTTTGAAAAGTTAAACCTCAGAAAAGTTTGACCAGGTATATGTGGAGAAAAACATTTACATCTGGAATGATCATTAGATTCATCACAACATGTACTTACTTCATACTATCATTTATCTTTGGTATTGTAGATATAAGTAATTCTTTATAAACTTGGTCAAAGTTTCAAAAGTTTGACTTTAAAAAAAATGTTGGAACTACATTATCGAATGGAGGGAGTAGCTCTTTCTCTCTCTCTCTCTCTCTGCTATCCCTCATGGGCCTCCCCTCTCACTCGAACTCTTTATAAGACGGATTATACGCTCACTGTGTCAACGTATAGTTGCGTATATTGTTTAGTTGACCGGTCAACCAGTCCACATGCTGCCTTGTCAGCTCGTGTTTTGTATCTTAGTAAGCTGGCCCATGTGGCAGTGGGTGAAAATAAGTAAACTAGAGGCCCATCTGACACGCGGTGAAGTAAACATAGTTGAAACCACTCGTGGTAGCACCCCGCTCGTTAGTAAATTGAGGGTGCATTGAGGACACACTTCTTGCACGTGAAGGACGCACTCGCGCACAATTCACCACTGTGCGGCGGCATGCACAGAAGGACGCACTCGCACACCCAGCACACAACACACACCAGCACATGTGTACAGCGGCATCGCCGCCGGTTGATATGGACGGTGAGGCAGCCAACAAGCGGAGGCGGCTCGAGCCAAAACTGCATCCGGCGAGCCTGGAATTCATCAGCAGCCTCCCCGACGACATGCTGCTCGTCATCATCGGCCTCCTCCCCACGAAATCTGCCGTGCGGACCGCCCTGCTCTCCCAGCGGTGGCGCCCCCTCTGGCGCTGCATCCCCCTCAACCTCACCGTCGACAGCTGCCTCTACTATGGGGATTGCAAACGCATGGCCGTGGTCTCCAAGATCCTTTCATCGCACCCTGGGCCAGCCAGACGCCTTGACATCCGCATGTTAAGTACCAACTGCAAGGTCCAACCCAAGTTCGACGAGTGGTTCTTATCCCCCGCCCTAGATCAGCTCGAGCAGCTCAGCTTTGAAGTTGGACGATGTCGCTCTCTGCCTCCATCCACGCTCCGCCTCACGCCAACGCTGCGCCACACCAGCTTCAGCTCCTGCTATCTTACCAAGATTAATGCCGCGCCTGCCCTTCTTCTCCCTCAACTCAAGCAGCTCGACCTCTTCGACGTTGTCATCTCAAAGAAGGCTATGGAGCACCTGCTCCACAGCTGTACTGCGCTCGAGTACCTTCGCCTTGAGCAGATCCACGGGTTCATTAGCCTCCACATCGCCTCGACGAATCTCCGATGGATTTATGTGTCTTCCTAGCCTCGCAACAAGACATCAATTGGGAAGAGATCACTCCAGTTGTTCCACGTTATGGTCATTGAGAATGCGCCTTTCCTTGAGAGATTGCCTGTATCGGATCTAGATGGTCCAACAAAAAACAGGGGCATTGACGCGCCGAAATTGACAGCGTTGGTGTACTCGTCTGCCAAATTCTCCGAACTCTTTATTGGATCCGTAATCGTTCAGGTACAACGCTCATCTTCTTCTCCGTCTTCTTGAAATTCACATTTTTAAATTTCTTCTTGATGTATTTACGACCGTCTTCCAGAAAATGATTCCCACAAGCTTGACCCAGTCCATGCGCACAGTGAAGATCTTGGCACTAAAGTCTATCGGCCCCAATCTGGACCAAGTTGTTGGATTCCTTACATGCTTTCCGTGCACGGAGAAGCTACTCATCGAGGTGAAACTTCTTTCCTATTAGTAAACAGTAATCACAATGTAGCTCAATTTTTTTTGTAATTTTCCCAAATTACGATGACAAGTGTAGTGTTCAAAACTGCATCTACGCACTGCATGGAAAGAAATGTTTTTAGTATTTTTTCTCACGTGATCACCTGCATCATTTTTATGCTGTACTACTATAGTAGCCTAGGCTAGTCATAGTGGATAGTAACTTAGACTACTCCAGTAACTCTATGGTTACCCTAAGAGCAAGTACTACCTCCGTCCTGGTTTACTCTTCCTATTTTGTAGTATCAAAATTTGACCATAGATTTAACTGACAAAATGTTAATGCATGTCACTAAGAACTATATCATTGGATTCGTATTTGAACATAATTTCAAATGGTGTAATTTTTAGTGACATGCATTGGCATTTTCTTAGGTAAATCTATGGTCAAAATTTTATACTAAATACGAGGTAGTACTCCCTCCGTCCCCAAATTCTTGTCTTACATTTGTTTAGATACGGATGTATCTAACACTAAAATGTAACTAGATACATCCGTATTTAGAAAAATTTAAGGCAAGAATTTTGGGACGGTGGGAGTACAAAAGTGGGCTATGTAGGCCAAAACACGTGCCAAATTCACTTGTGATGCATTTGGCATCGATGCCCCTCCATTACTCACCTGGTGCCCCAATATGGATCACCTATTTGCTCCGGTGCCAAATTAACTCACGCAATGAAAAACACTTGCGTGGGAGAGAGAGAGAGAGAGAGAGAGAGAGAGAGAGAGAGAGGACCGAGGCAATAAAAAAACACTTGTTTTGGACAGTGAGAGGCTGGTGTAGTTGGTTTGATTGATTTGTTTATACATGTGGGTTTGTGTGCATAGCAGTGCTAACTCTCTCACATCACGAGAGCGGTGCCAAAATCTTTTCATTTGACATCGATGCGTATTATGTGGCATACTTTTGCGAAATATGGCATCAGCCACATAGTGGAAGGCAACAAATGCCAAACCTCTTCACGTGCTCCTAGGTAAATGAGAGGTAATAGAAAGAGAGAGAGAGAGTGAGTGAAAAAATATCACTAGCCAGCCAACCCTATTGTATGGGCGAATGATATTGGTACCTCTTGATGACACAACAATCTTATATAGCCAGCTGTAATATGTTCTCTTCTTTTGCAGATAAAAAAGGACCCAAAAGTGAAAAATGTGCTGCACTATAACAATCTCATCGAATGCCTTGATCTCCATCTTACAGAAATTGATTTGATCGACTACTGAGGCAGCACATCTGAGATTAAATTGGCCAGGTTCTTTGTTCTGGAGGCAAGTGTGCTCAAGGTAATGAGGTTTGGCGTTCTCTGGCGCAACAATGAATGGCGTGCTGATCACCGCAAGCGTCTAAGCCTAAATGACAAAGTCTCTGTAGAAGCTGATTTTGTTTTTGAAACATCAAGTGGCCAGAGACTCAAAAACTTATTTGCCCATTAGTGACTTGTCAGGGTGGTGGATTTTAGTTTGTATGATAATGCTGCATCCACCTAAAGTAACGAAAGTTCTTACGTAAACTTCCTAGTAATTCCCTCTTAGTAGGTGCAGCATTACTCCTAACATTTGTAATATCAGTTTGAAACTTGTAATATTGCCGTGTCCTATTCCTACGTTCTCAAAATCCTGCGAATCAAACAGGTCCTGAGTTGGTGATGATGTTGTGCCTCCCATCTTTCACCAATAGCCGTCGGATCTAGATCTGACGCATACAAACCAAACTTCTCCATTTTTTGCAAAAAGATGCCCGCACGTGTTCCCTATTTACAAACAACTCCTTGTCTCTCACAATCAGCCTTATCTCCTCCCCACCACATCTAGAAGGCCATGGAAACATCTGGCGCGATGGCCGCTACCGGCGCCGTCCACCCCCAATCTTGGTGTTTTGTTCAATGTACGGGCATCTACGCACGGGAAATTATGTCGAACAGGGCTAGTTGTAAGGAGGCTAGCTCTACAGCCATGATGATAGTGACTGCAGACAGTGAGGCTGACTATGGTATGCTGAACACGGCGCCTATACTCAGGTGTCATCTCCGGCGCAGGGTCTTGTCACTTCACTGTGAGGAGCAGCACGTAATAATTTGACCAACGAGTAGTACAGTGCTAGTACTCCTACTACATTGGTAGTACTACTACTAGTACTAGTAGCACCACCGTCTGGATTTACGAGTACTACCACATCCATCTGGATTTTAGTATTTGACTAGTAATATCTAGTAATGCATGCCACAAAAAATGTACTACTCCCTCTGTAAATAAATGCATGGTGTATTGTTTTATTCCTATCGGCGAGAGAACTTCATGTCTTTTTGCTAATTAATAGTATTACATGCAATGAACTAAACACTGCATGTCATGTTTGGTAGTCTCAAGTCATTGAAAGCATGCACGGCCCACATCTCTCATTGGTTGATATGTCACGAAATAAAAAATGAGGAGGGAGTTAATGTACCATGCCTAAGTGTTTTGGGATTATTTGGTTTTCGTAAGGTGACTTGCACAACATTTTTGTTTACATGCATTCGCATTTTATTAGTTAAATCAAAGGTCAAAACTTGGCGCAAAATGCAAAGGGGACCAATAAACCAGTAAACATCAAACTTCTCTCGTTTGGCCCCAACTAGAGGTCCGGTGAGATGACTATACTGCATCGGCACGGAGAGGGACGCGGCTTCATTGACCTACTGCAACTGCCTTTGGGTGAATGACACATGGGCCCAACGGGTGGCTGGCCCACCTATCATACAGCCAAAGGTAGGTGCAGTAGAGGGCCGAGGAGTAGATGACCAACATGCACGTGAATTCAATGCAGTCTGCACTTCTCATATAAAGGCTCCCCGCCAATCCAATCTACTTCCTCCACCTAGGTGAGTAAGTCATCTTAGGTTGTGCACCGTGACCAAGAAGGAGGGGAAAATGAGAGAACTTAATGTTTATTTGCTAATTAATAGCATTGCATGCAATGAACTGACCACTGCATGTTGTGTTTGGTAGTCTCAAGTCATTAAAAGCATGCACACCCCAAATCTCTTATTAGTTGATATGTCACGAAACAAGAAACGAGGTAGAAGTTAATGCATCGCGCCTAAGTGTTTTGGGATTATTTGGTTTTCACAAGATGACTTACACACCTAGACGGAGGGAGTAGTATGAAATCCTATGCACCTACGCACGCTAACCAAGGGCAAGAGTGATCACTTGAATCGCAAGATTAGTTGACTAGAAGCTAAGCTAGACCCATGGAGGCGATGAGCGCGAGCATCAGCCAGCTGTGCCAGATGGTCCACGACGCCGGCCTGTGGCCCGGCACCGAGGAACGTCTCCAGGTATTGCTTGAGGCCACCAGGGCGAGGGGCCGCTTGGACGAGAACTTAGTCTCCTTGTTCGACAAGGTCCTCGTCGGTTTCCTCGACAAGTTCACCGTCATCAAGAAGCTCGCGGACGACTTTGACGTACGCCTCCAGCCGATGCGCCCAGGCCCTGTGATGCCCGCCACCCTCAACAGCCACTATGGTGACAACCTCTTCGACGCACTGGTGTCCCTGCGACTGCCCGCCGTCACGCCGGACAATGTCCACCTCGAGGTCGCGCTTGCCGTGCAGCAAGACACCATCGACATAATCACCCACGTCTACGCGCAAATCGTCCACAAGGACTACTACATGCAAGAGGAGGACGATATGCCGATGGCCTTCTTGGACCGCAGGGCGACCTTGGACGGCATTGTTCAGAAGCACGTTGAGCTCGCCGCCAACGCCATTGCTCCTCACACGTCGGTTTGTGACCCGACGCACTAGGGATGAGGATGTCGTTGATGGATCTGTATGTATTTTTATCTTTCCGTCAAATCCATGTAGTAGTATATGGTACTACTAGTAATTATCTTACCTTTCGCATCAACTTCATAATTTTTGTACGTACTCCATGCATGAACGGTGCCAGAACCAAACTTCTCATTACTCTAGGGAAAATCGTTATTTTCTATATATCGGTCGTGCCATGGAGCAGAACCAAATTTGACAAGTTACAAGTTCCAAAGGAAAAGCCTGCCGTGTTCGCGTCGTACCCCCACACGGTTGGTCCGGCACGCCACTCAAGGGGGAATGCGTGCGGTGTTGCATTTTCACTTACAAGTGGGTCGCAGTTGAGCAAGCCGACTATCGGCAAACCCCCACCCCGCCCATCGCATGATGGCTGAGAAAACAGGAGGGAGAAGAGATGGTTGTAGCATGGACTCCAAGAAAATTGGTGTCGGTTGGGACTCGTGTGGGTGGCGTGTGCCGTACTGCTAGACGTGAAAGCTAGTTATGGCCCATGCCACCCCACTATATCGAGCCTATATCGAGGTGCTGGTTATGTAGAACAAATTTCCTGGAGTCCGTGCTCAGCCCTCCTCTATCTCTCTTCTCAGCCAGCCAGCGGACGTGCGGAGCCCATCATCTGTTTGCTCATATGCGGTCCCACATGTCAGTGAAAACGCAAGAGGACCCACTAAACCTGCACATCTTTCACCTCGACGTGCTGGTGATGAAAACAAATCCAATAAAGATCTTCGGTTGCCGTTTTTGGAGTTACTCAAGAGTAGTAAGATTCTATTTACAGTTTAACCCAAGATGCACATCAAGTGGCTTCAACTACCACTCCATTTTCTTGCATGACATGACCTGGATGCTGGATGTCCCACGTGTCGGCAAAAGAAGGAAGAACCCGATCAAATCTTCGGTTGTGATCTCGGATTAGACTAGTTGTGCTAACTTGAAATTTTTATTGTGTAGAATGGATGCAAGTTTTGGTATTGGGAAGAAGAGTACATCGATATACTGATAGAGTACAATTTAGTAGATGTTCTAGCACTTTTAGCTAGCATAGAGGCTAGAGATGAGACTAGTGCACTTGTTGATAGAATAGAGGCTAGATATGAGACTAGATGCGAGGAAGCAATGCCTACTTCTTTACACTTGAAGAAGATAGAAGCACGCAAGATCAAGCCTCCACAGATCAACAATGAATGCATCGAGAAGGCACTAATCCAACTTACAGGAGCAGTTATGGAAGTTGGATATCTTCTAAAATGTATTCTTGTGGTTCTTGTTTTCTTTGGTCTTGCTTTTCTAGTCAAAATTATCGTTGGAGTTCATGCAAAACGGAAGTCCGTTTGGGGTAGTGCATCGGAGTTAGCCTTACAAGTGGGACCGCAGTTGAGGAAACCGACTATCGGCAAACCCCCACCTCGCCCACCGCGCGATGGCTGAGTTAGAGAAACGACGAGGTTGAAGAGATTGCTCTAGCACGGACTCCAAGAAATATGGTGTCAGATGGATGTCGTGCTGGTGGCGTGTGCCGTACTCCTGGACGTGAATGCTTGTTCTGGCCCATGCCACCCTACTACTCCTACTACTTATATAGTACTAGTAGTATCGAGGATTCGAGGTTCTGGTTATGTACAAGGAACACATTAACATATGGCTATAGTATAAACACCCGCCCGACGCGCGAAGCATGTGAAGCTAGTACAAATAGTGTACTACTATTGTTGATTGACCTCATTCGATAACCTGTTGCAATGCACGTACAATTATGTATTCGGAAAACATTTTTTTGCCTCGTCGCACCACTCACTCAGGGAAGCGACTCGAAAGCCATACATAAATTTAGTAAGTTTATCATAGGCATACCATTTTATTACATACAACAGGTCATCAACCCACATCGACAACGAGGATACATTATAAATACTAAATTTTTCATCACACAAAAAATAACAAGCAATGAAATGAACTTCAACTCAACCAATCCTCGGCGCTGGAAACGCTTGCTTTGAACCACAAGTGATTCTCTGGGAAGTGCCATCCATTGTCGATCTCGAGACCAACGCCGGACTAATCATCTAGGCGGAAGCAGCCTACTATATCAGTACCAGAGTAGGGAACCACCGAAATGTCCAAGGTATAGATACAGTTGCTTTTCATAAATGGTAATAACGTTGTGTCAACAACAGTTGGATCGCCTTTCACCATCATTGGATTGTTTTGTCCAAGGAAGAGTGAGTTTTCTCCAAGACTATCAATTCTGTACCAGGGAGAAGGTGTTGGCACTAGCACACTAGTATCCATCCCGAATACCATGCAACGGGTGTTGGAATAGGTCCGAAGAGTGCGACCATGGGAGACAACACCTGCTTCCTTAGTAGTAACATCAGTAGTGGGCTGTATACAGACAAGAAGAGGTGATCCATCGGAATTAGTTGTCAGGCACCACTGAGTATATGGGCACTGCTCGTCCTCATGCTCGTGATCATCACCATCTTCATATCCCCCTTGGTTATAAAATATTTCAAGTATAGGTGGTGGAATGTTCACAGGACCTTGGAAACACAAGTAGAAGATTAATTAGTAAAGGGAAACTTGCTAACCCGCATGCATGTGGATGAAACAATTATAATTACGATGGAAGACAAACATACTGAAACTACGAGGATCCCATGCAAAAACAGTGCCATGAGTGGTGGAAGCAAACACAAGACCCTCGTATTGAATTGCATCACAGTACTCATCCGTGTATAGAAACTAATTTTTGAGCAATATCCATCCAGTTGAACCACGAAGGACGGCAACAAGCTTGGTGAAGATAGCAACAACTACGTAGTTCTCGTAATTCCAAGAGCGGTTGGGAACTCGACAAATTGCTATCTTCCATAGAAGACAGTCACCATGATCGTATTTGAACATGCATAGAATACCGGTGTGCTCAACCTCTGGGTAGCCTGCTAAGATTTTTGGAAGTGGAACCCGGTGACGAGTGTACACATTCACAAGTTTCCACTCGCAGTTGCACCCAATATAAACAATCCAATCTCCATTTGCGCCTACCCAAGCCTTGCCCTCAAGCGATGGAATCTTAACATCATATGTATCATTATCAAGCGACATCAACTTTCACAAGGCGAGGCCTCTGTCGCCCCGCGCCAGTCATCAGGGTCACGGCAAAGAAGATAGGGGAGATCAAACCGCTCCTTGACCCTTGGGTTCCTTGTAATGGTGCTATTAGTTGAGTCGAGAATGGTCTTGAACGATCCTGCCATGCTAGCCGAGGTGATGACGTCGCACCGATCAATGAGTTCCTCCACCACGTCATCTTTCAGATTGGGGCAAGAATAATGGGGTCATTTCTGCCCTGTTCCCTCCATGGAGAAGACGATCAAACAATGGCAGAACGAAGGGTGAAGGCAAATGGAGGTGGGAGGAAGAGCGTGCGACAGCAGATCCAAATCGAGAGGGAAAGGCGAAGAGTCGATGGACGGTTGCCAATTTGCCACAGTACACGAAGAGGCACCCCGGCCTCACGTCCGTTCGGAAATACTAGTAGAAAAGGACTCGTCGTCGTCTCACTGATGTGTTGGAACGGGACCACATGTCAATGAAACATGGTGTGTAATTTCTCGTGCAAAATGCGATCTGGCCACGTTGGCCCAAGGTGCCGCATTAGTTATCGACCTTTATTTTTTTAATGGTGTGCCGTTCAGTTTTGAAGCACGACTAACGGGTACTGTATGTAGAGAAAATATAAACTACTCTACCACTACTCCACCTCTAGTACTAGTAGTATAAAAAAGATACATAGGCTGGAGCTTCAACGCTTTCTTGCTAAGGGCTGCCCACTTGCTTCTCACACTATCACCCTCTCTCTAGATCTAAAAAAGACAGCCTCTCTCTCACTCCTCACTGGTGGTCACAGATCCGGCGGGGAAGAAAAGGACATGCATCATTGATGCACTCGTCGTCGGCGAGCGAGGTCACGCACTGACGACAAGGCCGTCCTATCAGACCTAGCGCCCGCGCGGGATGGCCTCCGTCCCCAAGCTCGCTGCCGTAGTGTGTGCGGAGGACGACGACCACGAGCAAAGCCACTTCCCGCCGACCCTTAGGTATGCTACCTCTTTTCGAACCATACCCTTGTTCTATTGCCCCATCTGCCACGTCGCTGCATGTGGATCTTTTTCCACTCCACCATCTTCCCAATTTGCTATCCTCTACTCTGCTGGTCACGCAGACGAAAACCTTAATTTGCACTATTAAAGGAAACCCTACTTCATGCAGACTAATCCATGTCTGGGTTGAATAAGGAAAGGAAGGGAGACTGTATTGTCCAAGAGAGTAGGCATCGAACCCGCATCTAGGTTGAAAAGGGGAAAATCAGTAGCTAAGGAACGAGTCTCGTGTCTCCTGGTTGAAGAAGGGTAGAAAGGCATGAAAACACATAGAGAATGACCAGGTCGATCGGTTTGTTGTCCTCACATAGGAAAAAGGTGGCTAAAGAGAACAAAAATGGGACGTAATCCACATATGCTGCCTGGATATTTGTTGCTCTGGGCAACCATACCTCCCTCACCACTCTGCGTCCGTGGAGGTACACCGTACTGGTGCACCTGCTGTCCGGATGGGCCTCCCATGCTCTTATTGCCATTTTTTTGTTGTTAGTATAACGTCAACAGTCAAGTCAAGCAATGCTACTGCTAAACTGATGCCACATTTAACTAATGCCGCACTCAGTCTAATGCCACCGATAAATTTAAGCAATGCCATTTAATGTCACTAGATTATTTCAGGGTTAGCTGTTGATTGTGGATGTATTAAAGATTTTTCAGCTAAGGCATTCTAATGTTGTTGCACATCCAGTATACCAACGATGAAACTTGGTACTACCTTCAGATTTTTTGCATTGTTAATGCTTATAGATTACATACCTCACTTTCATGAGATAAGTTAATTTTTTTGTACAGTGTCACCAAAATGCCAAGGCGCTGATGTCATTTTATTTTGGTTAAACTGCACAAAAAATTATGAAGACAAGAGGAAAGGTCAAGAGTGGGCACCTCCTCCTCCGGCTCTTCTCTTGATTCGTTCTATCAAGTTTTTATGTTTGATCGATTATCAAGATTGGGATAGCAATTTTTAAGGTCCCCATGAGTTTGAAATGATATTTACCTTGGAGGTACATGGTTTGCAATTTTTTATACTGTCATTAGTTAATAATGCTAGTTACCTTCAGACTTTTGTATTTGGTTTAATTCTCATGCACAACTACTATACCAATGTTGAAACTTGTTACCTTTACATTTTGTATTGTTAATTCTTATAGAAATCTTCCAGTGCTAGAGTTTTTTGAAATCTGTTCAGTAAAACCATTGTACTATACCCTGTAATAAACTAACTACTCTACTGTTGCACTAGCCACTGGATTAGTGTATATTTGTAGTATTCGAATGGTGTTGCATTAGCGTATGGACATAAATAAAGTGTGGCAAGCTTTCCCAGATATGTGCTCAAGAAAACTACTACCTTTTTTTCTAAATACTAGACGTTTGGGTACTTTAAATTGAACCATGAAAATGTCTTATATTAAGGAACAGAGGGTGTAGAGTTCACTCAAATTATCCCGGTAAAGATAGTCACACCTTTGTTAAAATTAATGTTCATTATGTTATCGGAGGAGGTCTGTATGTTTGTCTCTAATGCCTGTCGACTACATACCTGACATCACGATGTAATGTTAAGTCATTTCCTTTTGTACAGTGTCACTGAATTGTCAAGGCGGTGATGGCATTTTATTTTAGTTGAACTGCACAAAATATGCTTAAATGAAGAGGAAAGGTCAGGAGTTTATCATTCTTTCAAAAAGAACTATATATGCCTTTCTGACATTAGCTGTTGTTACCTTATTTATTCCTTCAAATAGGTGGTTAGAAACAGTCTTGCTACCTTTTCCATTAAGAAATTGGAATGCAAACAGGGATGCTCGATTTGAGTGGAACTGCACAAAAAGTCCAACTGGTTTAACATTAGGAGCATGTTTTCTTCGAAACCTTTATATCCAATTGGTGTCACTATGAGCTCTTCATTATGAACGTACATGGTTTGCTACTATCTTGCTACTCTTTTTGTACTGTCATTAGATAGTAATACTAGTGGTTTGCATGTGAATTTATTGGCAGGGTGGACCTACATTGGAGGTGCAGGACAAGATTCAATGATTGGATGCTCAATTTCGGTTGTATGGATTTCACCTCTTCCATCATTGCGAGCATGGATATCCTTGGTCTAATGAAGAATAGGCGCTATATTTCTGCTCTGAACCAGCAAATCAATTCAGTATGAAATTGTCCAGGGCAAAACATAACTGTATCAAATTGTCCAGTGCAGAACATGACAGATGCTAAGTGGAAGAGACATGTTTAAACCGAAAATACAAGGTGTGGTATATGTTTACTAGCTGCTTGATATTTGTGCAGACAGAGATGTCTGCCCGTTGCTATTTGGCAAAGAAACAAAGTGGCTACAATTTTGGTTGAACTGCACAAGAGAATAGTATAGTCACTACATGCAGTGCCATTTGAAAATAGACACGAAAAGATTGGATAGTCACTTCATGGACTACAGAAAAGTAGTATTGTACTATTTATTGGCTAACACTAGGTGCTTCATTGCTTTGGTCTGATTATACAATGGGCATCATTTTGCCTAAGTTAAAGTTCGTATTCTGAAAATAGTCTCGCCGTGTGATCGAGAGAAGACCAAATCATATTGCAGTGGATGTTCCTCCATCATGTGTGGTTCATTCTCATGGTTCCAGCTGTTGGTGAAACCACTTACGTTTGCAAGAGGAATTGTAGACTTCACAAACAAATTTGTCTTTCAGTATGTACTGAATGTTGGCCAAGAGAAGCATCCATGTTAGTAGGAAGAACAGATGTTTTTTCTAGATCTTTGCTTTTGGAGCTACATATTTGTATATGATCTGTGAATCATTGAGATGCATTAACATGTTGATCTTATGTATGGGAATCGTACTAGTTAGTTTTAGTTGTGACGCAAGATCTGAAGTGGCTGGTCTTTGCTTTTGGAGCTACATATTTGTATATGATATGTGAATCATTGAGATGCATTAACAGTTACTTATTTCTGTTCACTCAGTGTTTACAAGTTACTGATCGATCACTAGCTAGCCTACTAATGCGCTCTTGGCAGTTTTATTTGCGACGCAAAATACGAAGTGGCAGTTTTTTGAATAAAAATGCCTACCTCTGAAGAAACTGACAAGCTACACTATCCTACCTACTCGATCCTACACGGATAAATAGCGGATCACGCACGTACTACCTCCTTTCCAGTTTGCAGGGTTCAATTCAAGAAATGACCTACTCGATCCTACACGAATAAATAGCGGATCACGCACGTACTAGTACCTCCTTTTTTGTTTGCAGGGCTTAATTCAAACCTCTCACCAACCAAGGTACTCCCTCCGTCAGGGTTTATTAGTCCCGTGAGCAAAGCAGCAAGACCAAGGCATGGCAATAATTAACGGCATGCAGAAGTTTAAGCCTAATTAATTCCAGCGATTTAAGTGGTTGCACGCGTGCCCTCGACTGCGACTCATTGCATGTTGCTCCGCGTACTAGCTGCGAGTGCTGCATGCAGCTGGCCGTAATTAAGGTAGCTAACTGATGTGAAAAAAGATGCGCTTTAATTGTTGCGGGCTTTTTAAATCCGTGGAATCATTATTGACAAGGAGGGAGATGATTCAAGTGCACTCGTTTGACCGTCATGCCGGCGTGCGACCCAGACGGGATGGGACGGCACAGTCATAATTTCAGATTCTCTAGTTTTCCACGGCAAGCTGGCGCGCTAAGCCATGCCTGCTTATGCATTGAATTCCGATGACCGTCGCGCTACCTTCCGCATAAAAGTATTGTTTCTCGGCCTTCTTCGGTGGCACTGTGCCTCAACTCGCCATATCCTCATAAGACCCCACCGGCCCGACGTCCCTCGCCACTTATCCTCGCCCTCGCCACGTCCGCCATGCCCCCGCCCGTCCGCGGTAGGCGAGGCCGAAGGCGGTCACTGCCGGAACTAGTGTTCGGTTTTTCACTGAAAGGCAGATGGAGGGAGGAGGCATTCTATCTGTCTTTAGATGGCAATGCGGAGATCGAGGACTTGTTGGAGCACGACCGCCTGGTGGAGGAGCAGGAGTTGCTGGAGCGCGACCGCCTGGTGGAGGAGCAGCGTATCACCGATTTACGCCGCCAGCGGGACATGGAGCAGCAGCGCACCAATGCTCTAAGTCGCGAGCAAAGCGCCCGCAACTGGGCCGACTACATGGAGGCCAGCGGCCGACAAATAGCCCTGGAGGCTGTCCGGCACGCACGCGTTCGCGGCGCCGATTTTTACTACCAGCTCGTCACGTGGGTTTCCCGCTTAGAAGCCGAAGCTTCGGTGGACCCCGCCGGCATGCAAAGGGCCAATGCGCGCGAGCAATGCGCCCTATAGCACCTTTGGCAAGTCCGAGGTGAGGCAGAGGACACCGGTGTCGGTGTTTAGCGTGTACCGCAGATGGCGGCCGGCATCATCTAGTTAGCTAAGAGTAAGTTAGTACTTGTACGCTACTATAGTATTAGTGGGAGTAGATAGTTAACTTGGCTATGATGGTTGTCAACGTGGAAGTTCAGTACTCTATATGTGGATCAGACCTGTTACTTTGCTCTAAATGTTGAACTTTCCATTTGAACGTATGGAATAGGATGTTATTTTTTAAAATGGGTTGTATTTGTCCTCCACGTGTTTAGAGGCTGACTTGTGGGCCTACCAAGTTGACGCGTACACAATCAGGAGATGATTGTACGTGGAGAGGATGAAAGCAGGGACCCGCCAAGGTCATGACAGTACGCAAGCAAGTGCTTCCTTATTTCAAGCCAATAAAAAAATGGCTCCTCCTAATGGATTTCTAACATCTGGGTCCCATGCCATTGTCAACGTAGTCAATAAATGAGAGAATTGCCCAACAAGCGGTTGACACCAGGGACCTAACAGCTCGCCCAATTATTTTTGTTTTGGGTTAATTTGATAAATGCCACTCCAAATCTGGTGTTTCCGAGAAATACCACTGCAATTTCCAAACTTTAAAAAATGCCATTTCTAGTGGCATTTTTCGAAGTCTGGAGTGGCGTTTTTCAAAGTTTGGAAATTGCAGTGGCGTTTTTCAAAGTTTGCAAAAATTGAAAAATTGCAGTGGCATTTTTCAAAGTTTCAAAATTGCAGTGGCCTTTTTATGAATCGCCATAACTGGAGTGGCATTTATCTAATTTGTTTTTGATAAGGAAGCAGGGTGTCAACTAGGCTATGCGGGACACTCTGACCTGTCTAGACAACCTTTTCTTTTATGTTTACCACAGACCAGCCCAGTAGTTTTTTTTCTTTCTGAGAATGGCTAGCCTAGTTTTTTTTGTGATTTGTCAAGTAAGTCGCTTTGTCAGGCCTGTTGGGCTGCAAATCTTTCAAGACGAGGAGAGCTTCATTCGGCTGGCCAAGAAAATGGCCTATAAATAATGAGAAATGGGTTGTACATTTTTAAAACACATCAAACCGGCAATTAGTTTCAAATATTTTTTTTTTCATTTTGAGATTCTAAATTGCATTGATTTTTATGCATGGACAATTTATTGGATTTTATATTCATATACATTTATTTTTAAAATCAGTCTGAATGTGACTCGAAATTTCGGGATTAAAAACAGTTCAGACCGCACTGGCATATGCAAAATTTCGTATATTTTTTAACCGTGGCCACAATACGGGCCGTAATGCTAACAAAAAGAATATGGGCTCCAAAAAACCCGTAAGAATTGGCAAATGGGCTGTAAATTATTAGAAATAATGGCAGATGGCTTGCATGTTGTTTTCCACAGATTTGAGGCTTTCCTAAAAAAAAGGTTGACGCACAAGCAGTGACTGTTGGATGTCCATCCAACGGCCGTCGTGCTTCTTCAATCTCTGCTCTTCCTGCTCCAGCCGCTCAAACAAGCGCCGGCAGGACTCCTTCTCCCTCCTCCCCGCGGCTGGCGCTGCCGCGCAGGCCTCACCGCCCCACCGTACTCCCATCGCTGGCCTAGCCATCCCTCTACTCATCCACACCTGTTGTTATTCTCCGGTGACGGCAGACGAACCAGTAAACCCTCATACAGTCGTACTCCCCTCCGCATGGGAAACAACTGCTGAGTCTTCCCTAGCTCCGTGTCGTTCCCTTCCTAGGCCTCGCCGTCATCCACCGCCCTGGTGCTCTCGGCGTGGCGTGGTCAACGTGGTCAACGACCGACATGCATCTAAAGTGGACTGTACATGGAGAGGCTAACAGCTGGGTCCACGGCCGCACGCAAGGAAATGCCTCCTTATTACGCGCAAAATAATGATTCCTCCACCTGACATCTAGGACCCATCGAAAGGGCCTCTGTATTTCATGAAAAAAAGTTACCGCCGCTGACAGCTCGAACCCACCAGCTATATCTTCGCACGCAAGGAAGTGCCTCCTTATTACACACAAGAAAATGAATACTCCCCTGCTAGCTGGGGGCCAGTATAGTGGGCCTACTAAGTTGACGGGGACGGAGGGCTTTGTCAACTTAGTTAATATGCACGATTCTAGCTCGAGTGACCGTACGATGTCCATCCAATGGTCGTAGTGCTTCTTCAACCTCTGGTCTTCTTGCTCCAGCCGCCCAAAGCAGCGTCGGTCATGCCGCCTGCTCCTGCCTCCCGTGGTCGGCTGTGTTGCCGCGGAGGCCTCACCGCCCCCATACTACTCCCATCGCTGGTCAGGCCATCCCTCCACTCCACTCTCAGCGCGGCATGGTCAATGTGGTCAATGACCGACTTCCATCGGAAGAGTAGTGTACATGGAGAGGCTGACAACTGGGTCCACGGCAGCTGCAAGGAAGTGCCTCCTTATTACGCAGAAAATAATTATTCCTCCACCTGACAGCAGGGACCCACCGGACGGGCCACCATTATTTCACGAAAAAAACGTTTCCCCCTTGATTGCTGGGACCCATCGGACGGGCTACCGTATTTCATGAAAAAAAATGTTCCCCCTGCTGTCAGCTCGGACCCACCGGATGTGCCTCCTTATTACGCACAAAAAATTAATACTCCCCCTGCTAGCTGGGACCCACCTTGGTGGGAGGCTGACTTGTGGGCCTACTAAGTTGACTGGGATGGAGGCCTTTGTCAACTTTAGTCAATATATGAACGATTCTAGCTCCAGTGACCGTACAATGTCCATCCAACGGCCATAGTGCTTCTTCAACCTCTGGTCTGCATGCTCCTGCCTCCCGTGGCCAGCTGTGATGCCGCGGAGGCCTCACCGCCTCCTACTACTCCCACCGCTGGCCTGGCCATCCCTCTACTAACCCACACCCCCTGTTATTCTGCGGCGACGGCAGCCTCATACCGCAGCCGAACCAGTGAACCCTCGTACTCCTCTCCGCATGGGCATCCACTATCGCGTCTTCCCTGGCTCCGTGTCGTCCCCTTTCTAGGCCTCGCCGTCGTCCACCGCCATGGTGCTCTCGGCGCGGCGTGGTCAATGTGGTAACGACCGACTTCCATCAGAAGAGTACTATACGTGGAGAGGCTGACAGCTGGGTCCACAGCAGCCGCAAGGAAGTGCCTCCTTATTACGCGCAAAATAATTATTCCTCCACCTGACAATAAGGACCCACCAGACGGGCCACCGTATTTCACCAAAAAAATGTTTCCCCCCTGACAGCTGGGACGCACCAGCTACATCTTTGCACGCAAGGAACTGTGTCCAGGCAAAAAAAAAACGATTCGCCCCCCTGACTGCTGGGACCCACCAGCTACATCTTCGCATGCAAGGAAGTGCGTGACAGTCGGGACCTGATACGTCATCAACGTATCTATAATTTATGAAGCATTCATGCTATTTTATTATCTGTTTTCAATGATTACGACCTTTATTATACACTTTTATATTACTTTTGGGACTAACCTATTAACCGGAGGCCCAGCCCATATTGTTGTTTTATTGCCTGTTTCAGTATTTCAAAGAAAAGGAATATCAAACAGAGTCCAAACGGAATGAAACCATCGGGAGCGTGATTTTCGGAAAGGATGTGATCCGGGAGACTTGGAGTTCAAGCCAGGGAAGGTTCAAGGAAGCCAGGAGATAGGAGGGCGCGCCCACCCCCCTGGGCACGCCCCCCTGTCTCTTGGGCCCCTCGAGGCTCCCCCGACCGACTTCTTTCGCCTATATAAGTCCACGTACCCTAAAAACATCGAAGACAAAGATAGATCGGGAGTTCCGCCGCCGCAAGCCTCTGTAGCCACCAAAAACCTCTTGGGAGCCCATTCCGGCACCCTGCCGGAGGGGGAACCCATCACCGGTGGCCATCTTCATCATCCCGGCGCTCTCCATGACGAGAAGGGAGTAGTTCACCCTCGGGGCTGAGGGTATGTACCAGTAGCTATGTGTTTGATCTCTCTCTCTCTCTCTCGCTCGTGTTCTCTCTATGGCACGATCTTGATGTATCGCGAGCTTTGCTATTATAGTTGGATCTTATGATGTTTCTCCCCCTCTACTCTCTTGTGATGAATTGAGTTTTCCTCTTGAAGTTATCTTGTCGGATTGAGTCTTTAAAGATTTGAGAACACTTGATGTATGTCTTGTCGTGTTTATCTGTGGTGACAATGGGATATCACGTGATTCACTTGCTATATGTTTTGGTGATCAACTTGCGGGTTCCGGCCATGAACCTATGCATAAGGGTTGGCACACGTTTTCGTCTTGACTCTCCGGTAGAAACTTTGGGGCACTCTTTGAAGTACTTTGCGTTGGTTGAATAGATGAATCTGAGATTGTGTGATGCATATCATATAATCATGCCCACGGATACTTGAGGTGACAATGGAGTATCTAGGTGACATTAGGGTTTTGGTTGATTTGTGTCTTAAGGTGTTATTCTAGTACGAACTCTTGAATAGATTGATCCGAAAGAATAACTTTGAGGTGGTTTCGTACCCTACCATAATCTCTTCATTTGTTCTCCGCTATTAGTGGCTTTGGAGTGACTCTTTGTTGCATGTTGAGGGATTGTTATATGATCTATCTATGTTATTATTGTTGAGAGAACTTGCACTAGTGAAAGTATGAACCCTATGCCTTGTTTCCTATCATTGCCATACCGTTTACGCTCACTTTTATCATTAGTTACCTTGCTGTTTTTATATTTTCAGATTACAAAAACATTTATCTACCATCCATATTGCACTTGTATCACCATCTCTTCGCCGAACTAGTGCACCTATGCAATTTACCATTGTATTGGGTATGTTGGGGACACAAGAGACTCTTTGTTATTTGGTTGCAGGGTTGTTTGAGAGAGACCATCTTCATCCTACGCCTCCCACAGATTGATAAACCTTAGGTCATCCACTTGAGGGAAATTTTCTACTGTCCTACGAACCTCCGCACTTGGAGGCCCAACAACGTCTACAAGAAGAAGGTTGTGTAGTAGACATCAAGCTGTTTTCTGGCGCCGTTGCCGGGGAGGTAAGTGCTTGAAGGTATATCTTTAGATCTTGCAATTGAATATTTTTATTTCTTGTTTTATCACTAGTTTAGTTTATAGAAGAAAACTACCAAAAAAATGGAGTTAATTTTGTCTCATACGCTTCATCTTTTTAATACCTTTCGAGAGTTTGATGGAAAGGAAAATTGTGCTCAATTGCTAGAAGAAGAATGCATTAAAATGCTTGGCACTAAATCTTTGAATTATGAGCATGATTGCAATGTTGTTAGTATGAACTCCTTGAATATCCATAGTACTAATGATGATTGCACTAGTTATGATGAAAATGTCTCCTATAAGCATGTCAATTTTTGTGGAGAGCATTGGGTATGCATAGATACACCAAATAGAGAAGATAATTATTGCAAGAGGCATAAGCATGTAGAAACTAAATTGTTACAAGAAAGGCTAGATAAGAGTGCTGAAAAATTATATTTCCTTGGCCGTACTTGTAAACTTTGCAATGAAAATGGTCATTTACATCTCCGATGCAAGTTGTTTCATGATCGAATCGTGTCCAAAAATTGTGACGATTTGATTTCCCTTGCACATTATGATGAACTTAGTTTGCTTATGGGTTATGAAGAAACGAATCGTTTAATTAAGCACCTTCCAGAATTTGCCCATTATAAACTTCTTGATTTTGATCTAGAGACGATTTATATGTTTTGTGCGGAGAATTGCATTGAAAATCCTTATATTGCCAATTACCTAAAGAAAAGAAAGCAAATAGAAGATGATGAGAATACTAATGAAAGGGAAGAGACTTCCCAATATCCTCCTATTATTTCTTATGATGAATCAGGTAACGAGGAGGAGCTTTCTATTCAACCAATCTCGTCAATAAGGAGCTCAAAGAAGAAGGTTGAACCCACACATAATGTGAAAAGGAAAAGAAGGAGCAACAAAGGTCAAAAGGTATCCCTCCCAAATGATGTTGCTCCTACTACTCATTGTGATGATGATAATTGCTATACTATTGGTGCTATCCATACTATTAATGATGAGAGTGATTATGCTTATGATATGAAAAGGCCCAAGCTTGGGGAAGCTATGTTTGATGAGGATGAAATATTTGAGAATATATTTGCTGAAATTAATGTTTGTCCCAAGCTTGGGGATGCTACATTTAATGAAGATGATATTTTTAGCCTCCCAAGTTTTGATATGCAAAGTTGTTATGACGATAGCTTGCCTCTTACCTATGATGATTGCATTGATGAACGTGGGTTTGGAAGAATGTCAACTTTAGGAAGTAGTGATCCCACTATTTTGGAGGATGTTGAATTTTATTGTGATGAATATGAAAGTGGATTTGGAAGAGTGTCAACTTTATTTATTGATGATTCCACTATCTTGGAAGAGGTTTCAATTGATTATGATGAGAACGAAGTTGCTACTTATGATGATTATTGTGATGAAACTTATGCTATAAAAAGTAGTGATATTTATATTTATAAATCTGGTCATGATTATGATTACCCTTTTTCTGAACATTACTCTTTTAATGTGGAAACAATTTTTAGTATTCAAGTTGCTTTTGATACTCCCAGCATTTCGAATGAGAAGAATTTTGCTTATGTGGAGAGTAGTAAATTTTCTATGCTTGTGGATCATGAAAAGAATGCTTTAGGTTCTGGATATATTGTTGAATTCATTCATGATGCTACTGAAAATTATTATGAGGGAGGAACATATGCTTGTAGGAATTGCAATAATATCAAGTTTCCCCTCTATGTGCTTAAAGTTTTGAAGTTATGCTTGTTTTGCCTTCCTATGCTTGTTGATTATTGTTCCCATAAGTTGTTTGCTCACAAAATCCCTTTGCATAGGAAGTGGGTTAGGCTTAAATGTGCTAGTCATATGCTTCATGATGCTCCCGTTATGTTTCAATTCTTATCTTTTGTGTGAGCATCATTGTCATCATCATGCCTAGCTAGAAAGGCATTAAAGAAAAGCACTTGTTGGGAGGAAACCCAATATTTACCTTTACTGTTTTTATGTGTTCACATGATTATGATACTGTAGTAATCATTTTTTATATCTTTTGTTTCAATAAAGTGCCAAGTAAGACCTTTAGGATAGCTTACGGTGATAGTTGTGTTGATCCTGCTGAAAATCAGAAACTTTTACACCCAGTATATTAGCTTTGCTAATTCATAGAAACGTTCTTTTGATCTGATTCTTCTTTGTCTGGATTGGTACACAAATTTCTTAGGACTTCCTAATTTGGTACGATTTTTGGAGTTCCATAAGTATACGTGTGATACAGATTACTACAGACTATTCTGTTTTTGACAGATTCTGTTTTCTATGTGTTGTTTGCTTATTTTGATGAATCTATGAGTAGTATCATAGGGTATGAACCATAGATAAGTTGTAATACAGTAGGTTTAACGCCAAAATAAATAAAGAATGAGTTCATTACAGTACCTTATGTGGTGGTTTTTACTAACGGAGCTTACGAGTTTTCTGTTGAGTTTTGTGTTGTGAAGTTTTCAAGTTTTGGGTAAAGATTCGATGGACTATGGAATAAGGAGTGGCAAGAACCTAAGCTTGGGGATTACCAAGGCACACCAAGGCAATATTCAAGGATGGCCAAGAGCCTAAGCTTGGGGATGCCCCAGATGACATCCCCTCCTTCGTCTTTGTTCATCGGTAACTTTACTTGGAGCTATATTTTTATTCGCCACATGATATGTGCTTTTCTTGGAGCATCATTTTATTTTGTTAGTATTTGCTTGATGTTATTTAGAATAATGTTTTGCATCTTTATTTTCAATAAAAATGTCAAGGATAGCCTTTACCATGCTTATTTTTCTAGTATACATGTTGCTGTTTGAAAACAGAAAGTTTACCGCTGTTGCAAAAATTCCCTAGAAAAGTCAGAGAACGGTATAATGTTGAAACTTTTTGCATACTGAGCTATGATAAATCTTCTACAGCGTAGTATTTTTCTCATAATTTTTGGAGTTATGGAAGTATGATGACTCTTCCATTCTTTACAGACTATACTGTTTTGGTAGATTGCTGTTATGGTTGCATTGTTTGCATATGTTTGCTTGTTTAATGATTCTATTTGAGGATAGGAGTGTTAAATATGCAGAGACATTTAGTATTCTATGTTGAATAATAATTTTAGTGATTTGTTACAGTATAAAATGATAAGGTTTTGCATTGGTTTATACTAACCTATCTCACGAGTTCTTGTTGAGTTTGGTGTGGATGAAGCTTTTGATAAAAAGAGAAACCATGATATGAGAGGAATTAAGGAGACATAAAAGTTCAAGCTTGGGGATGCCCAAGGAACCCCAAGATAATATTTCAAGAAGTCTCAAGCATCTAAGCTTGGGGATGCCCCGGTAGGCATCCCACCCTTCTTCTTCAACAACTATCGGTTAGTATCGGTTGAGCCTAAGTTTTTGCTTCTTCACATGAGTTGTGCTATCCTTGCAATGTCATTTGATTTTGTTTTGCTTGCTGTTTGAATACAATGCCAAGATCTGAATTTCTTAAATGAGAGAGAGAGAGTCTTCACATAGTTACATAATTTAGCTACTCATTGATCTTCACTTATATCTTTTTAGAGTAGTTTGTCATTTACTCGTGTGCTTCACTTATATCTTGTGAGTAAATGGTTGAATGAATTGAATGTCATAAATCTGAAATTATATATGTTTCATTTTCTTATCCCATGGGGAGTAATGACTTCACATCTAAGAAGTAGAGGTTGTAAATTTATTGAAGGTTAGCAAGCATTGTATTGGTCATTTCAACAATTCATGAAAGAATATTGAAGGAAGAGAGATTTCACATATAAATATACTATCTTAGAAATATTTTATAATTGTGAGCACTCATTAAGTATGACATGCTAAAGAGTTGATGTTGGACAAGGAAGACAACGTAATGGGTTATTTTTTCTCACATCTCAGTTAAAGTATATTGTCATGGATCATTCAAACATGTTGAGTTTTCCTTTCCCCCTCATGCTAGCCAAATTCCTTGCACCAAGTAGAGATACTACTTGTGCTTCCAAATATCCTTAAACCCAGTTTTGCCATGAGAGTCCACTATACCTACCTATGGATTGAGTAAGATCCTTCAAGTAAGTTGTCATCGGTGCAAGCAATAAAAATTGTTCTCTAAATATGTATGATTTATTAGTGCTGAGAAAATAAGCTTTATACGATCTTGTTATGGAAGCAATAAAAGCGACGGACTGCATAATAAAGGTCCATATACAAGTGGCAATATAAAGTGACGTTCTTTTGCATTAAGATTTTGTGCATCCAACCATAAAAGCGCATGACAACCTCTGCTTCCCTCTGCGAAGGGCCTATCTTTTACTTTATGTCTTTTACTTTATGCAAGAGTCAAGGTGATCTTCACCTTTCCCTTTTTCATTTTATCCTTTGGCAAGCACCTCGTGTTGGCAAGATCCTGATATATATATCCAACTGGATGTAAGTTAGCATGAACTATTATTGTTGACATCACCCAAAGGTGAATACGTTGGGAGGCAACACTTTAAGCCCCTATCTTTCTCAGTGTCCGATTAAAACTCCATAACCATTAGTATTGCATGAGTGTTAGCAATTGTGGAAGACTATATGATAGTTGAGTATGTGAAGTTTGCTAAATCAAAGCTCTGACAAAGACCCTTCCTGAAAATAAGATGAATTGCAATTGTTTGATGACTGAGAATATAGTTTGCTAGTTTTCAAGAAAGTGTACGGTCTATGCTTTAACATGTGAATTGCTTGTTACTTGTTCGTGAGAAGTTTTATGAGATGAACCACTGTTATGACATATAATCATGCTAGAAAAGGTGATTGAAATTATCATTGATCAAACTTGTGCTCCTGCTAGCATTCACACTTCATAAATTCTTTCTTTTATCATTTACCTACTCGAGGACGAGAAGGAATTAAGCTTGGGGATGCTGATACGTGTCCAACGTATCTATAATTTATGAAGCATTCATGCTATTTTATTATCTGTTTTGAATGATTACAGGCTTTATTATACACTTTTATATTACTTTTGGGACTAACCTATTAACCGGAGGCCCAGCCCATATTGCTGTTTTATTGCCTGTTTCAGTATTTCGAAGAAAAGGAATATCAAATGGAGTCCAAACGGAATGAAACCTTTGGGAGCGTGATTTTTGGAAAGGATATGATCCGGAGACTTGGAGTTCAAGCCAGGGAAGGTTCGAGGAAGTCAGGAGATAGGAGGGCGCGCCCACCCCCACTGGGCGCACCCCCCTGTCTCCTGGGCCCCTCGAGGATCCCCCGACCGACTTCTTTCGTCTATATAAGTCCATGTACCCTAAAAAAATTGAAGACGAAGATAGATCGGGAGTCCCACCGCCGCAAGCCTCTGTAGCCACCAAAAACCTCTTGGGAGCCCGTTCCGGCACCCTGCCGGAGGGGGAACCCATCACCGGTGGCCATCTTCATCATCCCGACGCTCTCCATGACGAGGAGGGAGTAGTTCACCCTCGGGGCTGAGGGTATGTACCAGTAGCTATGCGTTTGATCTCTCTCTCTCTCTCTCTCTCTCTCTATCGTGTTCTCTCTATGGCACGATCTTGATGTATCGCGAGCTTTGCTATCATAGTTGGATCTTATGATGTTTCTCCCCCTCTACTCTCTTGTGATGAATTGAGTTTTCCTCTTGAAGTTATCTTGTCGGATTGAGTTTTTAAGGATTTGAGAACACTTGATGTATGTCTTGCCATGCTTATCTGTGGTGAGAATGGGATATCACGTGATTCACTTGATGTATGTTTTGGTGATCAACTTGCGGGTTCCGGCCATGAACCTATGCATAAGGGTTGCCACACGTTTTCGTCTTGACTCTCCGGTAGAAACTTTGGGGCACTCTTTGAAGTACTTTGTGTTGGTTGAATAGATGAATCTGAGATTGTGTGATGCATATCGTATAATCATGCCCACGGATACTTGAGGTGACAATGGAATATCTAGGTGACATTAGGGTTTTGGTTGATTTGTGTCTTAAGGTGTTATTCTAGTACGAACTCTTGAATAGATTGATCCAAAAGAATAACTTTGAGGTGGTTTCGTACCCTACCATAATCTCTTCGTTTGTTCTCCGCTATTAGTGGCTTTGGAGTGACTCTTTGTTGAATGTTGAGGGATTGTTATATGATCTATCTATGTTATTATTGCTGAGAGAACTTGCACTAGTGAAAGTATGAACCCTATGCCTTGTTTCATATCATTGCAATACCGTTTACGCTCACTTTTATCATTAGTTACATTGCTGTTTTTATATTTTCATATTACAAAAACCTATATCTACCATCCATATTGCACTTGTATCACCATCTCTTCGCCGAACTAGCGCACCTATACAATTTACCATTGTATTGGGTGTGTTGGGGACACAAGAGACTCTTTGTTATTTGGTTGCAGGGTTGTTTGAGAGAGACCATCTTCATCCTATGCCTCCCACGGATTGATAAACCTTAGGTCATCCACTTGAGGGAAATTTGCTACTGTCCTACAAACCTCTGCACTTGGAGGCCCTACAACGTCTACAAGAACAAGTTTGTGTAGTAGACATCAGGACCCACCTGGTCGAAGCGTACGTAGCGTTGTCATTCTGGTCGCGAACGTGTACGTACATACTGGTGGATGTAGAGGCGCGCACGTGTTGTAGTAGAGGTGCGCACGTAGCATGTACACGTATGTACAACGGCCAGTGTGCAAGAAAGAAAATACGACCACGTACGTACATACGGGCGGGGCCTCGAACGCTTACTCGCGCATACGTATGGCCCTGGCTCGTGTACATGGCTGGATCAGAACAGAGAAACTGCGTCGTCGTCGTGTTCATGGGGAGGCAACAGAATGCGTCGTGTTCATCAAGAAGTAACGGAACGCGCCGTGTTCATCGGGAGACAACGAAACACGTGGGAGCCAACCGGCTTGGACGGAACAGGCAATGTAAACGAGGCCTGGCGTACCGCACAACGGAGGAAACGACCTTGTGTTCAACTAGCCACATTCGAAACGGGATCCTGTTCATCGGGAGGGGTCTAGCGTACCGCAAAATGGAGGAAACAGACTTGTGTTGGACCTCTTACGGTCGAAACGGGGTCCTGTTGATCGGGAGGGGTGTGGCGTACAGCAAAACAGAGGAAACGGACTTGTGCTGGAGCGCTACGGTCGAAACAAGGGTCCTGTTCATCGGGAGGGGTGTGGCGTACCGCAAAACGGGACTCCACGGGATACTGTTCATATCCACCGTCGACCTCCTCCAGCCTCCACGGGTTACTGTTCATCCACCGTCGACCTCCTCCAGCCTCCACCTGCGGCTGTTCATTCACGGGCTCCTGTTCATCCAGCCTCCACCGTGCGGTACTCCACCAGCTACTGTTCAACCACCCCTCTCCACGGGCTCCTGTTCAACCACCCCTCCATGGGCTACTGTTCATCCACCACTCCACCATCTACTTTTCATCTAGCCCTCCACGGGGTCGTCCTGTTCATCCAGCCCTCCACGGGGTCCTGTTCATCCAGCCCCAACGGCTCGATCGATTGGGGTCCTGTTCATCCAGAGGCAACACCATGGGGTCATGTTCATCCACCCCCACCGGGAACTGTTCATCCAACCCCCCCCCCCCCCGCACCGCTCACTGTTCATCCAAAGGCAGCATCGATAGGCTTCAGTTAGGAGCAGTAGCTAAGGAATCGCTCGATCGGGTTCATTTAACAGCCATCGGTCGATCGCTCGAGTTTAGTAACGTGTAGCCTGCCGTGGGGTTCAGTAGGCGAACGCCTCACTCGGGTTCAGTTAGAGCCCAATGCCTCGCACCAACGCGCGTGCGTGTACGAGAGAAATGTGAAAACCTCCGTGCATCGCTCGGCTCCGACCACCCATCGTAACCGGGAACACCCCGATATTTTCCTCGCCCTCGCTTCTACCACGATTTTTCCGTCATGGACGACCCAAAGAATGTCATGCAGCTACGTCTCCGGCCCGCCCAGGATGAAAATCCCATTTTCTGTCATGATTTTTTGCCATAGAAGTAGGAGCCCACCACATCTGTGATGATACCGGGTTTTGTCACAATTATCGTCATAGAAGTGTCATAAGTATGACAAATTTTTTTTTGTTCGGCCCAAAATGTCACGGATGTGTCTTTTTTGTAGTATTTGAGGTCGTATAATAAGGTCTCTTTGTTCTGACATTTGACCACGATGAGATCAACATAAGCATGGACGTTGCCACCGATCTGTTTGTGAAAATAGTGCTGGGCACAACGCTGGTAAGTTGCACCCGCACTTTTAAGTCCGAACGGCATAGAGGTATAGCAAAAAGCTCCAAATGGCGTGATAAAGGTTGTTTTCTCTTGGTCTTTGTTGGTGCAACAAACATGTGTGCTTGCCACCCTGACTTATGCACAGGCGTGCGACAGATCATACATCAAGTGTGTGTATTTAACACAAAATAAGGCCAGAGAAACCGCTCTTCGTGAGATAAAGGAGCGCATTAAGAAGACCAAGCCAACCAGAGGGTTCCCAAGAAAGCCTCCCTTGCCAGGCAAGTAGGGCCGGCGGGGTCGAGGTTGCGCCTGGGACCAAGACCAGGCCACCGCAATAGTGTTTCCAGGGCCGCCAGGGCCAAGACTAAATCCCAAGCTAGAAGACCCCGGCAAACCTCCACCGCTCCACCTCATCAGACCACCATTCACTAATCAGTGCGGTGTGAAGCTCTTGAGCAGCTAGGTGGATCCTATTGTGCACGTGGCAGCCTGCTGGAGGACAAATTACCTTTAATGACACCCGTTCCAGAGACGTGTCACGTGAATAAGAGGTAGTTAGGCAAGCGGTGGGGAAACCTTGTCGCGGCTACCTCTCCACATGACACCTAGCAGATGCATTTAATGCACCTTGTCCTAACTGCAAGAGTTAGGTATGATAGCACTGTTAGCTATCTAATCATACTATAATGACTGTTTTGCCACTGTGGTCACCCCTTAAGCTATAAAAGGAGGCCCGAGGCAACCTAGCAAAGGGTTCGAACTTTTGATCCCTTAACACTTGTACGCACGTACCTGCTCTCCCTAAGGCATACTTGCCGGGCTTGAGCGCTCCGTGTCTTCATGTTCCTCCAGATCAATCCACCAAAGCAGGAGTAGGGTGTTACGCTGCTAAGCAGCCTGAACCTAGGTAAAAGAGAGTTGTCCCCTCCGTGTTGCCCTGTTGTTTTTTGCATTTTGTGCAATGTGAGTGTCCCCCGCCGAACCACAAAGGGGCCTATTGGTCCCATAAGTGATCATGATCCACCACGACATCTTTCGCGCGCCAAGTAGGGGACCTTGCTTGCGCGAATCTGAAGCAGCAGCCAGCGCATCGATCTTCATCATATTTTACATCACCAATGGCTCCCAAGAAGAAGAGTGGTGCGGAAGCACACCCTTCCACTTCGAAAGCCACTTCGCCTGTGGTAGCGGGTGCCGCAGCCACGACGGGTGGAGTGGGCATCACGAGCGTCGCGACCACCGCAGTCGGTGCGGCCGTCGCCCCCACCACAGTTGGAACGAGGGCTGGGGTCATTGGTGCTACCCAGCTCCCAAACCTTCTAGCGCGCAAGGCCACACTAGTGTGGGTCGGGGGGATGCCCAACTTCCGCCTCCCTGTCGCACCAGTGAGCACCACCAACGCGGCGGTGACGCCCACTCTGGTGTGAGCCAAGATCCACACTTCATCCCACATAGGTCGAGCGCGGCAAGACTCCGAACGGTGTCGTCGACCCACAGCAACTGCGCCTGCATGGCAAAGGCCCAACTTACCAAGAGCTTGGCCACCAAGATCAGCCCCAGCCATGCCAGACCGCCCTTATGATTGGTCCGAGGCGGTAGGAGCACAACGACGCTCCTCCTGGCTTGACTAGGAGTTGAGCGACGTCGCGCTTTGCCTCCCACGCCATTCCAGGGACGGTGGATGAAGCGATGACACGGGCTCAGTTGCTACTGAACTTTCCTCCAACAGCGGACAAGATGGATGAGTGGAGAGCCACCATCCAAAGCGTCATCGGTTTTGCTTAGGCCAACAAGTCACAGCCTACGGAGCCCTCATGATGCCCGCAGACAACGCTGACAGCCCACGCTGATGGCCATGTGGAGAGGACTACACCCACGATGCAGTCCCCTCCATGGCAACCCTCCTAGGGGCAGCCATGGCGGGCCCAACAAACCCAACGTGTCGAAGAGCCTGACGAGATATCAATGGCCTCGTGCGACCCGCAGACTCAGCTAGATCAATGTCGTGTGTTTAAGGACAGGAGGAAGGAAGACGACTATGGCACCATTGAGCGACGCCGTGAGGCACACTGTCAATCAAACATGCGCAATGGCCCATAAGTTGATGAACCCGCACCCAGTGGGGGGGGGGGGTACCTGCCTTACAAGGTAGGTTGCCCCGCCTTCACTCACGAGCTGCGATAAGTCTGATGGCCATCGTCTCGCACCTTCAAGCCTGACTTTCCAGAGAAATACGATGAGAAATTGAAGCCGGCGGAGTTCTTGGGCATATATACGATAGTCGTTCAAGCTTCCGGGGGAAGGTATGAGAAAGTGCTCGCCAAATACTTTCCGTTGGTGCTCAAGCCCACCGTTAGGTCTTGGTTGATGCACCTGCGTGAGGATTCCATTGCCTCATGGGCAGACATGTGCAACGAGTTCGTTGGCGCCTTTATGAGCGGCCATCAAGAGCCTAGACAGCCCAGTGACCTACAGGCCCTTCTACAGAAGGAAGGGGAGAGCCTGCATAAATATCTTCAAAATTCAGTCGAATACACCGCAACATTCCAAAGATACATCCAGCAGGTATGATTGCCGCATAACACGAATGTGCGCATTCGAAGGATGTGCGCTAAGATGAATGTTCGACTACCAAAGACCATCAACGAACTCTATACGTTGGTGGACAAGTTTGCTCGTGCTGAGGAAGGGAGAAGACTCCCAGGGGAGGAGGTTGGTATCGAAATCGATTTGGAGGATGATGACGATGCCACTACCCTAAGGAAGAAAAAAAAAGAAGTGCAACAAGAAGCACAAAGGGAAATAAGTGATGGCCGTTGAGAGCTCGTATGATTCTAGTGCAGGCATGAAGGCAAAGACTGAGATGCCCGGCAAGGAAGCTACTACATGTGCTGATTGCAAATCCGACGGGCCGTTTTGCAAAATCCACCAAACCAAGGGCCATGATCTCCAAGAATGCAGACAAGTTGAGCAGTTTGTTGAAAAACAGAAAGCTGAATACAAGAAGCGTGATAAGGAGAGAGTCCAAGACGATGATGGTGGGAAAGGCCGTGGCGTCCGTAGGGGGCGCCGCGGCAAGACGAACTAGCAGAAGAAGAAGCCCGCCAGGGTCCGTGAGAAAGGAAGGTGAAGATGACAGTGGAGAGAGGACGATAACGAGTCCAGCGAATAGGAATTTCAAAATGCTTCCGAAGCGATGTGCATTGACAGGGGCGCATCTTTACACTCCTCTTACCATCAGCTCAAGCATTGTGCGCGTGAGGCCAATGTAGCAGAGCCGGCAACAAATGCTCGAGAACCACTCAAATGGTCCTTCATGCCCATCATCTTTGATGTTGAGGACCATCCGGATGGCACCCACTGTGGTCGGATGCTTGCTGTTGTTGGTTTCGCCGACAATCCACAATCTCAAGGTCACAAAGATGCTGGTTGACTGTGGGGCAGGGTTGACTTTATTTCCCCGACGTGATTAAGAAGATCCAAATTCCTTATGAGGACCTCAAAAGGACAAGCACATTCCAAGGGATTAACCAAGGAAGAAGCCACCCAAAGGAAAGATCACGCTGCAAGTAACTTTTGGCGGGGAACTGAACTACAAGACTAAGAAAGTTGTGTTTGATGTTGTGAAGCTTCCCTTGCCATTCAACGGGATCCTTGGTCGTCCAGCCTTGGAAAAGTTCATGGCGGCATCCCACTATGCATATAACACTTTGAAGATGCCAGGGCCGATGGGAGTCATCTCCATACCGCCCGACAAGAAGGATGCGGTTATATGCGTGGACAAGATGTATAGAGATGCGGTAGCAGCTGAGGCCATCAGGGCCTCATCTCCCGCCAAGGAAGGGAAGAAGAGTAAGAAAACTAGCAAGGACACCGACAATGTCCCCGGGAAGCACGCCTCTTCGGAGTGTGATAACCCACAAGTATAGGGGACCAGTTGTAGCCTCTTTCGATAAGTAAGAGTGTCGAACCCAACGAGGAGCTAAAGGTAGAACAAATATTCCCTCAAGTTCTATCGACCACCGATACAACTCTACGCATGCTTAACGTTCGCTTTACCTAGAACAAGTATGAAACTAGAAGTACTTTGTAGGCGTGATAGGATAGGTTTGCAAGATAATAAAGAGCACGTAAATAAAAAGTAGGGGCTGTTTAGATAAAGAAAAAACTAACTTAGTTTTAGTAGAGAGATTTTTGTCACGAGAAAGTTATTTGTCCCTAGGCAATCGATAACTAGACCGGTAATCATCATTGCAATTTTATATGAGGGAGAGGCATAAGCTAATATACTTTCTCTCCTTGGATCATATGCACTTATGATTGGAACTCAAGCATCCGCAACTACTAAAGATCATTAAGGTAAAACCCAACCATAGCATTAAAGTATCAAGTCCTCTTTATTCCCATACGCCATGACCCACTTATCTGTGTTTGTGTTTCGGTCACTCGCGCACACAGACAATAAGCAAACCATGAACATATTGCAAATCCTATAGCGGGGATCCCTCACGCTTGCGCGACACGGAGAGCACCATAGGACAACACCAATAATAAAACATGCAACTCAAACCAATCACGATCATCAATCAACCCATAGGACAAAACGGATCTACTCAAACATCATAGGATATCCATACATCATTGGTAAATAATATATAGCATTGAGCACCATGTTCAAGTAGAGATTACAGTGGGGAGAAGAGGTGTTACATCGCTGCAGAGAGGGGGAGAGTTGGTGATGACGGCAGCGAAGTTGTTGGTGTACATCTCCATCACGATGATGGCCCCGGTAGCGTTTCGACACCACCGGGAGAGAGGGGGGAGAGCCCCCCTTCTTCTTCTTCTTCTTCTTCTTCTTCTTCTTCTTCTTCTTCTTCTTCTTCTTCTTCTTCTTCTTCTTCTTCTTCTTCTTCTTCTTCTTCTTCTTCTTCTTCTTCTTCTTCTTCTTATTCATTGACCTTCCCCTAGATGGGAGAAGGGTTTCCCCTCCAGTCCTTGGCTTCCATGGCGGCGGAGGGGCGGGAGCCCCTCCGAGATTGGATCTCTCTCTTTGTTTCCTTCTATTTCTGCGCTCCTAGATTCTGGCATTTCACCCTTTCTTAAATTCCCGTAGATCCGTAACTCCAATTGGGCTGAAATTTTAACAAGATTTCTATTCGGATATTAGATTTCTTGCAGCGAAAGAAGGGCACCAACCTCCTTACGGAGTGGCCACAAGGGCCCAGGGCACGCCCTACCCCCTGGGGCACCCCCTCACCCTCGTGGGCCCCTCGGGCATCGTCTCGTGTTGATTCCACTTCCCAAAATTCACATACATTCCAAAAAAATTCTCCGTAAGTTTTTATCCCGTTTGGACTCCGTTTGATACAGATTTTCTACAAAACAAAAAACATGCAACAAACAGGAACTGGCACTGGGCACTGGATCAATATGTTAGTCCCAAAAATAGTATAAAAAGTTGCCAAAAGTATGTAAAAGTTGTAGAATATTGGCCAATAAAAAATTATAGATACGACGGAGACGTATCAGCATCCCCAAGCTTAATTCCTGCTCGTCCTTGAGTAGGCAAATGATAAAAAAGATAATTTTTGATGTGGAATGCTACCTAGCATAATCTTGATCATGTAATCTAATCATGGCATGAATATTAAGACACGAGTGATTCAAAGCAATAGTCTACCATTTGATATTAAGACAATATTACTTCAATTATACTAATAAAGCAATCATGTCTTTTCAAAATAAGATGGCCAAAGAAAGTTATCCCTACAAAATCATATGGTCTGGCTCTGCTCCATCTTCACCACACAAAGTATTTAAATCATGCAGAACCCCGGTTTTAGCCAAGCAATTGTTTCATACTTTAGTATTCTCAAACATTTTCAGCTTTCACGCAATACATGAGCGTGAGCCATGGACATAGCACTATAGGTGGAATAGAATATGGTGGTTGTGGAGGAGACAAAAAGGGGAGAAAGTCTCACATCAACTAGGCAAATTAATGGCCTATGGAGATGCCCATCAATCGATATCGATGCAAGTGAGTAGGGATTGCCATGCAACGGATGCACTAGAGCTATAAGTGTATGAAAGCTCAAACTAAAAACTAAGTGGGTGTTCATCCAACTTGCTTGCTCATGAAGACCTCGGGCATTTGAGGAAGCCCATCATCAGAATATACAAGCCAAGTTCTATAATGAAAAATTCCCACTAGTACATGAAAGTGACAACATAGGAGACTCCCTCTATGAAGAACATGGTGCTACTTTGAAGCACAAGTGTGGTAAAAGGATAGTAGCATTGCCCCTTCTCTCTTTTTCTCTCATTTTTTGTTCCTTTTTGTTTTTTTGGGCCCTCTCTTTTTTTGCCTCTTTTATATAAATTTTTTATTTTTCATCTGGAGTTTCATCCAGACTTGTGGGGGAATCATACTCTCCATCATCCTTTCCTCGATGGGGCAATTCTCTAATAATGATGATCATCACACTTTTATTTACTTACAACTCAATACTGGAACAAAATATGACTCTATATGAATGCCTCTGGCAGTGCACCAGGATGTGCAATGATCTAGCATAGCAAAGATATCAAAAAATGGACAAGCCATGAAAATATCATGCTAGCTATCTTACGATCATGCAAAGCAATATGACAATGAATGCTCAAGTCATGTATATGATGATGATGGGACTTGCATGGCAATATATTTCGGAATGGCTATGGAAATGCCATAATAGGTAGGTATGGTGGCTATTTTGAGGAAGGTATATGATGGGTGTATGGTATCGACGAAAGTTGCGCGGCACAAGAGAGGCTAGCAATGGTGGAAGGGTGAGACTGCGTATAATCCATGGACTCAACATTAGTCATGAAGAACTCACATACTTATTGAAAAAATCTATTAGTCATCGAAACCAAGCACTACGTGCATGCTCCTAGGGGAAGGGGTTGTAGGTGTTAACCATCGCGTGATCCCGACCTCCACACAAAGGATGACAATCAAAAAATACCTCATGCTCCAACTTCGTTACATAACGGTTCACCATACGTGCATGCTACAGGAATCACAAACCTCAACACAAGTATTTCTCAAATTCACAACTACTCACTAGCATGACTCTAATATCACCATCTTTATATCGCAAAACTATTGCAAGGAATCAAACATATCATATTCAGCGATCTACAAGTTTTATGTCAGATTTTATGACTAACCATGTGAATGACCAATTCCTATCAACTCTCTAAATAGATATAAGTGAAGTAAGATAGTTTAATTATTTCTACAAAATATGCCCACACTCTAGAAAATATAAGTGAAGCAAAAGAGTATTCTACAAATGGCGGTTTTCTATGTGTAGGGAGATAGGCAATCCAAACTTCAAATAATATAAGTGAAGCACATGAAGCATTCTATAAAGCCATATTCAAAAGATATAAGTGAAGTGCAAAGAGAATTCTATAAATCAACCAAGGACTATCTCATACCAGCATGGTGTATTATTAAAAAAAATAAGCACACGATGCTCCAAGATTTATGCATATCATGTAACGAATAAAAATATAGCTCGAAGTAAAATTACCGATGATCGTTAGAAGAAAGAGGGGATGCTTTTTGAGGCATCCCAAAGCTTAGTTGCTTGGGAGTCCTTGAATATTACCTTGGGGGTGCTTCGGGCATCCCCAAGCTTAGGCTCTTGCCACTCCTTATTCCTTCATCCATCGTGATCTCACCCAAAACTTGAAAACTTCAACCACACAAAACTTAACAAAACCCTCATGAGATCTGTTAGTAATAAAACAAAACACCACTTTAAGTACTGTTGTAAACCCATTCATATTTTGTTTTTGCATTGTAGCTACTATATTATAACTTCTCTAAGGCTTATATCACCGATAAAATCAATAGTTTCATCAAAACTAGCAAAACAATGCATCAAAAACAGATTCTGTCTTAAACATGACAGTCTGTAGAAATTTGAACATCTACCATACTTATATAACTCCAAAAATTCTGAAAAATAAGGATGAAATAAACAATTTGTATAGAAGTACTGTGCAAAAAGTTTCGGCACTGTTTGAGTTTCCAGTAAAAAATGTAAATTCACGCGCTACAGCCAAAGTTTCTGTTTTTCCACTGCACATACCAAACAAGCAATCTAATCATCCTAAAGGCAAACCTTGGCACATTATTTTTATAATACAATGGATTTGTACAAGTGGATAATTATTTTTGTTGAAAAGTTTATGTAATTCAAGATTTGCAAAGTTTCCATGAGCCTGAACAGGTTTATGGAGCTCCCCCACTTCAACAATGCTCGTCTCTCTCACTTACACTTCTCTTTTCGAAAAGTTTTAGGTTCCCCACTTTATTTTTTGTTTTTAAAATTTATGAAAGCACTCAGCAGAAATAAATGACTCTCTAAAACTTCTGGGTTGTCTCCCTGACAATGCTTTCTTTAAAGCCATTAAGCTAGGCATATAGTGCTCAAGTAATGGATCCACCCGGATCCCAAGGTATATCAAAGCCAATTTTAATTAACAATGATTTGGCATTTAGTAGTGAGCACAAAGCAACATAAATCATGCAACAACAAAGTCTAACTCTTTTCCTATGCATCGTCATGTCATAAAAGAACAATTCATGCACACAAAGTAAAGGCCAATGCATAGTATAAACAGTTTCTTGCAATTTTATCGTATTGGAAACATAGAGCGGCGGAGATGTAGTTCCTCTCTCATAATAATTGCAAGTAGGAGAAGCAAGCACATGCATATTATATCTATCAAAATTATCATGTGCAACGGTAAAAGGCAACCCATCAATATAATCCTTAATAAGAACAAACTTCTCTGATATAGTGTAGTTTGGAGAATTAAAAAAGATAATAGGACTATCATGTGTGGGTGCAGTAGCAACAATTTCATTCTTAACATAAGGAACTATAGCAAGTTCATCTCTATAAGCATAATTCATATTGGCATCTTGGCCACAAGCATAGCAATTATCAAGTTCATAAAAAAAGGGATATTTCAAATGAATCAACATGATCATAACAATAATCATAACATTCATCCTTCGGCAAGAACGAAGGGACATTAAACAATGTATGAGTTGGAGGGTTACTCTCATTAGAAGGTGGGCACGAGTAGCTAATCCGCTCTTCCTCCTTTTGTTCTTCGCTCTCCTCATCATTTCTTTCATCCAATGAGCTCACAGTTTCATCAATTTCTTCTTCCATAGACTCCTACAAAATGTTAATCTCTTCTTGGACAATGGAGGAGTCCTCAATATATGGTTTAACATAGGCATTAGAAGCATAATTATCATAACAATATTTAAGTATGGCAAAATTTTCAGATTTGTAAAGAGTAGCATCATACTTTTCAATCAAAGAAGCAATTTCATAGGTACCCTTAAAAGCAACAAGTTCTTCAGTTTGTTGAACATCATAGTAATTAGAAACACCTTTAGCATACGAATATATGATTCCATTATCACTAAACTCACATTGGTAGGGAAGGTGTTTCTTGGGGTCTTCAGAACAATAAGTAAAATCATATATTCCACATAAATTCCAAGCATAGCATTGCAAACGATGAATTTGATCCAGTAAAAGTTTCCCTTTTTGAGATAAGCAGTGTCGCACATAACAAGCATGCTCATCTAAAGATTTTTCCTCAAATAAGCTAGTTGTGGTTTCATCACGAGCACATAGGGATCGAAGATGATCCAAGTAAAAAGCTTCAGCAGTATGATGATTTTGGGTGGTTCTTCAACCATTGGTTTAGTAGGTACAACTAATTTTTTTTTTGGTATTTTATGTATCCTACCCATAACTGAAGATAGGAAACAGGAGCACAAAATAAAAAAAATACTTAGTGATAAAGCAAACAAGTGCACACGAGAATGTTCACCCCACACTATTGCTCCCCAGCAACGGCGCTAGGAAAAGGTCTTGCTAACCCACAAGTATAGAGGATCAGTTGTAGCCTCTTTTGATAAGTAAGAGTGTCGAACCCAATGAGGAGCTAAAGGTAGAACAAATATTCCCTCAAATGCTGCAGAAGTGTTCGGCCGAAAGCGGTTCTCGACGTCCGAACAATACTTCCGCGCTGTGGACCGAAGATGGGTTCTTGTCGGTCATTAGGGACGCGGTCGGAAGGAATTCCCGGTCTCCGTTCAGGGTGGAGACATTCGAGCTCGAGGCCGGATGAGGGATTGGGGTCGATCCGTATATTGGATCAAGGGACAGCCCCGGAGCGGGCGCGGCGAATCCGGTATAAACAAGATCGCCTCGGGCGTCCGCAACATACTCCAGATTGCCGAATTGAATCGGTGCTTGGGGGCGAACTTGTTGATCTGATCTAGATGACCAGTTGGGTTGGCGTGCAGAACGATGCTGCCGAACACAGAGAGTCGGCCGGGGACAAAGAGGTCCCCAGAGCTGACGCCTTCTTCGATGATTAGGCGAGCCATTGATCCTTTGGCAACCCAACACTGGAACTCTCAATAAAAGCACCAATGTTGGTGTCAAAACCGGCGGATGTTGGGTAGGGGGTCTCGAGCTGTGGATCTAGGATCAATGGGGAACAAGGATGATGAACACAGTATTTACCCAGGTTCGGGCCCTCTTGAAGAGGTAAAGCCCTACGTCCTGCTTGATTATATTCGATGTATGGTATGGTTATAGAGTAGATCTACCTCGAGATCAAGTGAGCTAAACCCTAAGGTATGAGGTGATGAATGTAGCTCTCTCCCTAAGGCACCTAATCCCTCTGGTCTATATAGGCACCAGTAGGGTTAGGGTTACAAGAATAACAAAGTCCGTTAAGATAGTAACATTTGCAACTATGACAGGCACATCCTCACAAATACCGATGGGTATAGCCATTTATTTATCAGCCATTTGCAAAGAGATTTTATTTGGTGTCGACTTATTCAAATCAAGTCTTCGATACAAAGAGAAAGGCATAACACTAACACTAGCTCCTAGATCACATAAAGAAGTTTTAACATAGTTTCTTTTGATGGAGCATGGTATAGTTGGTAGTCCTGGGTCTCCTAGTTTCTTTGCTATTCCACCCTTGAATGTATAATTAGCAAGCATGGTGGAAATTTCAGCTTCCAGTGTCTTTATTTTTATTTGTAACAATATCTTTCATGTACTTAGCATAAGGAGACATTTTCAAAGTATCAGGCAAACGAAGGTGAAAAAAGATAGGTCTAAGCATTTCAAGAAAGCGCTTGAATTGTTCTTCATCTTTATTCTTTGAAGCTTTAGGAGGAAAAGGCATGAGTTTTTGAATGCATGGTTCTCTTTATTTACCATGTTTCCTAGCAATGAAGTCTCTCTTATTATATCTTTTATTCAAGGTTGTGGGTTATCAAGATCAACAGTAGGTTCTATTTCCACATCATTATCATTATTAGGTTGAGCATCTACATGAACATAATCATTATCATTGTTACTAGGTTCATGTTCATCACCAGATTGTGTTTCAGTATCAGAAATAGAAATATCATTTAGATTCTCATGTGTGTCTACCATAGGTTCACTAGAGGCATGCAAGGTCCTATCATCTTTCTTTTTCTTTTTAGATGGACTAGGTGCATCAGTATTAATTCTCTGAGAATCTTGCTCAAATCTCTTACGGTGACCTTCAGGATACACAGGTTCTTGAGTCATTTTTACCACCCCTAGTCATAACTCTAACAGCATGATCATTCATCTTATTGTTCATCTCATTAGGGAAATCATTTTGTGACTTGATGACTTGTTCTACTTGAGTTTTTATCATGGATGCATATTTACTCACACCCCTGACATCATTAATAGTTCTAAACATAAAGTCACTGAAGCGTTCAATCATATTAGCATTTTTTCAATTTTCTACTAACATATGCATTAAAAATTTCTTGTTTAACAATAAAGTTATCCAATTCATCCAAGCATTGACTAGCAGATTTAGTATAAGGAATATCACCTTCATCAAAATTATAGAGAGAATTTACCTCTACTACCTGTTTCGGGGTTTTGAGACCATGTATTTCTTCAATAGGTGGTAAATTCATCTTCAGCTTTAATACCTTTTTCTTTCATAGATTTCTTTGCCTCTTGCATATCTTCAGGACTGAGAAATAGAATAGCTATCTTGTTTGGAGCTGACTTGGGCGATGGTTCAGCAAGAGTCCAATCATTATCATTAATCAATATATTATTCAACAGTTTTTTAGCTTGTTCAATAGTGCATTCCCTGAAAACACAACCAACACAGCTATCTAGGCGGTCCCTACAAGCATCAGTTAGTCCATTATAAAAGATATCAAGTATTTCATTTTTCTTGAGAGGATGATCAAGAGAAAAGCATTAAGTAATTGGAGAAGCCTCCCCAAGCTTGAGGGAGACTCTCTTCTTAAATTTTCACAAAGTTAAATATTTCCTGTAAGGTCGCTTGTTTCTTATGAGTAGGAAAATATTTTTCAGAGAAGTAATATATCATACCCTGGGACTACGCACACAACCAGGAGCAAGAGAATTAAACCATATCTTAGCATCACCCTTCAATAAGAAAGGAAACAACTTAAGAATATACTAGTAGCGAACTTTTTTCCTCATGAGAAAATAGGGTGGCTATATCATTTAGTTTAGTAAGATGTGCCACAACAGTTTTGGTTTCATAACCATGGAAATGATCAGATTCAACCAAAGTAATTAACTCAGGATTGACAGAGAATTCAAAATCCTTATCAGTGACAAATATAGGTGAAGTAGCAAACTTAGGATCATATTTCATTCTAGCATTCAATCATTTTTCTTTCAACTTGACTAGTAATTTCTTAAGATCATTTCTATCCTTACAAGCAAGAAAATCCCTAGCTACCTCTCTATCCATAACATACCCCCTAGGTATATTGAGTAATTCATATCTAGGAGAGGTAGGTCTTATATGTGTTTCAAAGGTTTCAGTTTCAATCATTTCATCAGTTTTAGTATTCTCAATTTCTTTAGCCCTAGCAAGTTGTTCATCAAGAAATTCACCCAGTTGTAGCGACCAGACCTCAAACGGTCAAGTCTCTGTGCTTAAGTGTCATCCCTGGATCGATATGCCGACACACACAGTACTCAAGGATTTATAACAGAGGTAAATCACATGTATAAAGTAACGTAAACACTATTACCTCAATCCATAAAGCGGAAGGAACAACAAGGTTGTGGATTCCCATCAACACCAACGGTAAAGTTGAGTGTAGAAATCGTAACCCTAACGTATCACTTACTCGTCGTAAGATTCCTGCAACATGAGACGTTGTAGCCATGTAGGTCAGTACATTGAATGTACTGGCAAATTCACACCATAGAGCAATGATGAATAATAGCTATCACTACATGCATATTTGGCTGGTGGAAGCTCTAAGTTTAATTTTTGCATAAAGACAATTTTTCCCTACAACAACAGAATATATTTTATTTAACTACCAAGTTGGTTGAAAAATATTGAGAAGGTTCCTCCAACTCAATCCCAAAATAATAATCATTAACCCAATCAAATTAATTAAATAAAGTGTTGAGATCAACATGATAATCTGAGAACTAGATACTCAAGATGTCCATAACCGGGGACATGGCTAATCATGACCGGTTTGTACACTCTGTAGAGGTTTGCGCACTTTCCTCACAAGACTCGATCTCCTCCGTTGAATTTCTCGCACTTCATGATGTTTGAGAAACGGATGATCGAGACACGGTTCTTCTGAAGCATTAACTCTCTATTCTGGGTAGACAGTACCACCTACAACCCACTACATCTCCTACCCTACCTCTTCAAGAGCTTCACGCAACTTACTCAACTATGCCAGAGCCCATATTGGCTTGTGACTGCACACGAAAGTTTCCAGCATGAATAATCTTATGATCCCTTTGAGCCTGGGTGGCATTCCATAGGGGGGTCCCCTTGGGCAAGCACTGGGTTCTCCAGGTGCCCGGGCAAACCACTAGGTGCTCCAGGGTGCCCCTACCATTCCACCCAGATGTGTATTAAACTAGCCACCTTAAGTTAACCATTAATAATAACTCACACATCTGTCATGAATCACTCAAACCAAACCACGTCTACGAGCATAGCATTAGCAGTATAAGCATAACGTAGTAACTCCCAGTGTTTTGATATAAAGGATAATAGGTTATACCTCATCAACTACTTCCCAATACATCAAAACTAATGCATAAAAACTAGGTAATAAAGGGATATGATCAAAGTGTGAACTTGTCTCATACTGTTGATGAAGACGATTCGCACTCATAACTCCTGAAAGTTCTACTCGTCACACTCCAGTCAATCTATCGTGAGCAAGCAATAGTAACCACACATAAGCAATCATTCAAATGATCGGAAAGAACGAAGAAGACAATTCGGAAAACATGAAAACCAAGCAAATAACTCTTGCAACATAAAACAATTCCTAATAGTACCAAAATTATGTGGATTTGGCCTTGTCAGAAAGTTTAGGTCAAGAGCTTCGATTTGCAAAAAGAATCAACTCAAACGGAGTTAGAAAACTCAAGTTGTGATCAAATGAATTTTAAATTCAAATCTGTTTGAAATCAAATTTTAAACTTAAAAAAATATGTTTAAGTTGTTTTACTGGATAGAGGGGATCATAACGAAGAAGTGGGTGTTAGTTTTGTCGAAAACGAAGGTACGGATAAAAAGATATGATGAAAAGAAATTTGAGTATGAAACAAATTTCGAAATTTAAAAGTTGCAAAAAGTTTATTTGATAGATTCACTAGATAAGTGAAATCAAGACGAAAATATTGGCGTTGGTTTCGTCTAATTTGAACGAACGATTAAAAAGTTATGGCTATTTGAAAAATCAGGGCCAAGCTGTTTTATGGAAGAAAAATATCTACATAATAAGCTACAGAAGTATATATAAAAAACGAAGAAAAATACCTTTATAAGGTAGAGAAAAGCCGACTTCAGGGAGAGGAGACGACTTCCAGAATTTTCGCCGGAGAGGAGAAATATATATTTCTTTAGTGAATCTAGTCAAACCAAAATATATTGATTTAAACCGAATCAGATGATTTTTGAAGGCTTTATGGGTCTATATTCATAGGTGGAAAAGAGGCTCATAGGTTAAAGACTAGGCAATGTGGGACTAAACGTAGAACAAAAAGAGAAAAAGAGAAAAGAGAGAAAATGTGCCTCGTACGGGCCCAAAGGCCTTCGGCCGGCGCTGCGCGCTGCAGTTTTTTTTTCTTTGGAGCATTTGAAAAGAGAAAAAACTATGGAGAAAAAAATGTGAGGGAGGAATATGACCGGTTGGGCCTAGCCCATATAGGAAAAAATGATAGGCGCCCGGTGCTACTATGATGCGCACGTGGGCGGCAGTTAGTGATGTGTCGCATGTTCAGTTTTGTTTTTTTTTAGATAAAAATGGAGAAGATAAACAGATTAGAAAAATAATATATATTTTTCCATAGGCATATTATATATCAAAAATTTCAGAAAGAGATTTTCCACGAGATGCAAATTTTTGTAATGTCAAATAAAATCCACAGAATTTTAAATAAATCAAAGAGTTCTACGGGTGCAATAAAACCCAGTAAAAATCATTTTAAAAATACCAAAATGATTTCAAATTTATTTATCTACAATTTTCTGATGTAGGGAATCATTTTACCCTAATTTCCATATATTTTATTTTTGGAAAAAAATAATTTGAATAAAACCTGAATAACTCCAAATTGAAAATAATTTCAAAGGGACTTTAAATTTGATCCTTTGAAACTCCCAACTCATATTTCATATGTTTTGAAGAAGTCGTTTTATCTTCTCTCATGAAAATCATTGAGTTGCATAAAGTTTCTGAATTTGAAATATTTCCAAATGAGATTCAAACCTTTTCAAAACCCTTTTTGCATTTAATTAAATGGAAGAAGTCATATCATCTTCTCTCTAGAATTTTGTATTTGAAAAGAATTTGAATCCATGGAGAACATAAATGCAAAATGAAAGTTTGGGAAAGTCCTTTTATTCCCTCTCATTTAACTTTCATAAAGTTTCAAATTCCACTCAATTTCACACAGCACATCACACAAGCAATCAAAAACTATCTATTTAATATAACATTCCAAAATTTAGAATTTTGGGATGTTACAAACTTGCCACCCCTAAAATGAATCTCGTCCTCGAGGTTCAGAGAGGCTAGCAAGAAATATGTTAGGTTCGGGGTCTTCTCAAAATCCATCAATCGTCACAAGGGGTCTGGGTGCTACCACCCTTAGAAACATTGTTACGATTCCATCAAAACTCATATACTCCATCCTTATTGTTAACAGTGTTAATCTTCTTAGATCTTCAGGATAAATCCTTCTTTGGGCTCTTCCGGTGGTGGCATAACCTTTTCCTCAATTCCTGTGTCCATTTCATCTTGGTAAGGTTATTCCATGACTGGGTCTTCTTGGCTGACAGGTCTGGCACCAATACAAAACAACTATCGATATCTCATGGCGGTCAACAATTTATGGTTTCTCCTGCAAAAACGGGTCTGGGTTGAACCTCACCGTATGTCCTACGATTGGTAACAACTGCCTTGTACAAGGGAAAAAAATTCATAGCATTCTAAGGTTTAAACAAGGTTTCGATCGTCGTCTCTCTACTATAGGTAAGTCACTCAGATTTACCATCCCACATAGCAAGGCGAATAATAAGAGTACGTTGGTATGGTGATCAATCCATCCCGCACCAAAATCATTACCTTATACATGGTTTAGCGAATCTCGCAATCTAACACTCGGTCATCCTCACAAGTATTGCAGAATTTCTCTTGTTAGTGAACCAAGTTCGGATAATCCATTGATTCTGTAGCCATACAAACAACTATCGTTCCTTCACCACTCTCGGGTTTTCGTAAACTCCAATAAGATCGTCTGTTGATAAAGGCAATATCCTCTTCCAAGGTTTTTCCTTCAGCAAGGGTGTGCTTGCTTCTTGGCAGGTCCTGGGGCCTGTGGGTTATGGCCCATCTCATCACTTGCAAACCTTGAACTCATCATCGGGGCAACTGATCATTATTCCAACATCCAGCTTCCTAGCATTCTTAAATCCATCCAATTGTACTGTCTCCCTTCCTTCTATTGGTACCAAACTAAGACATGATTACTCAGACTCATCATGGTTTTACAATTGCTCCATATTACCAACATTCTACCTCCTTTACATCCAATAATACTTCATCTCTTCATATTCTTGGGGTATCCCACATATCGAGATAAAACTCGTACTTAGTTTGTCTGAAGTCCACTTCGTGGAATATCATACTCCTTTCCAGAGGTCAAGTGTCCTCACAGGGTACTACCACCCTTGAGATGCACAAATTCATCCATATACCATATTTCACATATCCTCGAAAATGGTCAAAATCTTTCTTCATAGAGTAACAACTCATAAAATCCAAATCACTGCTAACTTCATTGATTCTCAAATTATTACAATCTCCTGCATTTCCATTAAATGCCTCAACTCAACATCTCAATATAGAAGAAATGCTCTCACTACTGCTACTACATTTCTTTTGTCGCAAACTCAACTATTCGCACAAGCCTCCTTCTCTTTGGGACAATCCCTGGCAAAGTGCCCTGCTTCATTACGGCAGAAACACATTACTTATGACAAGTCTCGAGGTTTCCTCATGATTACATAGCCTCCTTGGGTCCTCGGCTTCCTTTTTGGGAAATTGCTGAAGTAGTGCCCTGACTCCTTGCACCTGAAACAGGTGATATGACTCAGGTCCTTCCTGGAATCCAATCTACTTCTCTTCCTGGACTTTTTCGTTCCAATCAAGGCTTATATTTCCTGTGGGTCATACTCTACTTCCTCTGTCGGGAATTCTACTAGATCCCCCTTTAGACAATTCTGGGAGATGTGTCCTTCTTCTCCACATGAATAGCAAGACTTGGTGCAGGTTTTAATTGGGCCTTCATCGGGTGTGTCCTCCACCTCTTCCTTCATCACAGGTTCTTCTAAAATTTCCATGAGGGCTCCTTTCATTGCTTCTTTCTTCTGCTGAACGGTTCTTTGTACCATGGGGTAAATGTGACACTGAGCAGGGTAGTGGGTAGTCCCTTCACACAAGAAACAAGTAATCTGCCTAGTTGGGCATTCTTCAGCTGGGTGACTTCCTTCACAATTTGGGCATTCATCCTTGTGTTCTTTATGGTTGTGTCATGTTTTTCCACAAAGCTTGCATGCATAGAGTTTGTTCATATCATTTCCATAAAGCTTCAAATTCGGGGACACAAGACGAGACCTTAGCAGAGTCAACTTAAATTCCTTCCAAGTGGTTACTCCTTGCCGTCCATTGATGGTTTGGTACATCCTCCACCAAGTAGAAGCACCTCTTTCAAAGCACTGAAGAACATGTTGGGCCATATCCTTTCCAGCTATAGTATTATTCTTCACGTGATACTCCATGTTCTGAATCCATCGGTCCGTCTCCAATTGACTCACCAGTCCAGAAAATGTGAGTTCATCTCCATTCATCCTCTATTGGGTCCAAGGGTTTTGGGGTGAGATAAGAGATATAGGGGGGATACACACAATACAAACAATAGTTTTGAAAAGACAGGTTTTATTTGTGGCTGTCAGAAAAAATCAAACAAACGATAGCTCACAATCATCGCATCTAACGTAAGTATATAACAGGGGTTTGGTATTCCAAAGGTCAATAAGTCTTCAAAGTCACCAAACTCTTTAGGTCTTGTGCATGTCTCCGATGGCTTCTTCCGATCATGCTTGTCCTTCTCAAGTTCCTCTGCTAGATCTCTGTTGACCGAAGTCTCTAGTGACATCCTTTAATATTTCTGGAGTTGTGTTCCAAACTTTTGGGTTTCAACATCCTTGGCATGAGCCATGGTCCTACTATCCTTCAGTTCCTGACAAATCTCCGGTATCTCGAGGTTTTAGCTCCTCCAGCTTGGCTACTTTCAGCTTCTGGTTCCCGAGTTCTTCACGAATTGCGTCCTTGTCAAATATGACTTCGTAAAGGTTCCTCTAAAATTCTTCATGTAATACTCCAGATCTTGGCGATGCACCAGCTAAGGTTAAAACTGCATCCTTTGCTGACAGATGCTCCATCAGCCTTCTACCATCCAATCCTTCCATGCATCTGCATGCTTAACTCCGCACGGTGACAATAGCATAAGAGGGCAATAACACCATGGTTAGCCATGTCTATGCCCATGTTACTGCCATGAGCTTTCATTCCATAATTGATATATCCTGTCTTAGGGTTTTCTTGACAAAAACTTTGAGTTCTAATGCTCCATGTTCTGGTCTTTCTCCGACACACCTTGATCTCGGGTATTGACAGCTTCCACAGTCTGCCAAGTTCCATAAGGGTAGCCTTCCTAGGTCATACTAATCTGGAAATTCTTCAGAACCTTCGAATTCTCCTTGTTTTCAGAGTCTTCAACCTTTGTAGATTCCATCATTGTAATACACGGTAAAAATCCTCTTTATTCCAAGGTGGTCGTTGTTGTCCGATATCTTGTACTTCTTGGAGTGGTCTTATTAGTCGTATCTTCGTGTGGTCAAAAGGGGAAAGGGGTATGGTCTAACTAAAAGGGAATATTTCATAAATCTCGGAAAAGAAGAGAGGTAAAAGATCTTTTTGAAAATAAAGTTTTTAGAGAAAATCTTTCCTATGGGCTTACCAGTCCCTAGGGTCACGTCCTACAGTCAACATGTGCTCTGATACCATCTTGTAGCGACCCGACCTCAAACGGTCAAGTCTATGTGCTTAAGTGGCATCCCTGGATCGGTATGCTGACACACACAGTACTCAAGGATCTATAGCAGAGGTAAATCACATGTATAAAGTAACGTAAATACTATTACCTCAATCCATAAAGCGGAAGGAACAACAAGGCTATGGATTCCCATCAACACCAACGGCAAAGTTGAGTGTAGAAATCGTAACCCTAACGTATCACTTACTCATCGTAAGATTCCTACAACATGAGACGTTGTAGCCATGTAGATCAATACATTGAATGTACTGACAAATTCACACCATAGAGCAATGATGAATAATAGCTATCACTACATGCATATTTGGCTGGTGGAAGCTCTAAGTTTAATGTTTGCGTAAAGCCAATTTTTCCCTACAACAAAGTAATATATTTTATTTAACTACCAAGTTGGTTGAAAAATATTGAGAAGGTTCCTCCAACTCAATCCCAAAATAATAATCATTAACCCAATCAAATTAATAAATAAGTGTTGAGATCAACATGATAATCCAAGAACCAGATACTCATGTCGTGGTTCTAAGTCTGACAGTAGAATGGGGGGTAGGTATGGAGAGGCAAGATCCTAGCTATGGAGTAGTTGTACACACGAGCGTTTAACGAGTTCAAGCCCTTCTCTGAGGAAGTAATAGCCCTACGTCTCGGAGCCCGGAGGCGGTCGACTGATTTATGTGTATATGAGTTACCCGGGTGCGAACCCTTCTACCAGTGGAGGTGGTGGCTTATATAGAGGACGCCAGGACCCCAGCCACCCACGTAGCAGAGGGTTAAAGTACATTAAGGCCGGGCGTTATTGGTAACGCCCTACATAAAGTGTCATCATGACCATTAAGACTACTTAATTACAGACCGTTTGGATACATAGTAGATCCTGAACTTCTGATGGTCGAGTGAGTCTTCATGGTCGAGAGTCTTTAGGTTCGTCGAGTGTCTTCTAGCCAGTCAAGTGGAATCCCTCTTGGTCGACTGGAAGGTAGCTTCGTCTAAGGACGTCCTTGGGTATGGTATCCTAGATAGGTCCATGACCCTACCCTAGGTACATAACATCATCATTAGCCCCCGAATGGATCGAGGTTCGAGTGAGGAAGGAGTTGATGATTTTCTCCGACTTATTTCCTGTGCTTTGATTATGTCGTATCTTGGATCGGCGATTTTTCTTTCGGTGTTGGCGTCAACTTTTACTTCAGTCGCCTTGATCCATTCTTGTCTTCTGTCGAGTGAACTTTTTGAACTTTAGTGAACTTCCGAGCGACGGATCGCAGGAAAGATATCGTCTGACAGATTGATCTGCTGTTAGCGGATTTTGCGGGATCTGAATTTTGGGAAGCGCGCGAAGCGGGGCGAACCGCGGTACTCGGAAGGGATAACGTATGGACGCCTCGATTTCCGCACTGCCTTTTTCGCCATGTATCGTGCGTGCGCGACTGTTTCGGGATGTGACAGGACTGCCCAGACCCACTCGTCAGCCACTCGGAAGCGTCCTTATATAAAGCACCGAGCGAGGGCTTTTTGAACAGTGCCTTCCCATTCTTCTCTCCTCCCTCTTTGCCTCCGCCCACTGTGCCTGCTCTCGCCTCCGCCTATCCACTCCTCGCGCGCTTCGCCGGCGACAATGGTGAAGGAGAAGACGGCGGCCCTAGAGCGCGCGAAGAAGGCGACGGCGACGGGGAAAGCGAAGGGGAGACCGTCCAGTCGGGGCGGATCTTCGTCAAGGTCCCGCCTGCCAAAGGGTTGGGTCCAAGGGGATTGGATCCGCTCGACCATCACCGAGAAAGATCTCAATGACCTGGCCAATGAGGGACTGATCCCCCACGGGTCAGCAAGGCTTCTGGGGACCGAGTGTCAACCGCAGCCCCAGGAGGGTGAGTGCGTTCTCTTGGCCACTCATGTAGACCGTGGTTTTTCTCTGCCGCCGAGTGTTTTCTTACGAGGGTTCTGAATTTTTTTGGGGCGCAACTCCACCATTTCACCCCCAATTCCATCGCCTATCTTGCTGCCTTTGTGTCCATGTGCGGGAACTTCCTGGGTTGTCGACCACACTTGGGTCTCTTTAAGCACTTCACCTGTCGCTCACAGACAATGAAAAAGGCTAGTCCGGACAATGAGAGGACTAAGGTTATCCAGATGTGCGGTGGTCTTGGGATCCAGATGAGGAATAAGAGTACTTTCTCGGCCATGACCCTTCCTGAGTCGGTCAGAGGGTGGCAGTCGACTTGGTTCTACTGCCAAGACGAGTCGACGCCGGGGCAGTCGACTGGTCTCCCTCCATTTTCCTTGGACCGAGTGGACAAACCCTCTTCTCTGAAAGTGCTTCATGAGGAGAAAGTTCAGGTAAAAATGCTGATGGAGCGCGTAGTCCAACTCATTAGGGACGGAGTGACGGGTATGGATCTTCTGGAGGTCTTCCTTAGGCAGCGCATCCAACCACTTCAGTACCGAGGCCATCCGATGTGGCTGTATTGTGGAACCGAAGACACCACTCGGGTCCATCCAAAGGCGGTCGACGACGCCACACTGGAGAGGTGGGTGACCGCAATCACGGGGAATAAGGACAATCCTCGAGGGGCCAGGAGGATCCCACCACTCGACTGTACCTACACACCGGTCACAGTATGGCCACTTATTTCCAATTGCAATCTTGCTTTATTCATTCTGCTTCGCTGTGAATTGGTCGAGTGATCTTTGTTTTGCTTTGTTGCCTGACAGGCCACCACGGAGTTATACTCGATGCCCAATGGAGCGCAGACGCCGACTGAAGAGGAGGAAGGAAGTGGGGGCGAAAGCCCGGAGGAGTGGGATTCGGATGCTGACGACGATGATGAGGGTGATGACTCTGATGAGGAGGAAGAGGAGGAGGAGGAGGAGGAAGTTGCACCTCCCCGCTCGGAAAGACGCTCGAAGCTTGTCCATGATCCCGCGACTAAGCGTGGTAAGGGGGTCGCGACCGCTACCCAGTCGACCAAGCGCCCTCGGACTACTTCTCCGGCGCTGACTGAGAAGGCTCCGAAGCAATCTTGAGTGGCACCGTCGAAACCTGCAAAGGTCTTGCCGAAGATGAAGATGGTGATCCCCACTATCTCAGGGTAATGGTAGTCTTGAGTTTTCCCCGTTTCATGAACTTGTTCTTGGTCGACTCATGGGTCAATCGACTGACTTCTGGAACTGCAGTGTTGCTACTTCTGATACTTCGGCCAGGGCTGAAGACCACGAGATGGAGGATGCTGTTAGCTCAAAACCTGGTATGACTCTTGTGATGCCGTTTTCAGTCGATTGACTTATTGTCTCTAATTTTGATTCTTTCTGCAGCTTCATCTAACGTCGTTATCGATCTTCCCGACGACGACGACGAGGAACCACCAAGGCAGAGGAGGAGCAAGAAGGCGTTTGCTGGCAAGGCGACTCAGGACGTGCCAGCACCCGAGACGTTGGTCGTGGAGGGAGACAATGTCACTCGGCCTACCGTGACCTTTGCGGTGCCGTTGACGAGTGCTCGTCCTTCGTCGTCGAGTGCTGCTCAACCTTCGCTTTTCTCAACCTACCCCGTTCAGAAGACCAAGCTAGTGCTGCTAAAGAAGCAATACACCAAGTGGGGGTCATGATGGAGCAAGTGAAGGCAATACGAGAAGCCAGCCAGGCAGCCTATGACGCCAGTTCGGCTCTTCAGAGTAATGTTGAGGTCAGTCGGTCACTGCCTGTTCTATTAGGATATGATATCTGAAAACTCTTCTTTCTGAAATTCTTAGAGTTTGTCCTACACCCACTGGGTGTGTCGATTGAGATTCCGGATTAGTGGGGGCATGCCGAGTGCACCCACTGGGTGTAGTCCCCAAGGCTATGGTCGACTGCTGGCAGTCGACCAATAGGCTTTACGTCTTAAGTTTTTCCCTTACTCGACTAGGTCAAATAGATTCATAGACCGGTGGGGGCACGCTGAGTGCACCCACTGGGTGTAGTCCCCGAGACTGTGGTCAACTGCTGGCAGTCGACTATAGTCTGAAGAACATCTCCCGTTTTTTTGTTGGTCGACTGGTCGACTCTAACTGATGAAACTAGTGGGGGCACGCTGAGTGCACCCACTGGGTGTAGTCCCCGAGACTATGGTCGAATGTTTGTATTCGGCCGTAGTCTTAGAAACGCTATGATTTTTCCTTACTCACTCGGAAGTGAATTGTCTTTGACATCTGTCGATTGGTTCTTCGTAGAAATCCTGTGACCTTGCGGCTCGTTATACTGAGTTGGAGAACAAACACATTCAGCTCGAGCTCGATCTGAAACTGGCCCAAGAGAACTTGACGAAGGCGAAGGAGGAAGCTAAAGGTATGCTTGGTGAGGCCTTTGACGACTGCCTTTGCCTCTCACTTGTTTCCGAATCTAATCTCACTGTAACTTTGCAGACAAAGTGAGGGATGCCCTGAAGAAGCAAGACCTTGACTTGGCTGAGATGCAAAAAACTGCTTTAGAGAAGACCAAGCTTGCAGATGAGAAGCTGGCTTCAGTGACCAAGCTTGAATAAGAAAACACCAATCTGAAAGCTGCTCTCGATGCTGCCAACTAGGAGGCCAGTCGACTGAAAAGTGACAAGACCACCCTGAATGACAAGGCCAGTGAATCGATGAGAAAGAAGAACGATCTGGAGGCTTATCTGGGTGGACTCGCCAAGAAGTTGTTCCTCATGCTTGAAGGTAATCTTTTGTATCAAACAAATATTTTAACTGTAATCTCCGACTGTTGTCTTGACTCGGTGGTTGTGCTTGCAGAATTTTGCCAGAACTTTGAAGAGGAGACTGGTCGACTGGAAGTAAACCTGGACCCCATCAACTCTCCCGTGAAAGATGAAGTCGCCATGAACGTGCTCCGGCTTGAATCTCGTGTTGCTTCTATCATCGACTATCTCGCAAGGCTGAAAGTCGCCACTTCTCGCATCAACACAACACTCTGGCCAAGAGAGACACTCCAGAACGGCCTCGAATCTCTGATGACTCGACTGAACGAGGTCCCAAGTCGAGTGCAGGAGTGGAAGAAGTCTTCGGCCAGGTGTGGTGCGGAAGTTGGTCTATCTCTGGTCCGTGTTCATTGCAAGGATGCGCGAGAGGACAAGCTGGTGGCCCTCGGGGTGGCTAACACCAAGAAGCACGATTTCCGATCCTTCATGGAGACCTTCATCGCCGCCGCCACTCGAATTGCAGATGGAATTGACCTGGACGAGTTTGTCGCACCTTCCAGCCCTTCACAGGAGGGGTAAAAAACTTCTGAGCTTGATACTTTAAATTTGCCTCGGTATGCCGAGTGAGTTTTTAACCGACAAACCTTAACAGGCCTAGTGCCTGAGCACTTTCGGTTCCATTAGGTGTTATCCGAACTTGGATTTAACGTTGAATATGTTTGCATTTGGTTTGAGGTGTCTTTTGCAGGTTAAAGCGAAGCGCTCATTGCAATCGACTTGTTCCCCAATACTCTTAGGCGAGCACTGGGCTGCAGCTAAGCCCCCGAGTGAGAGGTTTCCTCTCCACTCGGTAGGATTTTCAAAAACTTAGGTGAGCGCTGGGCTGTAGCTAAGCCTCCGAGTGGGAAGTCTGCTCTCCACTCGGTAGGATTTCAGATACTTAGGCGAGCACTGAGCTGCAGCTAAGCCCCCGAGTGGGAGGTCTGCTCTCCACTCGGTAGGATTTCAGATACTTAGGCGAGCACTGGGCTGTAGCTAAGCCTCCGAGTGGGAGGTCTGCTCTCCACTCGGTAGGATTTTTAGATACTTAGGCGAGCACTGGGCTGCAGCTAAGCCCCCGAGTGGGAGGTCTGCTCTCCACTCGGTAGGATTTCAGATACTTAGGCGAGCACTGGGCTGCAGCTAAGCCTCTGAGTGGGAGGTCTGCTCTCCACTCGGTAGGATTTTGTATTGGTGGCGTAGCTCGGAAGGAAAGGGTAGCAGTCGACCTGTACCTCGTCCTCCTTGCAGAGCGCATGTTGTATTTGTGGCGTAGCTCGGAAGGAGAGGGTAGCAGTCGACATGCACCTCGTCCTCCTTGCAGAGCGCACATTGTACTTGTGGCATAGCTCGGAAGGAGAGGGTATCAGTCGACCTGCACCTCGTCCTCCTTGCAGAGCGCATGTTGTACTTATGGCATAGCTCGGAAGGAGAGGGTAGTAGTCGACCTGCACCTCGTCCTCCTTGCGAAGCGTACGTTGTACTTGTGGCATAGCTCGGAAGGAGAGGGTAGCAGTCGGCCTGCACCTCATCCTCCTTGCAGAGCGCACGTTGTACTTGTGGCATAGCTCGGAAGGAGAGGGTAGCAGTCGACCTGCACCTCGTCCTCCTTGCGAAGCGCACGTTGTATTTGTACTTAGGCGAGCGCAATGCTGCAGCTAAGCCTCCGAGTGGAAGGCTGGCTTACCACTCGGTAGGATTTTTGTTTATCTTTGGCGAGTACTTGGACTGCAGCTAAGCCTCCGAGTGGAAGGCTGGCTTACCACTCGGTAGGATTTTGTTTGTCTTAGGCGAGTACTTGGACTGCAGCTAAGCCTCCGAGTGGAAGGCTGGCTTACCACTCGGTAGGATTTTGTTTATCTTAGGCGAGTACTTGGACTGCAGCTAAGCCTCCGAGTGGAAGGCTGGCTTACCACTCGGTAGGATTTTGTTTGTCTTAGGCGAAACGGATTTCGCAGCTAAGCCTTCGCGTGGGAGACTGGCTCACCACTCGGTTAGGATTTTTTTTACAGACTTGGGCGAATCGGATTCGCAGCCAAGCCATCCACTGGGGGATTGTTTTGTGTGGTCAAAAGAAATAACGATTACTGGGAAAATTATAAAGCTCTTGTCTTTGATAAATAAACTACAGAAGTACTTTTATTACAACTCATCCGAGTGAATACTTAAGTGTAAAAGGGGCGGAGAAGCTCCGCGTTCCAAGCTCGGGGCTCGTCGATCTGATGCTCGACATTGTAAAGACGGTATGCTCCATTGTGGAGGACCTTGGTGACGATGAAGGGACCTTCCCAAGAAGGAGCAAGCTTATGTGGTTTTTGCTGATCCACTCGGAGAACTAAATCTCCTTCCTGGAAGGCTCGACTCTTCACGTTTTTGGCGTGGAAGCGACGCAAGTCTTGTTGGTAAATGGTCGATCGGATCAGAGCCATCTCCCTTTCTTCCTCTAAAAGGTCGACTGCATCCTGCTGCGCTTGTTCTGCTTCAGCTTCGGTATAGAGCTCGACCCGGGGAGCATTGTGGAGAAGGTCACTCGGCAGGACTGCTTCAGCCCCGTAGACCAGGAAGAATGGAGTTCTTCCAGTCGACCGATTGGGCATGGTCCTTAACCCCCAAAGCACCGAGGGAAGTTCGTCGACCCATGCACCAGTCGCATGCTTAAGATCACGCATCAAACGGGGTTTCAACCCTTTGAGAATCAAACCGTTGGCTCGTTCTGCCTCTCCATTCGACTGCGGATGAGCGACGGAAGCATAGTTGACTCGTGTGCCTTGAGATGTGCAGAAAGCTCTGAACTCTTCGGAATCGAAGTTTGACCCGTTGTTAGTGATGATGCTGTGCGGGACTCCATATCTAAATATCAATTCTCTGATGAAGCTGACAGTAGTACCGGCATCGAGGTTCTTCATGGGTTTAGCATCGATCCACTTGGTGAACTTGTCGACTGCTACCAGCACATGGGTAAAACCGCTTCTGCCTGTTCTCAAAGGACCGACCATATCCAAACCCCATACCGCAAAGGGCCAGACAAGTGGTATAGTCTTCAAAGTTGACGCGGGCTTGTGTGACATATTGGAGTAAAATTGACATCCCTTGCACTTGTCGACTATCTCCTTCGCCATTTCATTCGCTCTTGGCCAATAAAATCCGGCTCGGTATGCTTTGTCCACGATGGTCCGAGAGGACGCATGATGGCCACAGGTCCCCAAGTGGATGTCATTAAGGATTATTCAACCTTCCTCCGGTGTTATGCATTTCTGACCAACTCCAGTCGCGCTTTCTCTGTACAGTTGTCCCCTTATCACGGTAAAGGCCTTCGATCAGTGGACGATCTGTCGAGCCTCTTCTTCGTCCTCCGGGAGTTCTTTCCTCAAGATATACGTGATATATGGTACTGTCCAATCGGGAGTGATCACTAAAACTTCCATGATCTGGTCGACCACTGCTGGGACTTCAACCTCAGTCGGATCCATAACACTCTTAGGTTGCGGAGCTTCGTCGGTAAAAGGGTCTTCTACGACTGACGGAGTGTGGATATGTTCCAAGAATACACCACTGGGGATGGCTTCTCTCTTAGATCCTATCTTCGCCAAATCATCAGCTGCTTGATTTTTCAGTCGGGGTATGTGGTGGAGCTCTAACCCTTCAAACTTCTTTTCGAGCTTCCTCACTGCATTGCAGTATCCAGTCATGGCTGGGCTTCTTACGTCCCACTCCTTCATCACCTGATTGACCACCAAATCTGAGTCGCCATAGACCATAAGGCGATGGACGCCGAGTGAAATGGCCATGCGCAACCCATACAAGTGTGCTTCATATTCTACTTCATTGTTGGAGGAATCAAAGTGGATTTGGAGCACATATCTGAGTTTATCTCCTCGGGGGGAAACCAAAACAACCCCAGCACCAGAACCATTTAACATCTTAGATCCATCAAAGAAGATGGTCCAATGCTCCGAGTGAACTTGAGTCGGCTGCTGTTGCTCAATCCACTCGGCAAGGAAATCTGCTATAGCCTGGGACTTAATGGCTTTCTTTGCCTCGAATTTGACATCAAGGGGAAGGAGTTCAATCGCCCATTTAGCCACTCGACCAGTTGCATCTCTGTTGTGCAGAATCTCCGACAATGGTGCGTCGCTGACGACTGTAATGTCATGATCAGAGAAATAATGAGAAACCTTCTTCATGGTCATGTAGATCCCATATACAAGCTTCTGATAATGAGGATATCTTTGCTTCGATGGGGTCAAAAATTCAGAGAGATAATACACCGGGCGCTGAACTTTGAAGGCTTTCCCTTCTTCTTCCCGCTCGACCGTAAGTACTGTACTGACGACTTGTCCTATGGCTACAATATAAAGCAACAGAGGCTCTTTGCTGATTGGAGCAGCAAGCACCGGCTGGGTGGAGACCAGAGTTTTTAACTCGGCAAATGCTGCATCAGCTTCTGGAGTCCACTCGAACTTGTCTGCCTTCTTCATCAGTCGGTAAAGGGGCAATGCCTTTTCACCGAGGCGAGAGATGAATCAACTTAACGCGGCCAAGCATCCAGTAAGCTTCTGGACGTCGTGCACACGCACAGGGCGTTTCATTCGGAGTATGGTGCCAACTTTTTCTGGGTTAGCATCGATTCCTCGTTCTGAAACGAGAAAACCGAGTAACTTTCCGCCGGGTACTCCGAATGTGCACTTCGATGGATTGAGCTTGATATCATACCTTCTGAGATTGGCAAATGTTTCAGCTAGGTCAGTCAATAGGTCGGAACCCTTTCGCGAGTTGACCACGATATCATCCATGTATGCTTCCACATTCCGACTGATTTGAGTGAGTAAACACTTTTGAATCATTCTCATGAACGTGGCTCCGGCATTCTTGAGGCCGAATGGCATGGTGATATAGCAGAAGCACCCGAATGGAGTGATGAAAGCTGTTTTCATTTCGTCAGATCCATACAGACGGATCTGATGATACCCGGAATAAGCGTCTAAAAAAGACAACCTCTCACACCCTGCGGTCAAGTCGACAATTTGGTCGATGCGAGGGAGAGGAAAATGATCTTTCGGGCAGGCCCGATTGATATGTTTGAAATCAATGCACATGCGAAGTGAGTTGTCCTTCTTGGGAACCATGACGACATTGGCGAGCCACTCAGAGTGGTATATCTCTCGGATAAACTCTGCTGCAAGGAGTCGAGCCACCTCCTTGCCAATGGCTTTTTTCTTCTGAACGGCGGACCGTCGAAGATGTATTTTAACAGGTTTCACTTTTGAGTCGACTCTAAGGCGATGCTCAGCCAGCCCCCTGGGAACACCCGGCATGTCAGCTGGCTTCCATGCAAAGATGTCCCAGTTCTCACGGAGGAACTGGATGAGCCCTTCTTCCTATTTAGAGTCGAGTGTTGTGGAAATATGGGTCGGTGCTGCATTGGGGTCAGTCGGGTGGATATGAACTAGCTTCGTCTCCCCAGACGACCGAAATGCTGACTCTGTGGCGGGTTTCTTGGCCCGCAGCAAATCACTCGGATCTGCATTCTTCTTGTATTCCTCCAGCTCTACCACTGTTATCTGGTCATCTGCAATCTTTTAGCCTTTCTGGAAACACTCTTCTGCCTTCTTCCGGCTGCCAGTGATAGTGATCACACCTTTGGGGCCAGGCATCTTTAATTTGAGGTACACAGAACATGGTCGAGCCATGAAGCGGGCATAGGCTGGTCTTCCCAAAATAGCGTGGTAGGCGCTTCTGAAATCCACGACTTCAAATGTCAGCTTCTCTTTGCGGAAATGCTTCGAGTCGCCGAACACTACATCCAGAGCTATTTGGCCGAGTGATGCAGCCTTCTTTCCAGGGATGACTCCGTGAAAACTCATGTTGCTGGAACTGAGCCTGGACATCGGAATGCCCATTCCCTTGAGCGTCTCTGCATACAGTATATTCAATCCACTGCCACCATCCATCAATACCTTCGTCAGTCGAGTGCCTTCGACGACTGGGTCGACCACCTGCGCTTGCCTCCCAGGGGCGGCAATGTGAGTTGGGTGATCAGACTGGTCGAAAGTAATGGGAGTTTGCGACCATCTCAGATAGCTTGGTGTCGCCAGGGCGACCATATTGACCTCACGGTTGATCACTTTCAGTCGACTTTTGCTCTCTACATCAGCAAAAATCATCAGAGTGGAGTTGACATGAGGGTACTCTCCATCACTGTCCTCCTTGTCCTCGGCCTTGTCCTACTCCTTCTCTTTGTCCTTCGGCTGTTTTCCTTGAAACTACTGGATTAAGAGACGACACTGGCGAGTGGTATGCTTTGGGTAGATGAAGTTACCCTCTTCGTCTTTCTTCGTGTGGATATGACACGGTAGATCCATCACGTCATTACCTTCCTTATCCTTTACCTTCTTGGGGTTCCAAGATCCTTTGGGCTTCCCTTTGAATTTGCCCTGAGTCACGGCCAGAGCCTCTCCAGGAGCAGCCGGTTCGGCCTTTCGCTTCTGCTTCCGACTAGAATTTCCTTTCTCCGACTGACTCGGCTTGTACTTGCCACTCCGGAGTCAGTCCTCCTCTTCGCCATTGGCGTACTTGGTGGCTATTTCCATCATCCGACTCAGGGTCATATCTCCAGTTCGACCAAACTTCAGGCTCAACTCTCTGTTCTTGACACCATCCTTGAAGGCGCAAACCGCTTGATGGTCCGACACATTCTCCATAGTATGATGCAAAGTGATCCATCTCTGGATGTAATCTCTCAGTGTTTCACTCGACTTTTGTACGCAAACTTGCAGCTCTATCAATCCAGCCGGTCGCTTGCAAGTTCCCTCGAACGTCCTGACGAACACTCGGGAAAGATCTTCCCAGGTGTAAATGCTGCTAGGAGCTAACTGATTCAACCAAGCCCTAGCTGAACCCTCTAGCATAAGTGGTAAATGCTTCATGGCCACCTCATCATTACCGCCACCAATCTGAACAGCCACTCGGTAGTCTTCAAGCCAAGTTTCAGGCTTAGATTCTCCGGTGAACTTACTCACTCCAGTCGCCAAACTGAAGTTGGGGGGTATCACTGCGGCTCTGATGGCTCTGCTAAAGCATTCTGGACCTGAAACGTGGACTCGGCTGCTTGTGGGCACATCTCTGTCATGGCCACCTCTATGAGCTCTGTTCCGGTCGACCAAACCTTGCACGATGATGGATCTCGCGTCAAAGCCTGGCTCTCTGGGGTCGACTGGAACTCTCCGCCCAACACTGAGCTGGCGCCTGTCATCTTGCTGCCGATGGGCGTTAGACCCACTTCTCGGGGGAGGAGTGGGCACTCGACGCCTATCATCATGATCAAAACGATCATCATAGTGGTCCCGCCGGCCTTCACGTCCCACTCGCCTCGGAGGCGACCTTGGGCTGTGAGCCGACTGAACAGTTTTCGCAGCGACGGATCGACTATGAATCCTGTTGCGCGACTGCGATACAACTGAATTCTGATTCCTGCCACCCGGAGCAAATATCTGATCTGCATCAAGCCTCTTCCAGCCTCCGACTGAGAGGGCTGAATTGACTCCGCTATACGGGCTGCAGCTGCCAAATTTTGAATCGGGGTTCGATATACCTGAGTCAGTTGCGGAAAGAGCTGACGTCGGCGGGAGTCGGGTACTCGCTGACGCGCACGCTCGTCGAGTGCTCGCTGGAGGTTTTCTAGGCGAGTGCGTTCAGCCAGGTTGGCCAAACGCGCCTCTTCCAGGGCACGAGCATCAGGAGTTTCTCCTGCAATGGGAGTATGCAGGGCATCCATGTTCCGGCGGCGAAGTTCTTCCCTCTGCTGAGAAGTGAGTGGCTCGGGCTGATACTCTTCGTGGGCCTGAGCGGGGTCGCCCCCATCGTCCATCCCATCGTTGTGGGGGAAACTGGGAGGGCTACGAGGCCCGTTGACCATCAGGACCTCCGCCGCTGGATCACTGCTATCGCACTCGGATGCAGTCTCTACGGAGCCAGTCGACAGGTCGAACAGGCCGTAGAGAGATTCGTCGGGCTCAATTGCCGCGACTTGGGTGGTGGCCGATTGGTGAGCCACTGCGTGCCTCACCCATCGCTGGAGCCTCGACCGACCGGAGCGCTTGCGCTGGCGGGAGACAGGGAGGGAGAATGGCACAGGAGTCGACCGGTATGGGGTCGACGGCTGCCGCAGCAGGACGCCGCAAACACACGCCCGAAAGTGCGTTGCCCTGCGGACGGGGAGCGCGTCCATGTCGAGTGGTGCCTCCTGGAGCCAAGCGGAGTCGTCGGCGATAAAAGCGAGCGCACCGAGACGGATCTCGCGGCCCTCGACCAGAGCTCCGCCAGAAACCATGATGAAGGCGATCGGACAAATTGCAACTTCTCCAAAAAGTCGCTAAGACACCTGCCCCACGGTGGGCGCCAACTGTCGTGGTTCTAAGTCTGACAGTAGAATGGGGGGTAGGTATGGAGAGGCAAGATCCTAGCTATGGAGTAGTTGTACACACGAGTGTTTAACGAGTTTAGGCCCTTCTCTGAGGAAGTAATAGCCCTACGTCTCGGAGCTCGGAGGTGGTCGACTGATTTATGTGTATATGAGTTATAGGGGTGTGAACCCTTCTACCAGTGGAGGGGGGTGGCTTATATAGAGGACGCCAGGACCCCAGCCACCCACGTAGCAGAGGGTTAAAGTACATTAAGGCCGGGCATTACTGGTAACGCCCTACATAAAGTGCCATCATGACCATTAAGACTACTTAATTACAGACCGTTTGGATATAGAGTAGATCCTGAACTTCTGATGGTCGAGTGAGTCTTCATGGTCGAGTGTCTTTAGGTTCGTCGAGTGTCTTCTAGCCGGTCGAGTGGAATCCCTCTTGGTCGACTGGAAGGTAGCTTCATCTAAGGACGTCCTTGGGTATGGTATCCTAGATAGGTCCATGACCCTACCCTAGGTACTTAACATCATGAACTCAAGATGTCCATAACCGGGGACACGGCTAATCATGATCAGTTTGTACACTCTGCAGAGGTTTGCGCACTTACCCCACAAGACTCGATCTTCTCCGTTGAATTTCTCGCACTTCATGATGTTTGAGAAACGGATGATCGAGACACAGTCTTTCTAAAGCATTAACTCTCTACTCCGGGTAGACAAAACCACCTACAACCCACTACATCTGCTAGTCTACCTCTTCAAGAGCTTCACGCAACTTACTCAACTATGCCAGAGCCCATATTGGCTTGTGGCTGCACACAGAAGTTTCCAGCATGAATAATCTTATGATCCCTTTGAGCCTCGGTGGCCTTCCATAGGGTGATCACACGGGTCCTCCGCGATCCCCTTGGGCAAGCACCGGGTTCTCTAGGTGCCCGGGAAAACCACTGGGTGCTCCAGGGTGCCCCTACCATTTCACCCAGACGTGTATTAAAATAGCCACCTTAAGTTAACCATTAATAATAACTCTCACATCTGTCATGAATCACTCAAACCAAACCACGTCTACGAGCATAGCATAGCAGTATAAGCATAACGTAGTAACTCTCGGGGTTTTGATATAAAGGATAATAGGTTCTACCTCATCATCTACTTCGCAATACCCACATGTAATCAATCCTACTCATGCAATGTTTGAGGGTTGAAACTAATGCATAAAAACTGGGTAATAAAGGGATATGATCAAAGTGTGAACTTGCCTCGTACTGTTGATGAAGACAATTCGCACTCGTAATCTTGATAGTTCTACTCGTCACATTCCGGTCAATCTATCGTGAGCAAGCAATAGTAACCACACATAAGAAATCATTCAAAAGATCGGAAAGAATGAAGAAGACAATTCGGAAAACATCAAAACCAAGCAAATAACTCTTGCAACATAAAACAATTCCTAACAGTACCAAAATTATGTGGATTTGGCCTTGTCAGAAAGCTTAGGTCAAGAGCTTCTATTTGCAAAAAGAATCAACTCAAATGGAGTTATAAAACTCAAGTTGCGATCAAACGAAGTTTAAATTCAAATCTGTTTGAAATCAAATTTAAAACTTTCAAAAATATGTTTAAGTTGTTTTACTGGATAGAGGGGATCATAACGAAGAAGTGGGCTTGGTTTCGTCGAAAACGAAGGTACGGATAAAAAGATATGACCAAAAGAAATTTGAGTATGAAACAAATTTCAAAATTTGAAAGTTGCAAAAAGTTTATTTAATAGATTCACTATATAGGTGGAATCAAGACGAAAATATTGGCGTTGGTTTCGTCTAATTTGAACGAACGAGTAAAAAGTTATGGCTATTTGAAAAATCAAGGCCAAGTTGTTTACGGAAGAAAAATATCTACATAATAAGCTACGGAAGTATATTAAAAAAACGAAGAGAGATACTTTATAAGGTAGAGAAAAGACGACTTCAGAGAGAGGAGATGACTTCTAGAATTTTCGCCGGGAAGGAGAAATATATTTTTCTTTAGTGAATCTAGTCAAACCAAAATATATTGATTTAATCCGAATCGGATGATTTTTAGAGGCTTTATGTGTCTATATTTATAGGTGAAAAAGAGGCTCTAAGGTTAAAGGCTAGGCAATGTGGGACTAAACGTAGACAAAAAGAGAAAAGAGAGAAAATGTGCATCGTACGGGCCTAAAGGCCTTCGGCCCGCGAGCGTACACTGCGCGCTGCAGTTTTTTTCCTTTGGAGCAATTGAAAAGAGAAAAAAAACTATGGAGAAAAAAAATGTGAGGGAGGAATATGGCCGGTTGGGCCTAGCCCATATAGGAAAAAAAATGATGGGCGCCCGCTGCTACTATGATGCGCACGTGGGCGGCAGTTAGTGATGGGTCGCATGTCCAGTTTTTTTTAGATAAAAACGGAGAAGATAAACAGAATAAGAAAAATAATATATATTTTCCATAGGTATATTATATATCAAAATTTTCAGAAAAAGATTTTCTATGACGTGGACATTTTCCTAACATCAAATAAATTCCACAGAATTTCAAATAAATCAATGAGTGCTACTCATGCAATAAAACCCAGTAAAAATCATTTTAAAAATACCAAAATGATTTCAAATTTATTTGTATCCAAATTTCTGATGTAGGGAATCATTTTACCCTAATTTCCATCTATTTTATTTTTGGAGAACAATAATTTGAATAAAACCTGAATAATTCCAAATTGAAAATAATTTCAAAGGGACTTTAAATTTGATCCTTTGAAACTCCCAACTCATATTTCATATGTTTTGAAGAAGTCATTTTATCTTCTCTCATGAAAATCATTGAGTTTCATAAAGTTTCTAAATTTGAAATATTTCCAAATGAGATTCAAACCTTTTCAAAACCCTTTTTTCATTTAATTAAATGGAAGAAGTCATATCATCTTCTCTCTAGAGTTTTGTATTTGAAAAGAATTTGAATTCATGGAGAACATAAATGCAAAATGAAAGTTTGGGAAAGTCCTTTTATTCCCTCTCATTTAACTTTCATAAAGTTTCAAATTCCACTCAATTTCACACAGCACATCACACAAGCAATCAAAAACTATCTATTTATTATAACATTCCAAAATTTAGAATTTTGAGATGTTACACCAGTGACACCGTTTTATCAAGCAGAGTACTAGCATCATCATAAGCACCATTCATAGTATAAGTATCATCATCAATTACTTGTGACATATGAGGATTAATAGCAGGTGGTGGTGTCACAAGCTTACTCAAAATAGAAGGTGAATCAGGTGCAGAGCTAGATGACAGTTCCTTACCTCCCCTCGTCTTAGAGGGAACGATCTTGGTTCTGGTATCTTTCAGATTCTTCATAGTGATCAATAGGTATAAGTCCCCAGTGACTCAGCAAATAGAGTTATACTCCCTGGCAACGGTGCCAGAAAAAGGTCTTGATAACCCACAAGTATTGGGGACCGCAATAGTTTTCGAGGGTAGAGTATTCAACCCAAATTTATTGATTCGACACAAGGGGAGCCAAAGAATATTCACAAGTATTAGCAGTTGAGTTGTCAATTCAACCGCAACTGAAAGACTTAGTATCTGCAGCAAAGAGATCAATAGCAAAGTAGTATGATAGTAATGGTAACAGTGGCAATAACAATAGTAGTAGTTTTGTAGTGGTTGTAACAGTATCAACGATGAAAATAACTTAGCAAAGATCAATATATGAAAAGCTATTGGATTTCAGGTTCCGCAAACCCTTGAGAGGTTCGAACTCTGGGGTGCGTGCGGAGATCTCAACCTACCCAGCCTGCTACTCATGGAACCTCATAGCCTAGCACGTCGAGCTTGAAGGGAAAGAAAGACACAGCCGTTTACCCAGGTTTGGGCCACCTTGCGGTGTAAAACCCTACTCCTGCTTTGTGGTGGATTTGCCTCGAGGGGCTGAGGAAAAACTAGTACAGTGGGAACAACCTCAGGAGGTGTGTTCTTGAGCTCGGGTGAGCTGGTGAGGGTGGAATGGATTCTATCCTACCCCTCTATCTTCTGTGGATTCGCCCCCCCCCCCTCCATGGTGGTGGTTAGGTCCTATTTATAATGGCCTTGGTCCTCTTCCCAAATGTTGGCGGGAAGGGATCCCACAATGGCCAGATTTGAAGGGAGACAACTAGTACATCCTATCCCGACTAAAGTGGTCTTCGCCTCCAAAAGCCTCTGGTCGTGACGTTGTAGTGGGCTCGTCGATGACCTTCACCGTGGCGTCATGGCGGTCTTGGTCTCGTTGCACCAGAATGGAAACCTTTGGTTGATTCCTCGGGACTCCGCGCCTACTGCTTGCCTCCTTTGCACCAAAGAGGAAACTGGTACACTACGCCCACTGGCGCCCGCCTGGCGCCTACTTGGTGAAAGCACAAGTGTTCCCAGGGTGATTTCGGTAATTCATGACAACATATATCTTGTTGGACTAATACATTTACCTAGTGCATTTCAGATAAGTTCAACATTGGACTGGCATGGACATGGACATGAGGATGTGGAACCCCTTCAACATGCTAAGGACAAATATTGGCAAAAGCTCGAGACTTTGCATTTTCATTTCAATGATCCAAGATCACATTGAGTCCATAGGAAAGCCAATACTATTAAAAGGGGATGAGATGTTGCTTAATGGCTTGCTTGCTCAAAGTTCTTAGTGATATGCTCCAAAAACCCTCAGCCACTTTCTCACATCCACATATGTCATAAACCTAAATGTCAAACTCGACCCCACCAACTTTGTATATCCGGCGCCACCGAGTTTCATCATATTCAACCACTGCCAAACCCTAGTTACTTCGGTCTCACCGATGGGATCTCGGTCTCACCAAGATGGGATTGCAAACTCTGTTTCCTTTTTGTAACATTTCAGTCTCACCGACAGAGCAAATCGGTCCCACCGAGTCTGCATTGCAGACTCCCTATTTCCTTTTCGTAACACTTTGGTCCCATCGAAGTGAGTGAATTGGTCCCATCGAGTTTGCCTGACTAACCCTCTATGTACCTATTGCTTAAATCAGTCCCACCGATTTTATACGATCGGTCACACCGAGATTACGTTATGCCCTAACCCTAGCATATCGATACCGCCAAGATGACTATATCGGTCCCACCGAAAATCCTAACGTTCACATTTTGAACTAAATCGGTCTGACCGAGTTTGGGAATCTATGTGTAACGGTTCAATTTTGTGTGGAGGCTATATATACCCCTCCACCCACTCTTCATTCATGGAGAGAGCCATCAGAACAAACCTACACTTCCACTATTCATTTTCTGAGAGAGAACCACCTACTCATGTGTTGAGGCCAAGATATTCCAATCCTACCATATGAATCTTGATATCTAGCCTTCCCCAAGTTGCTTTCCACTCAAATCATCTTTCCACCAAAGCCAAATCTGTGAGAGAGAGTTGAGTGTTGGGGAGACTATCATTTGAAGCACAAGAGCAAGGAGTTCATCAACAACACACCATCTATTACCTTTTGGAGAGTGGTGTCTCCTAGATTAGTTAGGTGTCACTTGAGAGCCTCTGTCAAGATTGTGGAGTTGAACTAAGGAGTTTGTAAGGGCAAGGAGATCGCCTACTTCGTGAAGATCTACCCTACTGAGGCAAGTCCTTCGTGGGTGATGGCCATGATGGGATAGACAAGGTTGCTTCTTCGTGGACCCTTCATGGGTGGAGCCATCCGTGGACTCGTGCCACCGTTACCCTCTATGGGTTGAAGTCTCCATCAATGTGGATGTACGATAGCACCACCTATCGGAACCACACCAAAAACATCCGTGTCTCCAATTGCGTTTGCACACTCCAATCCCATCCCTTTACTTTTCTTGCAAGTTGAATGCTTTACTTTCCAATGCTTATATACTATTTTGCATGCTTCCTTGAATTGTATTTTGAATGCTTGAAATTATGTTAATCTACCACCTCAACTTGAAAAACTAAAAAATTTGCCAACTTTGTTTGTTGAGGGTCTAATCCCCCCTCTAGACACCTCTTCTCGATCCTTTCAATTGGTATCAGATCTTTGGTCTCTATTGCTTTGGTTAAATCACCATTGGAGGAAGATGGATGAGTCTACGTTGGGGAGTATTAGACATAAAGTGCCTATGCTTGATGGAGAGTTCTTTAGTGAGTGAAAAAATGAGATGCTTGGAATTTTCCATGAATAACACTTGAACAAGTACATTACTACTCCGTGTGAACCGCTTATTGACCCCTTGCATCCTACCCGTGATGAGTCTCTTGACATGTTTCACAATCTTAGAACTATCAATCTTATCACTAGAGGTGTAGCGACCGGACCTCAAACAGTCTAGTCTCTGTGCAGCAGTGTCATCCCTGGATCGGTAATGCTGACACGCACAGTACTCGAGGATTTATAACAGAGTTTCAATCACACACTTATTACATCGAATGTCTCAAAAGAGAACTTATTACAATAATATGGCTTAAGGCCATCTAAATAAGATAACAGCGGAAGGATTGGAAGATAAAGTGAGTCCATCAAACTCCAATGGCATAGCTGAGTGAACGACAACGACCTATGGCACCTTACTCATCGTCTAAAAAGTCTGCAACATGAAATGTTGCAGCCCGAAATGGGTCAGCACATGGAATATGCTGGCAATGTAACACATAGAGTAATGAACAAAATAAATGCTAACACTACATGCATATATGGCTGGTGGAAAGCTCTATGGTTACAGTTTTTGCATGAAGCCAATTTTTTCCTACAACAAAGGAATACATTTTGTTTAACTATCATGGTGATTGTTAAACATAGAGAAGGTTCCTCCAACTCAATCCCAATTAAGCATCATCATTAAACCCAATGAAATTAATTTAGAGTGATGATATCAATATGAAAATCCAAGAACCAGATACTCAAGATGTCCATAACCGGGGACATGGCTAACCATGATTAGTTTGTACACTCTGGAGAGGTTTGCGCACTTTTCCCCAAAGACTCAAACACATCCATGATCGGAGGATCGAGACATAGCCTTTCTGAAGCATTAACTCTCTACTCTGGGTAGACAGTACCACCCACAACCCACTACATCTGCTAGTCTACCTCTTCAAGAGCTCACGCAACATACTCAACTATGCCAGAGCCCATATTGGCTTGTGGCTGCACACGGAAGTTTCTAGCATGAATAATCTTATGATCCTTTGAGCCTGGGTGGCGAACCTTAGGATAATCACACAGGTACTCCGGGATATCCTAGGACAACACTGGATTCTCCAGGTGCCCTGACAACCACTGGGTACTCCAGGGTGCCTCAACCAATCCATCTAGATGAGTATTTAAGTAGCCACCTTAAGTTAACCATTAATTAACAGTACTCACATTTGTCATGGATACACTCACCCAATCCACGTCTATGAGCATAACATAGCAATCCTGAGCATAACGTAGAAGTAACTCCCAAAGGTTTGATAATAAAAGGGCAATAGGTTCTACCTCATCATCTACTTCCCCAAACCCACATGTTATTCAGATCCTATCCATGCAATGTTTGGGGGTTGGTCTAATGCATAAAAACTGGGCAATAAAGGGATATGATCAAAGTTTTAATTACCTTGCTGATGATCCGCACAACCTAGAGACTCGTAGTAGCACGCTTCGCACTCCGGGTACTCTATCGCAAACAAACAAAAGCATACATAAGCACTCAACTAGAAGCACGGGTAAAACTCAAATAATAAGAAGATCTAACCAGAAAGTTCAACTGAAGAACTCCGGTTTGCAAAAAGAATCAAATCAAACGGATCAACGAAACTCAAACTACGAAAGAAACAAGATTCGTTTACTAATCTGGACTAAAGTCAATTTTTACAGTACCAAATCTTGTTCAAGTTGGTTAAATAGAAAGAGGGCTTTGAGTTGAAGATCTAGGCGCTTGAATCACCTGAATCGAATAAACGAGCGAAAAGATAAACTAAAACGAAGATCGGGGCAGAAATCGCGACCGGGAATAATTGCGGAAAAACCTGGAAAAACAAAACACGACGAACAGGCTAACGAACGAATGTTCTCTGCCTATGGCTAACGGACGAACATCGTTCGTTAAAATGAACATATGGACGAACGTCCGTTATTTAACTAAATCGAAAAAACCCGAACCAATCTGGAAAAAAAAAACTGATCTAGGGTTTTTGAAAAAACCGATCGGTTTTCCCGAGAAAACCGGCGGCGGCGGCGGCTATTACCTCCGGCGAGGTCGAGCTCGGCGGCGGGACGGGCGGCTCCGGAGGCGGGGTCGGCGGGGCGGCGAGGGTGGCGGCGGCGACGGGCGGCGGCGTCACGGCGGCGTCGGCGGCGGCTTCGCGTGGCGTCAGCGGTGGCGGCGGAACAGGGGCGATGGCGGTAGGGTTCAGGGGTGGCGGGGTGGGCTGGCGGTGGCGGGGCCTCGGCCTATAAAGGCCGGCCGGACGAAGTCCGCGTCGGGCACGGCCCGACTAGGTCGGTTCCACTTTTTTTTAAAAAAATCCTGACACGGAAAAGCTAATAAAAGAAATACTAAACGGAGTCCAAAAATACTAAAATAAATTTTTACGGTCCTCTAATAATATTGCGGACAAAGTGAACATTTATTTGGGCCTCTAATGGAATCTTGAAAAATGCATATTTTTCCTAATTCAAATAAAATAGTAATAAAATTCCAAATAAAATTCTTATTTGATTTTAATATTTTTCCTCCAATATTTTTTTATTTTGGAGAAGTCAATTTATCCCCTCTCTTTTGTTTTCATATAAGAAATATTCGAAGAGAAAATAATTAAAACCAAATGATCCTCTTTTCAAAATTTGAGAAAAACTCAAATATGAAAATAACAAAATCCCCAACTCTCTCCGTGGGTCCTTGAGTTGCTTAGAATTTCTAGGATCAACCAAAAATGTAATAAAATATGATATGCAATGATGACCTAATGTATAACATTCCAAATTGAAAATTTGGGATGTTACAAGAGGCTTGCCTTGAAATTTGATTGGTCACTTGCCTACTCTTGATCGTGCTTATACTATATGGAGATTTCTTGAGGAATGTTTTCCTAACTATTCCTTGAAAAATTTAGATGAGATTCTTCACAAGTCTATTGCTTTGAATAAGATGAATCCCAATGATCCTAAGTTTGGAGATTGTTAATTTGAGGTTACCATTCTTATGCGTGCCAAAGGAGATGTTGGAATCATTAGCAATATTATTTCTGAAGCTATTAGAATTCAGAGAGATGAACATTGTCAAAATCATATATCTAATGAATCACTCTCTCTAGGAAATGATCCTTTTCAAGATGATGTTGAACATGGATACTATGATGAAGATGATGATAATGACTTTGATCTTGAAGAGTCTATGGGACACTTTGGTCTTATGGCTAATCTTCGCGGCTACATGGCTGGAGGAAGGGAATGGGTCCTTGATAGTGGATGTACCGATCAAATGACCGGAGATAAAGATAAGTTTCGTGAGCTTGGTGATAACATCGGACCTCAAAAGTATGTCACTTTTGGTGACAACTCAAAGGATAAGGTGGTTGGCCTCGGTAAGGTGGCCATACAAAATGTTATGCTCGTTGAATCCCTTGGCTATAATCTGCTTTCTGTATCTAGACTAGCTGACTTTGGTTTCAATGTCCTATTTACTAAAGTAGATTGCCAAGTGTTTCGAAGAAATAATCATAAAATGGTCTTTACCGGCATACGTAGAGGTGATCTATACATTGTTGACTTCACTAAAAAGGCTCAACCTAGAACTTGCTTAATTGCTAAATCTTCCAAAGGCTGGTTGTGGTATAGACGGTTAGGTCATGTGGGAATGCAAAACCTTGACAAGCTTATTAAAGGTGATCATATCCTTGGTGTTAAAGATGTCATATTTGATAAGGATAGACTTTGCAGCGCTTGCTAAGCAGGAAAACAAGTAGGAGGAAGCCACCCCGTGAGGAACATCATGACCATGAGAAGACCGCTCGAGCTGCTTCACATGGATCTCTTTGGTCCCAACGCCTACAAGAGTATCGGTGGTAACTCGTTTGGACTAGTCATCATTGATTATTTTCAAGATTTATGTGGGTGTTCTTTCTCGATGATAAATCGCAGGTTCAAAAGATCTTCAAAAACTTCGCTAGGAAGGCCCAAAACCAATTCGAAGTGAAGATCAAGAAGGTTCATAGCGACAATGGAACGGAGTTCAAGAATGCCAATGTGGACACCTTTCTTGACGAAGAAGGGATCTAACATGAGTTCTCAGCTACATATACACCTTAACAAAATGGAGTTGTTGAGAGGAAGAACCGGAAGCTCATCAAAATGGCGAGAACGATGCTTGATGAATACAAGATGCCAAAATACTTTTGGGCAGAAGTGGTTGAGACAGCTTGTCATGCAACGAATCGTCTATATCTTCACAAGCTACTCAGCAAGATGACATACGAGCTCCTCACCGGTAACAAACCTCAAGTTGGAAACTTTCGGGTATTCGGCTCAAAGTTTTACATTCTTGATAAGCATCATCGTTCGAAATTTTCTCCTAAGTCTCATGAAGGTTTCCTACTCGGTTATGGCTCAAACTCTCACACTTACCATGTCTACAACAATTTCACCCGAAAGGTTGAAGAGACGGTAGATGTGAAGTTTGATGAATCTAACGGCTTGCAAGTAGAGCAATTGCCAATTTATGTAGGTGAAAAAGATCCTTCGGAAGCAATCCAAGACTTGTCTATTGGCAAGATTCGCCCAACGGAGGTGAAGGATAGCACTTCGTCTGTCCAAGTGGAAGCCTCAACCTTATGCCAAGGTGAAGCACGAGTTGACTTGGAAGCATCCACAAGTGGGACACATCAAGACAATGAGAATGTAAAACAAGATGAACCTCGACGACCTCCTTCTCCACCTCCAAGGGAGAACGATCACGCCAACAACAATGAAGAAAGACAAGAAGAAGAATAGGGCAATGAAGATGATGTTCCACCCCGACCCAAACAAAAGCTATCACGAGTTCGAGCAAGAGTCTCAAGAGATCATCCCATCAAACAAATCTTTGATGACATTCAAACCGGGAGAATTACTCGCTCTAAAACTCGTTTAGCTAACTTTTGTGAACATTACTCATTCATTTCAAGCATTGAACCTATGAAGGTTGAAGAAGCATTGGAAGATCCGGATTGGATAAATGCCATGCACGAAGAGCTACACAACTTTGAGAGGAACCAAGTATGGACGTTGGTTGAGAAGCCCGATGAGAGGCACAATGTCAATGGAACCAAATGGGTATTTCGGAACAAGCAAGATGAAGATGGACAAGTTGTATGCAACAAGGCTCGTCTCATTGCTCAAGGCTACACTCAAGTCGAAGGTATGGAGTATGGTGAGACTTATTCCCCTGTTGCTAGACTTGAGTCCATTCGCATCTTGCCTATGCCAATCATCATGACATTACCTTGTATCAAATAGACATAAAAAATGCTTTTCTCAATGGTGAAATTGAGGAGGAAGTTTATGTTAAACAACCTCCCGGCTTTGTTAATACTAAGAAACCCAATCATGTTTACAAACTTCACAAAGCTCTTTATGGTCTTAAGCAAGCTCCTAGAGCTTGGTATAAATGCTTGACTAATTTCCTTCTTGATAAAGGGTTTGAAATTGGTAAAATTGATTCTACACTCTTCACCAAAAGGGTTAATGGAGAATTATTTGTGTGCCAAATTTATGTTGATGATATCATATTTGGATCAACTAACCCTCATTTTAGTGAGAAATTTGGGAAGCTTATGTCAGAGAAGTTTGAGATGTCTATGATGAGTGAACTCAAATTCTTTCTCGGTTTGCAAATCAAGCAAACTACGGAGGGAACCTTTATCTCTGAAATGAAGTATACCAAGGACTTATTCAAGAAGTTCAACATGCAAGAATGCAAAGGTATGAATACCCCCATGCCTACTAGTGGACATCTTGACTTGACAAAGGATGGTGAACCGGTTGACCAAAAGGTTTACCGCTCTCTGTTTGCTTCATTGTTATATCTACGTGCTTCCCATCCCGATATCATGCTAGGTGTGTGCATGTGTGCACGGTATCAAGCAGCCCCCAAAGAGTGTCATCTCAAGGCTGTAAAAAGGATAGTGAGATACTTAATACATACACCAATTTTTGGCATTTGGTATCCTAAGAGGTCTTATTTTGATCTTGTTGGTACTTCGACTCAGACTATGCCGGTGACAAGGTCGATAGAAAGTCCACTTTGGGTACTTGTCAATTTCTTGGTAGATCTCTTGTGTCTTGGTCCTCCAAGAAACAAAACTCAGTATCCTTATCCACCACCGAAGCGAAATACATTGCTGCTGGATCATGTTGTGCTCAATTACTTTGGATGACCCAAACTCTTAAAGATTATGGGATATATGTGAAACATGTTCCATTGCTTTGCAACAATGAGAGTGCTATTAAAATTGCTCATAATCACGTGCAACATTCTCGAACTAAGCATATTGAAGTTCGTCATCATTTCATTCGAGATCATGTTGCTAAGGGAGATATCAAACTTAAGCATGTTCGTACCGGCAAGCAATTGGCGGATATATTCACTAAACCACTTGATGAGAAAGTGTTTTGCAGGTTGAGAGGTGAATTGAACATCATTGATGCCTGAAAATTGAAGTAGAAACTCAATATGGATGCATGCAAGGCATGAGCCTTACTTTGACTAATCCTTGACCATTCTCTTATGATGATGATCATATGTATTGGATACTCTTGTACTCTTGCATGCTATCTAACCCTTGTAGGAACTTGGAAGAACCCAACTCTATGAGATTGCAGCTCAATCACATTTTTAGCAATCTCTACATCTCCAAGTCGCTACAAAATGGTGGGTGAAGACGAGGAGGCACGAATCCATTCAATATATCCTTTGACAAATTCCTATGTCAAATTTCATGATTGTCATTTTGGATACACAAGTGCTATTCCTTGCAAGAATAACCCATGTCGGAAGATGAACCTCAACTACAAGAGGTGCTCCCAACTCTTGATGATCTACATCAACTTGAGCACCCTACACAAGTTCAACTACATGACCAAGTTCATCACCACCACCTAAGGTATGTCATTCCATCTTAGAGAAGCTTAACCCCAAGACATGGGTCAAAGCAACTCAACAAGATAAGAATACATCAAAATGCTTAAACAAAAAATGGCAACCCCATTTTGAGATTAAACGATGAGTATGACCTATGATCAAGTGTCTTCACTTGACTCCTAAGTCAATATACTCTAACATAGGTGACTTTGTCGCCGACCAATTCTAGATGAAGTTCTTTGTTATTTTTTTGTGCCCCTGCATTTGTCTCATGCATGCTAGTTCCCTTTAAAAAAAACATCATCTAGATTTCTCTTCTCTTCTTTTCTCTGTAATTTTTCTACATTTCCCTGCATCCAATTCATTGCAAATCATTCAGTTAATTCCCTACATATCCTTGTGAGATCTTATTTGCCTAGTGAGCCGAGGTGACAAAAAGTTACTCTCTGGATTGAATTCGGTCTCACCAGATTGATTTCTTCGGCCTAACCAAATCCACTTGGTGCCACCGATTGCAACCACTCGGTGCTACCAACTTCAGTCCTAAGACAAACTTTGTGTCACTTGTCTTCTACATATTTGTCCTAGCTCCATTCTTTGCAACTTGTCCTCTACCAGCATCATATATTACATGTGGCTTTGTAATGTGACTCCAGGATCAAACCTACTTGACTCATGCTCCATAAGCCCCTTCATGGAAATTGATGTCAAAGGGGGAGAGAGAGCACATCAAAGCTTATAACATAAGTGATAATGCACTCATAAAAGCTTCTCCTGATGCTCTTACTCTTAAGAGGAAAGTTGTCTCATGTCTTCAAGAGGGTAAAGACATGATAGTATATGTTATGACTTTATCTGCTCTGGTTATTTTCTTGTTGGCTCTGATTTTCTGCTACCCTATCTACTCCCATTATCGCATGTCAGATTCAGGGGGAGAAAGACATCGAAGGGAAGAAAATCTTTGGAATTCTTTGCATATCTTTATTCTTGGGGACATGTCAATATCCAAATAGAGTATCTAGTACTCACACTCTACATGTCATCCCAATCTTGGTATTCTTGTGCTCTTTAGTTCTTGCTATGTCTAGTAGATGTTCCTGTGTTATCTAACCTTGTTTACCCAGGTACATCTTCTTCAAGCTAGCCCAGACCACAAGGTAAGTATATGCATCACACTCATGTGCATGAAGATCTCGTGCTATGGTACATATTGTTTGCAAGAGAGACTCATGAACATGAACGTATAATTCTAGTATCTATATCATTTGCTCTGATGCATATACCCAAGACACATGTAACTCATTGCATGCTCTGACATGTTTATGCATTCTCATACTCTTACGATCTACTATCACATGATTGCATACATGTAGGGTGAGCCAATGCATGTTGCACGTCCTTCCAAAGCTTTACTTGCTATTTCCTTATATCTTTATCTAATGCTTTGATGTATGTTGTCATCAATTACCAAAAAGGGGGAGATTGAAAGCACAAGTGCTCCCTGGGTGATTTTGGTAATTCATGACAACATATCTCTTGTTGGACTAATACCTTTACCTAGTTCATTTAAGATAAGTTCAACATTGGAGTGGCATGGACATGGACAAGAGGATGTTGAACCCCTTCAAGATGCTAAGGACAAATATTGGCAAAATCTCAAGACTCTGCATTTTCATTTTAGTGATCCAAGATCACATTGAGTCCATAGGAAAGCCAATACTATTAAAAGGGTATGAGGTGTTGCTTAATGGCTTGATTGCTCAGAGTGCTTAGTGATATGCTCCAAAAAACCTCAGCCACTTTCTCACATCCACATATGTCCTAAACCTAAATGTCAAACTCGGCCCCACCGACTTTGTCTATCCGGTGCCACCGAGTTTCATCACATTCAGCCACTGCCAAACCCTAGTTACTTTGGTCTCAGCGATGGGATCTCGGTCTCACCGAGATGGGATTGCAAACTCTCTATTTCCTTTTTGTAACATTTCGGTCTCATGAAAGAGAAAATCCGTCCCACTGAGTCTGCATTGCAAACTCCCTGTTTCCTTTTCGTAACACTTCGGTCCCACCAAAGTGAGCGAATCGGTCCCACTGAGTTTGCCTGAATAACCCTCTGTGTACCTATTCCTGAAATCAGTCCCACCGATTTTATGCGATCGGTCACACCGAGATTACCTTATGCCCTAACCCTAGCATATCGGTACCACCAAGATGACTATATCGGTCCCACCGAAAATCCTAACATTCACATTTTGAACTAAATCGGTCTGACCGAGTTTGCTGATTCGGTCCCACCGAGTTTGGGAATCTATGTGTAACGATTAGATTTTGTGTGGAGGCTATATATACCCCTCAACCCACTCTTCATTCATGGAGAGAGCCATCAGAACAAACCTACACTTCCACTACTCATTTTCTAAGAGAGAACCACCTACTCATGTGTTGAGGCCAAGATATTCCAATCCTACCATATTAATCTTGATCTCTAGCCTTCCCAAAGTTGCTTTCCACTCAAATCATCTTTCCACCAAAGCCAAATCTGTGAGAGAGAGTTGAGTGTTGGGGAGACTATCATTTGAAGCACAAGAGCAAGGAGTTCATTAGAAACACACCATCTATTACCTTTTGGAGAGTGGTGTCTCCTAGATTGGTTAGGTGTCACTTGGGAGCCTCTGTCAAGATTGTGGAGTTGAACCAAGGAGTTTGTAAGGGCAAAGAGATCGCCTACTTCGTGAAGATCTACCCTAGTGAGGCAAGTCCTTCGTGGGCGATGGCCATGATGGGATAGACAAGGTTGCTTATTCGTGGACCCTTAGTGGGTGGAGCCTCCGTGGACTCACACAACTATTACTGTCCGTGGGTTGAAGTCTCCATCAACGTGGAGGTACGATAGCACCACTTATCAGAACCACACCAAAAACATGCGTGTCTCCAATTGCGTTTGCACACTCCAATCCCATCCCTTTACTTTCTTGCAAGTTGCATGCTTTACTTTCCACTACTCATATACTCTTTTGCATGCTTGCTTGAATTGTATTGTGAATGCTTGAAATTGTGTTAATCTACCACCTCAATTTGAAAAACTAAAAAATCTGCCAACTTTGTTTGTTGAGGGTCTAATCCCCCCTCTAGACACCTCTTCTCGATCCTTTCACCTGTCCTTGGTTGTCATGGCTCACGTCAGATGAGCCTCATGAGGTGCACCTTGCATATAAATCTCCGCTCCTCGGGAGCCAGCCTTGGGAGGTCGATACCTTTGGAGGTCTTGGTGTCGTCTGCCTCGTGAGGGTCTTGAGTTGTTGATGCTAAAGCTAGGCCGTACCAGGCCATTGATGGAGCCACGCAGTGGTCCGCAGGTAGGCAAGTCTGGGTACCCCCGTATCCAGAACGCTGACAGTAGCCCCCGGGCCCAAGGCGCGCTCGGACTTGGCTTCTAGGCAAAGCCAAAGGGCAAGTGCGGAGCGCCGCGGGCCCTAACCGCCTGTGGCCTTGGACGACGCGTGGCGATTGATGGGACGCGGGCGTCTCCACTTCCCCATGCTGCCTTGAAATCTGTCCGACTTTGCGGCCACCCGTTGCTAGAGCAGTCCGCCCCTGTAGATTGCTGCGCTTGGCCTTGGTCTCCTTCCTCCCCTGGCTCGCAATCCTCCTCGCAGATCTAGCATCAGTGTCGTTTCCCCTCTCCTCCTTGCTTCCGCCATGGCCTCGTAGCAGATGAAGAAGAAAGGGAGGTTGCACGCCCGGGCTGGACCCCCGTCGGCCTTGGAGCCTGCTCTCGAGCGGTCGACAATGATCAATCAAGAGGGGTTGGACAAGGTCCACCCCACTCTTGCAGCCGATTCCAATGAGTGGAAGGCGACGATCGCCCGGCCCGCATCTTGGCTCGCGGATGACATGAGCACCACCAACATTCCCATTCATCTTTGCCCTCTTTGTGGGCCCGAGCCCCCCTTTCTCTCCTTTCTTCAACGCCATAATCTCACACTACCAGATCCACCTGCTGCACCTGGATCCTCGCTCCATCTTCCTCCTTGCTGTCTTCGCTTTCCTCTATGAAGCCATGGTCGGCATTGCTCCTTCCATAGCCTTGTTTTGCCATTTCTTCTTGCTCCGTCTGGTCGACGGCCGCTAGCACTCGGGGTGCGTGGCCTTCGAAGCTATTGCGGCGACGGCTGGCTCGGGGATCGACTTCGAGCTATTGCCAGGCGCAAAGGAGTTCCAGAAGCAGTGGTTGTTTGTAGATGTCGGCACGCGTAGCCCCATGCTTCTCACCCATCGAGCGCCAGCGGTGCCCAGCTCCAGCTGGGGGGCATGTGAGGCTTGTCGATCGTCGGCTTGCCCATGTCTGGAAGCGGCTGGCTGGGTTGCAGAAGCTTGGGGTGATGGCGCCAATGGTGGTGTAGGAATTTTTCCAGTGGCACATTGCCCCACTTCAGCGCCATTCCCGCCCGATGTGGGCCTTCACCGGCGCCAAGGACTCCATGAGGCTCCAAGCACCGGCGCTGCCTTCCAAGACACCGAGCAAGGTGCTCGAGCTTCTGACGGGCGACTCCAAACCTACCGAGCTTCCAGGAAAGGGCTGACTCCTTTATGAATGCTCGAACAAGGTGGCCTACGTGAGTGGGCGTTATGCCCGGCAGGCCTTGAAGGCCCCCGCGAGAATACTATCCTCATGGCTCCCTTGCTTCTTGACCCTGTGGCGTGTTCCCCAAGTGTGGAGGCAGGGGGCACACGCCACCAGGTGCTGCCAAGGCGACCTCCAGAGGTCCTGCGCCATCAGGTGCTCTGGAGGTCGAGGCTCCTGAGGCCCCCGGAGGGGCCACCACGGGGCCAGCGCGACCCGGTGCTCATGAGGCAACCACCTTCAAGGCTCGGGGAAACGGCTCCGAGGCGGTTGCTAAAGGGGAGGTGCCCCCTGGCGCTCCTGAGGCTACCGCCCAGGGAGCCCCGCCAAGCGCTCCCGCTCCTGGGAACCATCCCTCGAAGCCCGGCCGGCTACGCATGAATCTTGAAGCAATCCGCAAGAGGAAGGGGTCTCGGAGCTGCAATGATGAGGCCCACCGGTTGCTGAAGCAGAGGAAGTACATAGGTGTGCACGAGTAAGTACCTCATTCTAGTGAATTCCTGTGCGCCTTGCTTTTTCCTGACCAAGGCCTCGCAGGGTCCCCGTGGTGGTGAAGCCTCAAGAGAGGCGTCCTCCGGGAGCTTCTGGCTCGATCCCGACGCCCAGCTCCCCGCGCCGGGCTCCCGCGCAAGGCATGGGGCGAGCTCCGGCAGCCAATGCGTTGCCAGTGGGCTTCAGGCTTGAGCCTCCTGCCTCCTTTTTCCGCAACCTGGCCTAGAGAGCGGGGGCGTGCCGATGGCCTCTCCTCTGTTCACTCCTGGCGATCGGGCGCCCCTTGGGTCATCTTCATCTTCAAGCTGCAAAACTTCACCGACCAGCCCCCAGCCGGAGGCAGGCGAGACGTTCCGCGCCCCTTCGACAGCTCCCAGGGCCGGAGACGGGCTTGGCCGCGCGTTGGAGTTCACAGGCGAGCGCAGTGCTGTCCGTTTCGAGCTCTTTGGCGAGGCAATGCATGCGATGATCCGGCTTGGTGGAGAGCTTGCCGACATCAACACCCGCATCGAGGCATAGGACCGCCGGTTGGCGCGTGAATGGCACCAGCTAAAAGTCGCCATCAACCTCGGGCAGCGTCAGCGCGATCGGCCAACGCATGTGCTACGGCTTCCCTTGCAACTTATTGTGAGGCTTGTGCCCGCGCCCTGGAGGAGGCCGATGCCGCTGACCACCGTCGCGAGGAAGCCGAGGAGCGGGAGCAAGAGCTTCTGACTTCAAACGCGGCCCTCGAGCTGGAGATCGAGGCGCGGCGCGCCCTCTTGGCCGCGTTGTCGGGCGAAGCGCCTCTTGTCGAGGCGGCGCTTCTGAGATGCCAACAAGACCTAGCGCTAGAGGCTACGGAGCATAGCCTCGCGTTAGAGCAGGTGGAAGTGAGGGAGCGCCAGGCGGCTACGGCTGAGGATGTCATCGCCGCCCGAGAGGCCCGGGTCCAGCTAGAGGTTGAGGAGAGGGTGGTGAAGGCACGCGCGGACCTGACTGATAAGCATTCCCTGGAGTTTGGGCTGCTCAAGGCCGAGCTCGAGGGCAGGACCACCGCCCTGAAGATGAAGCTGGAATCTGCTGAACAGCCTGAGAGGGCTGCTAAGGAAGCTCAGGTCTCTTCCAAGTCTGCCTTGGCCTCTGCCCGCGCCGAACTGTCTTCCCTTCAGCAGCGGGTCAAGGATACCGCATCCCTTGCAGAGAGGACTGCGAATGAAGCGATCGCTGCCTGACGCTGTAGTGTGAGTACGCCTCGATGCTCCAGGACCTCAGATCCAGATCTAACTGCGCCCTGGGCACCATCTGCGATGAGAGCGCTCCTCACCCGCACGAGAACGATTATGCCAGCCACCTCAGCTTCTTCACCGACATCGTGACCCGCCTGGAGGATCGGGTCGTGAGGGCCCGCGAGCTTGTTGTGGAGAGTAGCCGGGGTCTTCTTGGGCGCGCATTCTCACGTGTCTTCAGCCACCTTCTCAACTACGATTCCCACTTTGACTTCAACGCTGTGTTAGCCCCGTGCTTACGGTTATCCAGAACAACCTGGCCAGGTGGGTGGATGACCATGTGGACGCCCTAGTGGGAGAATTCTCTCCGGAGGACGACACAGTTGTGATTGCGGCTGGAGAAGATGGCGCAGACAGCGATGATGAAGAACATGATCGTGACGACACGAGCAGCGCGGGCAATGCCGACGGAGGTGATGAAGAAGGCGCATCCAGCAAGGCCCGCGTTTCTTTTGCTTTAACCTGTATGACAAAAACTTGAATGCATCCTCGTGAGAGCATTTTGAAAGGGGGGTGACGGTGTCCTGGACTAGGGGGTACTCAACGCGTCGTCTCCCGATCAGTTGGATTGGGCCGAGGACCCCCATGGCCGTATACTCATGGGCCAGTCCGGACAGCTGCCGCATACAAGGAAGAATCAACAAGACTTGGCGATCAAGACAAGGACTCCTCCCCCACCGGCGTATTCGGCTAGGACTCTTGTTATCCTAGGCCTCTGGTGCATTATATAAACCGGGGCCAGGCTAGTCGATAGACATATACAACAACAATCATACCATAGGCTAGCTTCTAGGGTTTAGCCTCCTTGATCTCGTGGTAGATCTACTCTTGTAACTCCACATATCATCAATATTAATCAAGCAGGACGTAGGGTTTTACCTCCATCGAGAGGGCCCGAACCTGGGTAAAACATCGTGTCCCTTGCCTCCTGTTACCATTGATCCTAAGACGCACTGCTTGGGACCCCCTACCCGAGATCCGCCGGTTTTGACACCGACATTGGTGCTTTCATTGAGAGTTCCGCTGTGTGATCGGCGAAAGGATCAATGGCTCGACTGCAGGTCAACTGCGACGTCGGCTTCCTCGTCACCAGCTCGACTGGTCACCTTGGCTTGACCGAGGACTGCGCCCTACCTCCGATCGTCATGTTCGGATGAAGGCCTTCATCAACACCAACTCCGATCTCTATCAAGATCATGGAGGAGTCATCCATGGAGCTCGGGGGCTCAACGTCAACATTGCCCTCAGGCGACCGTGCTGTTTTTCTGGACAACAAACTTGTATCCGCCGCCACCGCCTCCTCGAGTGTCGCCTAAACGATTACTTCGGTGGAATTATGCGGAATTAAGTCTACAACAACCCTGCAAAAATTTCGTCGAGTTCCGATGGAGGAATCTCCGGCAATCTCCGATATACCGGAGCCCTGTTGAATCTGGACGAGAATCCGGACGAGTTTAGGGCGTGGTATGCAGCGTCTAGCTCGGATGTCCTTTGGAGGATCCAACCGTTGATTTGCTGCGGAATTCCCTTATCTACCACCTGCCAAAAATTCAGCTCGATCCGACCGTCCAAACTCCGGGAAACTTCCGATTAGTGCATCACTTTTTGGATCTGTTTTCTGCGCGAAAACGAATCCGACCCGAGTTCGTCTTTTTTATGAACGGGATTTCGGACATCCTTTTTGAAGGAAGTTTTGTATGGGGTATTGTGTTTTGTTCCCGAACACATCCCACTAACTTTAAGATCTTTTGAACATGATCTTCAACATCATGCTGGTGTCAAACCAGTCCGGCAATATTGCTCCACGGCTGCCGACCTGCGCTAGACACGTCGTCACTTTGTTGAGCCAAGCTCAACTTCTTCGGATCATCATCTTGGCAAGCCGAACAAGAGTCCGGCATCGCGAAGGATAAATCATCACCAACATCGCCGCCCCACGGATTACACGGAGCGGGCATACCGGCATCGCCGCACGGTCGCTTCATCAAGCCGGCATCGACCACGTCACGACCTGCATCGGCAGGGCCGCACTATTGCTTCTTCAAGCTGGTGTCCATCACGCCGACCTACTTCGACATCTCGGCTGGACCGGGGGCTTCGCCATCTCTTCATCAACCTACTCCGGACACTTCGGCGTCACTAGCCGACCAGGCATGGGTGCGCGGATCGAGTCCCAATTTTGGGAATCACCTTCCTTCGGATTGCTACAACAAATAAACCAGGTGCTATTAATCCTAGTATTTCTTTTTGCTTGTTTGGGTTAAATTTTTCCCAAGGAATTATTACTCTGGTTAGTCCAGCATATGTACACAGGTCTATCAAATGGTGGCCGCATTATCGACGGTCGCATGATGGTTCGGTCAGTTTCCGTACACAGTTCGGCGAACGCCGCATCCGGAACTCGGACCGACCTGTGAATCCAGGCTTTGCCACGCCTTTATTGCATTACGCCGACGACCTGCATCGACATCGACTTCGGCGCCAGGCCATATTTCTTTTACTACTCACTTTGCATAAATTATTTATTATGCAACATTTTTTTAATTCCTATTATTACTATTATCCCCGGTCTGCACTATTTTTTGTGCACAGGAAAATGATCCAGCCGGACTATATCCTTTGACGTCACCTCGGCTGGACGGGGGGCTTCGTCAACACTTCATTACCCCATGCCGGGGACTTCGGCATCACTCTGCCGTCCTGCATTGACCGTGCTATGTCACCACTTCGGAGTGCCGAGCTCCTTTGCTCCGCCACCTCGGGACCGGCTTGGGGGATGGAACCTTGTCCCGCATCAAGCTCGGACCGCGTCGTCAATACCGAACACATTAACCAGCTAAGTTGCCTTCATGCTCAAAGTTTTAAATTTCTAACTTGTGTTCGGTTCGACCAAGCATTATACTTTTTTGTAAAAAAGTTGCTTGTAAAAATTTTCCTTGTCGAAACTTTGTTCGCACACACTTGACGCGCTACCCGCGCTCATTATACCTGGGGGCTTCTTTAACAGAAGCTTATTAATACGGGCTTTATGCCCAACACATGTGTCACACTTCCGCATGTACCTTTTATTCACCATTATATGCATCGATATGACTTAAGTTTTGGCCAAGCTGGGTTGCCTGGCTCCTGTGCTTACCCCTACGTTCCCGATTGTTCGGCTAGGTGGTAAAGGGAGCACCTCTGCGATTGTTACTGCCGGGTCAGCCGGATGTGTACCTCAGACTGGGTGAAGCCGAAAGCTAGCGTTCTTAAGGGAATACTCGGTCGGTGAACTAAAAGATGATTTTTAATTATTTACCCATCTGCCCCCAGATGATTTTCTGCTTTCATAGCAGCTTTGACATGCACTTTAGGGCATGCATCCCAGCGAAAGGAACCCTTAACGGAACTATTCTCCCTGGAAGATGTTTCTTACTACCCATGTAATATAACATAACTAGTTGGGCACTTGTCTGATACAGCACTAATGACCCCTACGCCTTGTCTCCATGCATACCACGGTTCTTATATAACCACGAAGGTATTCGGACACACTCCGGACTATTGGGTCCTGAGGTCGAAGCGAAAAGGTCCGCTATGACAAACGATCTACAATCCGGCTAGAAGGCATTCTACATGTCACCTTACATTATATAGTCAACTTTTACCCAAGTCACTTGGGGGCTCTTATGTTATTTGAGCCGTTTCATACTAAGTGTTTTTCTTCTTAGTCCTTGCAAAGTTTTTATTATTTATCACTCCTTTTCTCGACACGAGTGTGCGGTCACTAGCCAGGAGCCTAATTTCTCTCTCAAAATCGCTAGAGTTTAGTTTTCTAAACTTGCCTAATCCGTAGGCTGACCCACTTGACGTCTTGAGATAGGATGTGTCATGTTCAAAGCACGGCAGAAGCACTTTTTTTCTACAGTCCAATTTTCGGATTGGCACCGAACACTTGATCTTGTTCGGATGTCATGTTTTTACTGACCTTTTTGGTTTTCCAAGATTTTGGCACTTTTAAACTATTTGTGTGTTTTCAGCACAAGTCTCGCAGTGTAACGCCGGACTCCTTTAGAGATTCGGCAAAAACATTCTCGGATATTGCTATATATGCATCAGTTTCGAATTGTGTCTTCGGTCAATAGTTGGGTTGCCCGGCTCCCGCGCTTGCCGCCTACGTTCCGCTTTGTTCGGCTAGGTGTGCAAAGGGAGAACCACTGCGATTGTGCTTCCAGCTTGCATGGTCAAGCACCTCAGTGGAGAAAGCCGAAAACTGACTGTCACAATAGGTGTAAACTGGTCAGCGATCCGATGACTATATTAAATGACGGGCCATTCATAACATTGGCCGAAGTGTTTCCGGCTTGACCTCGTCTGTCGCTGAACACGGCGGGGGCTAGTAACTGGCCTCCCAAACTAAATCCTCGATCTTTTGCTCTTACATTGGAGCTGAGGTTTCATGATCATGCTTAGCATGACAACCCAAAGAAAGGAACCGATAGCGGGACTATTTTCTTTGGAAGACATTTCTTCTGTTAAACAGCAATATAACATATCTCTCTGCGTACCTTTGTTTAGAAAGCTGTATGACCAGATTGCCTTGTTTGTCGTAAATCTTTGCCCTCATAAAGGCTTTATAAAGTAGGACAAACACTCCTCGGCTACCGGCCGAGGAGGTTAAAGCCCATGGTCGGTCAACAAAGTTTTGTACAATGCGGATCCGAGCATTAATGACATAAAGTACTTGGATACATTGAGTCATTACACATAATTTGTGATTTTACTATGGATATTGATCCTTAATTCGGCCACCCGTGCCCGCATTAAGGCTCGGGGGCTACTGGGCTTCGGGCTTATTATTTACAAATATTAAAGGGGCACATTGATCCCCTGATCTGGTGTTGCCACCCGACCAGTGTCTCGGGGGCTACTGCATTGCTTGTTCTATGCAGAAAATCTTAAGTGCAATACAGTTTCCGAGGAGATTTTGATCCTCAGGTTGGTCGGCCGCACCCAACCTGAGTCTCGAGGACTGAGCACGCCGCTTTTTGTGTCCCGAAGTATTCTGCCGAGCTAGGACTTGATCCTCAGACCGATTTTGCAAATCAACCTGAGTCTCAGCGGCTACGGGGATCAGCGGTCTTATGTCATCCTTCAGGTGCATCTCGGGTTTTAGACCGATACATACCTTGAGGGCTACTGGCTATATATCTCGTCAGAGAATAAATTACATCAATAAAAAACATTGACCAAAAATCAGCCCATGACCGAGGTGCTTAACCACCTCGGAAGCAGTTCGACATATAGCTCGGATGCAAGTGGCTGGCTCCTTAGAGGGCATTTCCGGCATTAAGCTCGGTTAAACTCCTTCAAACTTCTTTGAACCAAGGTGATTTATGACACCTCGGATAAAGTCCGGCGTTGGAGCTCGGATACATAGTCCGGCATTGGGGAAGCGGGACTCGGATACAGTCCGGCGTTGGAGCTCGGATACATAGTCCGGCGTTAGAGCTGGGAAGCAGTCCGGCATTGGTGCTCGGCTGCAAAAGATACCTCGAATGCAGTCCGGTGTTGGAGCTCGGACGCAAGAGGACGTTGCCACCCGGGAACAACTTCAAACCCGAGGCATGGCATAAAAATAACAAGGCATTGATAAAGGTCGTAAACTTAAAGGGGCTCCTCGGATACCCAACGCGTAAACTCGTCGAATGCATTTCGGCGATCCTCAAGATAGAAGATGAGAAGATTTGTTGAACCAGTTATCAAGACCGGCAACCAAAGATGAAGAACAGTTCGGAAGAATCGAGGAGCGTCCCTAACTTGAAGACCGGTTCAGGGGGCTACTGACGGTGTCCTGGACTAGGGGGTACTCAACGCGTCGTCTCCCGATTAGTTGGATTGGGCCGAGGACCCCCATGGCCGTATACTCATGGGCCAGTCCGGACAGCTGCCGCATACAAGGAAGAATCAACAAGACTTGGCGATCAAGACAAGGACATCTCCCCCACCAGCGTATTCGGCTAGGACTCTTGTTATCCTAGACCTCTGGTGCATTATATAAACCGGGGCCAGGCTAGTCGATAGATATATACAACAATCACACCATAGGCTAGCTTCTAGGGTTTTAGCCTCCTTGATCTCGTGGTAGATCCACTCTTGTAAACATCCACAATATCAATATCAATCAAGCAGGACATAGGGTTTTACCTCCATCAAGAGGGCCCGAACCTGGGTAAAACATCGTGTCCCTTGTCTCCTGTTACCATTGATCCTAAGACGCACAGTTCGGGACCCCCTACCCGAGATCCGCTGATTTTGACACCGACAGGGGGGCCCCTTGCAATGTATATGATTATGAAATGCTTTTGAAGTAGTGCCCGTGGTGCGACCCAGCAGGTCTGTGGTCCTAGGCAGGGTAGTTGCTATGACTTATCTTTGGCTCCGCGGGGCTCGAGTGAGCCCTAATGTCGCAACAATGCTTCTTCTCTCGAGACAAGCCTTGCTTGCGAGGATCTGAGCCTCCTGAGGAGCCTGCTGACCTTTCCTGGAGTGCTTCGCGAGGGACCAACTCCTGGACCACGGCAAGGTGCGCACGTGGTGGTCGCTGGCCCGATCCTCGGGGGGAGCCTTTGCATGCTCGGTGCTGGCCCGGTCTTGCTCAACGTGCGCGCGCCGCACCCAGCCCCCGCTCGCGAGGCACTCGGGGGGGGGGGGTGCAGCAGGCATGAGCCCCCGCTCAAAAACACGAAACCAAAAAGCAAGAGAACGACACAAGACAAGAAAGCTTCCCCCCGTTTTCTTTTGGTGAACACGCAATATTCAAATTCATTCCAAGAAGGCGGCGAATTGGGTACAGAAAAGAGGGGCGAAAGCAAAAAGCCGCGTCCGGTGCCTAGCTAGTCTTCGAGTCTTCTCACCAGCGCGGAGCTAAGTGCTTCCACTGGGCGTGGGCATAGTCTTTGGGGGACAGTGTCGACGGCCAGCACAAAGCATGGTGCTTCCACTTGGACGTGGGCGGGAGCCCCCGTGAGCCCCAGGGTGGCACTCAGGAGACTCCGGGGCGTGTACAGCCCCACTCATTATTACGTGATAGTGTCACGAGCGGAGACCTTCATAGGCCAGAGCCTTGCTTCATGTCGCCTGACCAGGCCACCGTTGGGGCGTCCGGAAACTAGGACGAGACCAAGGGGCAAGGAGGACGCCGGCGGAGCCCTCGTCGACCGCAGGCCCTCTGCCGGGGGGAAGGGATCGCCGGCGCCTTCCCCAGGGAAGGACCTACCTCCAAGTGACGCCTTGCTCCACACAGCGCGGGGGAGGCCCTGGCCCTGGGCTCCCCCCACGCCGCTCCAAAGGCCCTTCATCCCCCTGCGGCTGGGCTGCCACCCCGGGGGCCCTGGCAGTAGCTGTGGCTTGGTTCACCTGCGATCCATGGTTAGTGCAAGCATGGTCATGAGACGTTAGCTATACCTAGTGGCCGTCATCATCAAAGGCGTTGGTGGAGCCCTGCAGCGGTTCGCAGAGAGCCTGATACGTCTCCAATGTATCTATAATTTTTGATTGTTCCATGCTATTATATTACCCCTTTTGGATGTTTATGGGCTTTATTTTACACATTTATATCATTTTTGGGACTAACCTACTAACCGGAGGCCCAACCCGTATTGCTGTTTTTTGCCTATTTCGGTATTTCGAAGAAAAGGAATATCAAACGGAGTCCAAACGGAATGAAACCTTCGGGAGCGTGATTTTTGGAACAAACGTGATCCAGAGGACTTGGAGGGCAAGCCAAGAAGCTGCCGAGGCTCCCACAAGATAGGAGGGCCCCCCCTGTAGGGCGCGCCCCCTGTCTCGTGGGGCCCTCGGGTGGCCACCGACATACTTCTTCCTCCTATATATACCTTCGTACCCCGAAAACATACAGGAGGCAGACGAAACACAATTTCCACCACCGTAACCTTCTGTATCCGCAAGATCCCATCTTGGAGCCTTTGCCAGCATTCTGCTGAAGGGGGAATCGACCACGGAGGGCTTCTACATCAACATCCTTGCCCCTCCGATGAGTTGTGATTAATTTACCACAGACCTACGGGTCCATACTTATTAGCTAGATGGCTTCTTCTCTCTTTTTGGATCTCAATACAATGTTCTCCCCCTCTCTTGTGGAGATCTATTCAATGTAAACTCTCTTTGCAGTGTGTTTGTTGAGATCCGATGAATTGTGGGTTTATGATCAAGTTTATCTATGAATAATATTTGAATCTTCTCTGAATCCTTTTATGTATGATTGAGTTATCTTTGCAAGTCTCTTCGAATTATCAGTTTGGTTTGGCCTACTAGATTGATCTTTCTTGCCATGGGAGAAGTGCTTAGCTTTGGGTTCAATCTTGCGGTGTCCTTACCCAGTGACAGAAAGGGTTGCAAGGCACGTATTGTATTGTTGCCATCGAGGATAACAAGATGGGGTTTATATCATATTGCTTGAGTTTATCCCTCTACATCATGTCATCTTGCTTAATGTGTTACTCTGTTCTTATGAACTTAATACTCTAGATGTAGGCAGGAGTCGGTCGATGTGTGGAGTAATAGTAGTAGATGCAGGCAGGAGTCGGTCTACTTGTTATGGACGTGATGCCTATATACATGATCATGCCTAGATAATCTCATAACTATGCGCTTTTCTATCAATTGTACGACAGTAATTTGTTCACCCACCGTAATACTTATGCTATCTTGAGAGAAGCCACTAGTGAAACCTATGACCCCCGGGTCTATCTCTTACCATATTTGCTTTCAATCTACTTTTATTTGCATCTTTACTTTTTGCATCTATATTATAAAATACCAAAAATATATTTATGTCATCATACTATCTTTATTAGATCTCACTTTCTCAAGTGGCCGTGAAGGGATTGACAACCCCTTTATTGCGTTGGTTGCGAGTTCTCAGTTTGTTTGTGTAGGTGCGTGGGACTTTTGAGGAGACTCCTACTGGATTGATACCTTGGTTCTCAAAAACTAAGGGAAATACTTACGCTACTATTGTTGCATCACCCTCTCCTCCTCGAGGAAAACCAACGCAAGCTCAAGATGTAGCAAGAAGGATTTCTTGCGCCGTTGCCAGGGAGGTCTTCGCTCAAGTCAAGACATACCAAGTACCCATCACAAACCCATCTGCCTCGTATTTACATTATTTGCCATTTGCCTCTCGTTTTCCTCTCCCCCACTTCACCCTTGCCGTTTTATTCGCCCTCTCTTTCCCAATCTCCTCCTCTCTTTTTCACTTGCCTTTTTCTGTTTGCTTGTGTGTTGGATTACTTGTTGCCATGGCGCAAGATAATACCAAATTGCGTGATTTCTCGAATACCAATAATAATGATTTCCTTAGTACTCCGATTGGTCCTCTTAATGATGTTGAGTCTTGTGAAATCAATACTGCTTTGTTGAATCTTGTTATGAAAGATCAATTCGCCGGCCTTCCTAGTGAAGATGCCGCTACTCATCTAAACAATTTTGTTGATTTGTGTGATATGCAAAAGAAGAAACATACGGATAACAATATTGTTAAAATGAAGTTATTTCCGCTTTCACTTAGAGATCGTGCTGAAGTTTGGTTTTCGTCTTTGCCTAAAAATAGTATTGATTCTTGGAACAAGTGCAAAGATGCTTTTATCTCTAAGTATTTTCCTCCCGCTAAGATTATTACTCTTAGGAACGATATTATGAATTTTAAACAACTTGATCATGAGCATGTTGCCCAATCTTGGGAAAGAATGAAATTGATGCTTCGCAATTTCCCTATTCATGGTTTGAATTTATGGATGATCATACAAAATTTTTATGCCGGTTTGGACTTTGCCTCTAGAAACCTTTTAGATTCGGCCGCGGGAGGCACGTTTATGGAAATAACGTTAGGAGATGCTACAAAACTTCTTGATAATATTATGGCTAATTATTCTCAATGGCACACCAAAAGATCTTCTAGTAAAAAAGTGCATGCTATAGAAGAAATCAATGTTTTGAGTGGAAAGATGGATGAACTTATGAAGATGTTCGCTACTAAAAATACTCCTCTTGATCCCAATGATATGCCTTTGTCTTCTTTGATTGAGAATAATAATGAATCTATGGATGTGAATTTTGTTGGTAGGAATAATTTCGGAAACAATGCTTATAGAGGAAACTTTAATGCTAGATCGTTCCCTAGTAATTCCTCTAATAATTATGGAAATTCCTGCAATAATTCTTATGGTAATTTTAATAAGATGCCCTCTGATTTTGAGAATAGTGTGAAAGAATTTATGATTTCTCAAAAGAATTTTCATGCTTTGCTTGAAGAAAAATTGCTCAAAGTTGATGATTTGGCTAGGAATGTTGATAGACTTTCGCTTGATGTTGATTCTCTTAAACTTAGGTCTTCTCCTCCTAAGCATGATATCAATGAGTCTCTCAAAGTAATGAGAATTTCCATTGATGAGTGTAAGGAAAGAACCGCTAGATTGCGTGCTAAGAAAGATAGCTTTATAAAAGCGTGTTCTTCTAGTTTCCATGAAAATAATGATGAGGATCTTAAAGTTATTGATGCGGCTCCTATTAGATCTATGTTTTGCAATATGAATTTTGATGATTATGGGACTGATGATGAATCAACTTTGCCTAGAAGGCGTCACAAGAATTCGGAGTCTTTAGATCTTGATGCTAAAATTGGTAAAAGTGAGATTGGAGAGTCCTCAACTTCTAATAACATTGAACCTACTATCTCGGATTTCAAGGAATTTGATTATGATAATTGCTCTTTAAAAGGTTGTATTTCCTTGTTGCAATCCGTTGTTAATTCTCCTCATGCTTATAGTCAAAATAAAGCTTTTACCAAACATATTGTTGATGCCTTGATGCAATCTTATGATGAAAAACTTAATTTGGAAGTTTCTATACCTTGAAAACTTAATGATGAGTGGGAACCTGCTATAAAGATTAGAATTAAAGATTATGAGTGTTTTGCTTTGTGTGATTTGGGTGCTAGTGTTTCCACGATTCCGAAAACTTTATGTGATATTCTAGGTTTCCATGATCTTGATGATTGCTCTTTAAATTTGCACCTTGCGGATTCCACCATTAAAAAACCAATGGGAAGGATCGATGATGTTCTTATTGTTGCAAATAGAAATTTGGTGCCCGTGGATTTTATCGTTCTTGATATAGATTGCAATCTTTCTTGCCCTATTATTCTTGGTAGACCTTTCCTTAGAACGATTAGTGCGATTATTGATATGAAGGAAGGGAATATTAGATTCCAATTTCCATTAAAGAAAGGCATGGAGCACTTTCCAAGAAAGAAAGTCAAATTACCTTATGAATCTATCATGCGGGCTACTTATGAATTTAGTGCCAAAGATGGCACTCCTTAGATCTATCTTTGCTTTTATGCCTAGCTAGTGGCGTTAAACGATAGCGCTAGTTGAGAGGCAACCCAATTTTCTTTATGTTTTCTGTTTTTGCTCCTGTTTAGTAATAAATCTTGCATCTGCCTTCTGATTAGATGTGTTTTTATCTTTTAATTAGTGTTTGTGCCAAGTAGAACCTATAGGATAACCAACGATGATAGTTGATTTGATTCTGCTGAAAAACAGAAACTTTTCGCGCACGAATATAATTTTGTTAAATCACAGGAACGTGCTTTTGCGTTGATTATTTTTGATACTGTTCACTAAACAAATTTTCCAGGACTTCCTATTTTGGTAGGAATTTTAGAGTTCCAGAAGTTTGCGTTAGTTATACATTGCTACAGACTGTTCTGTTTTTGATAGATTCTGTTTTTCGTGTGTTGTTTGCTTATTTTGATGCATCTATGGCTAGTAAAATAGTTTATGAACCATAGAGAAGTTGGAATACAGTAGGTTTAACACCAAAATAAATAAAGAATGAGTTCATTGCAGTACCTTATGTGGTGGTTTTGTTTTCTTTTACTAACGGAGCTTATAAGATTTCCTGTTGAGTTTTGTGTTGTGAAGTTTTCAAGTTTTGGGTAAAACTTTTATGGACTATGGAATAAGGAGTGGCAAGAGCCTAAGCTTGGGGATGCCCATGGAACCCCAATATATTCAAGGATAGCCAAAATCCTAAGCTTGGGGATGCCCCGGGAAGGCATCCCCTCTTTCGTCTTCGTTCATTGGTAACTTTATTTGGAGCTATATTTTTATTCGCCACATGATATGTGTTTTGCTTGGAGCATCGTTTATTATATTAGTCTTTGCTTTTTAGTTTACCCCAATCATGCTTGCTGTAGACACGTTTTGGGAGAAGCCTATTTGATTAGAATTTGCTAGAATACTCTATGTGCTTCACTTATATCTTTTGAGATTGATAGTTTTTGCTCTAGTGCTTCACTTATATCTTTTAGAGCACGGTGGTGTCTTAATTTAGAAGAAATTCCTAGTCTCTCATGCCTCACTTATATCTTTTTGAGAGTCTTTTAGAACAACATGGTATTTTCTATGGTTACAAAGTTGGTCTTAGAATGATGAGCATCCAAGTTGCGTATAGTAAAAACTATCATAGAGAAAAAATTGGATGCTATGATCAATTTGATGCTTGATAATTGTTTTGAGATGTAAAGGTAGTAATGTTAGGGTCATGCTAGTGGGTAATTATGAAATTGAGAAATACTTTTGTTGAAGTTGGCAAGTCCCGTAGCATGCACGTATGGTAAAAGTTGTGTGACAAATTTGTTGCATGAGGTGCTCTTTTGATTGTCTTCCTTATGAGTGGAAGTCGGGGACGAGCGATGGTCTTTTCCTACCAATCTATCCCTCTTGGGGCATGCGTAGTAGTACTTTGCTTCGAGGTCTAAGTAGGCTTTTGCAATAAGTATATGAGTTCTTTTTGACTAATGTGAGTCCATGGATATATGCACACTCATCCTTCTACTTTGCTAGCCTTTATTATTACCGTGCAACTCTCGCCGGTATCATGAACCCTTTATTTACCTTCCTCAAAACAACCACCATACCTACCTATTATGGCATTTCCATAGCCATTCCGAGATATATTGCCATGCAACTTTCCACCGTTCCGTTTATTATGACACGTTCCATCATTGTCATATTGTTCTTTGCATGATCATGTAGTTGACATCGTATTTGTGGCAAGGCCACTTTCATAATTTTCATACATGTCGCTCTTGGTTCATTGCATGTCCCGGTACACCGCCGGAGGCATTCATATAGAGTCATATGTTGTTCTAGCTTTGAGTTGTAATTCTTGAGTTGTAAATCCATAAAAGTGTGATGATCTTCATTATTAGAGCATTGTCCTAGTGAGGAAAGGATGATGAAGGCTATGATTCCCCCACAAGTCGGGATGAGACTTCAGACTTTACAAAAAAAAGAGAAAGGCCAAAAAGAAAAAAAAAAAAGGCCAAAGAAAAAAAGAAGAAGAAAAAAGAAAAAAAAGGGAAAAAAGAAAAGAAAAAATAAAATAAAATGAGAGAAAAAGAGAGAAGGGACAATGCTACTATCTCTTTTTCCACACTTGTGCTTTAAAATAGCACCATGATCTTCATGATAGAGAGTCTCCTAGGTTGTCACTTTCATTTACTAAGTGGGAATTTTTCATTATAGAACATGGCTTGTATATTCCAATGATGGGCTTCCTCAAAATGCCCTAGGTCTTCGTGAGTAAGCAAGTTGGATGCACACCCACTTAGTTTCTTTTGTTGAGCTTTCATATATTTATAGCTCTAGTGCATCCGTTGCATGGCAATCCCTACTCACTCACATTGATATCTATTAATGGGCATCTCTATATAGCCCGTTAATACGCCTAGTTGATGTGAGATTATCTTCTCCCTTTTTGTCCTCACAACCACCACCATATACCACCATAGTGCTATGTCCATGGCTTGCGCTCATGTATTGCGTAAGAGTTGAAAAAGCTGAAGCGCGTTAGAAAGTAAGAAACAATTGCTCGGCTCGTCATCGGGGTTGTGCATGATGGGAGTATTTTGTGTAATGAAAATGAAGCATGGCCTAACTATATGATTTTGTAGGGATAAGCTTTCTTTGGCTATGCTATTTTGATTGGACATGATTATTTGTTAGTATGCTTTGAAGCATTGTTATTTTTATGTTTTATAAGCTTTGGTTTTCTATCATTTGGATCTGAACATTCATGCCACAATAAAGAAAATTACATTGAGAATTATGCTAGGTAGCATTCCACATCAATTTTTTTATCATTTACCTACTCGAGGACGAGCAGGAATTAAGCTTGGGGATGCTTGATACGTCTCCAACGTATCTATAATTTTTGATTGTTCCATGCTATTATATTACCCCTTTTGGAAGTTTATGGGCTTTATTTTACACATTTATATCATTTTTGGGACTAACCTACTAACCGGAGGCCCAGCCCGTATTGCTGTTTTTTTGCCTACTTCAGTATTTCAAAGAAAAGGAATATCAAAAGGAGTCCAAAGGAATGAAACCTTCGGGAGCGTGATTTTTGGAACGAACGTGATCCAGAGGACTTGGAGTGCAAGCCAAGAAGCTGTCGAGGCTCCCACGAGATAGGAGGGTGCGCCCCCCTGTAGGGCGCGCCCCCTATCTCGTGGGTCCCTCGGGCGGCCACCGACGTACTTCTTCCTCCTATATATACCTTCATACCCCAAAAACATCCAGGAGGCACACGAAACACAATTTCCACCACCGTAACCTTCTGTATCCGCGAGATCCCATCTTGGAGCCTTCGTCGGCACTCTGTCGGAGGGGGAATCGACCATGGAGGGCTTCTGCATCAACATCCTTGCTCCTCCGATGAGTTGTGAGTAGTTAACCACAGACCGACGGGTCCATAGTTATTAGCTAGATGGCTTCTTCTCTCTTTTTGGATCTCAATACAATGTTCTCCCCCTCTCTTGTGGAGATCTATTCAATGTAAACTCTTTTTGCGGTGTGTTTGTCGAGATCCGATGAATTGTGGGTTTATGATCAAGTTTATCTATGAATAATATTTGAATCTTCTCTGAATTCTTTTATGTATGATTGAGTTATCTTTGCAAGTCTCTTCGAATTATCAGTTTGGTTTGGCCTACTAGATTGATCTTTCTTGCCATGGGAGAAGTGCTTAGCTTTGGGTTCAATCTTGCGGTGTCCTTACCCAGTGATAGAAAGGGTTGCAAGGCACGTATTGTATTGTTGCCATCGAGGATAACAATATGGGGTTTATATCATATTGCTTGAGTTTATCCCTCTACATCATGTCATCTTGCTTAATGCGTTACTCTGTTCTTAGGAACTTAATACTCTAGATGCAGGCAGGAGTCGGTCGATGTGTGGAGTAATAGTAGTAGATGCAGGCAGGAGTCGGTCTACTTGTTATGGACGTGATGCCTATATACATGATCATGTCTAGATAATCTCATAACTATGCGCTTTTTTCTATCAATGGCTCGACAGTAATTTGTTCACCCACCGTAATACTTATGCTATCTTGAGAGAAGCCACTAGTGAAACCTATGGCCCCCGGGTCTATCTCTTATCATATTTGCTTTCAATCTACTTTTAATTTGCATCTATATTATAAAATACCAAAAATATATTTATCTTATCATACTATCTTTATTAGATCTCACTTTCGCAAGTAGCCGTGAAGGGATTGACAACCCCTTTATTGTGTTGGTTGCAAGTTCTCAGTTTGTTTGTGTAGGTGCGTGGGACTTTTGAGGAGCCTCCTACTGGATTGATACCTTGGTTCTCAAAAACTGAGGGAAATACTTATGCTACTATTGCTGCATTACCCTCTCCTCTTCGAGGAAAACCAACGCAAGCTCAACACGTAGCAGAGCCTCGGCTTCGTGTACTTCAAGCGCCCAGCCTGGCATGGGGGATCGGCTGGGGCCCTCTCCCAATGCGTACCTTGTGTCCATTGCGACGGGCACGTAGGCTTCCAGGCTGGCCGCACCTGAGTCGCCGCCCGGTTGCCTTACGCTGCTGCCTTCCGCGCCCGGCATCAGGTCCTGATGGCTGAGGGTTGGTGTCCCAGCGCGGCCCCATGGGAGGCCGCTCGGGTTCGCCCCGCCCCTGGGCGGCATGGTCGAAGTAGAGCGGGACGCGCTGTGGGGTAGGCCGATGCCAAGGGGCTCTTCAGGGGCCCAGGGAGGGGGCGCGCGGGCATGCCGAGGGTGATTGCATGCTCCCGCCATAGCTTGCGACATGGACAGGGTGCAGAACGGTGACGCGCCCCAGCATGTAGCATCCAGCAACTCGGCGACCCGTTCCAACAGGGCGTCGCTGCCGCTTTCCGCCAGCCTGCACCTCAGCAGCTCTCGAGCCACGATGCCCGCAGCTCGCATGTTCGCCTACTCCCGGTGATTGTATGGTGATGTCGCCGCGACGTAGCTTGAATAAAGCGCGGCGGCGCGGTTGCGACGCGGCGTGAGAGGGGGGCGGTGGCCCGCGCCTCCCGCGGCCGACAGCACCAGGCGGAGCGCGAGCTGCGAGCAGTGCGGAGTGGAGGTCCTCCTCGTTGGCTAATGCTGTCGGAGCAGACCAGACAACCCAGTGCTTCATGTGGGATCTTAGAGTGTCGGCCATGGAAGCGTCGGAGTAGCAGAGGATCGATCGACGGAAGAGAAGATCCGACGCACCCTACATGGCGCGCCAAATGTCGGATTTCGGGTTCCGCAAACCCTTGAGAGGTTCGAACTCTGGGGTGTGTGCGGATATCTCAACCTACCCATCCTGCTACTCACGGAACCTCACAGCCTAGCACGTTGAGCTTGAAGGGAAAGAAAGCCACAACTGTTTACCCAGGTTCGGGCCACCTTGTGGTGTAAAGCCCTACTCCTGCTTTGTGGTGGATTTGCCTCGAGGGGCCGAGGAAGAACTAGTACAGTGGGAACAACCTCAGTTGGTGTGTTCTTGAGCTCGGGTGAGCTGGTGAGGGTGGAATGGATTCTATCCTACCCCTCTATCTTCTGTGGATTCGACCCCCATCCATGGTGGTGTCTAGGTCCTATTTATAGTGGCCTTGGTACTCTTCCCAAATATTGGCGGGAAGGGATCCCACAACGGCGATATTTAAAGGGAGACAACAAGTACATCATGTCCTGACTAAAGTAGTCTTCACCTGCAAAAGCCTCTGGCCGTGACGCTGAAGTGGGCTCGGCGATGACCTCCGTCCTGCCGTCCTTGTGGTCTTGGTCTTGTTGCACCAGAATGGAAACCTTTAGTTGATACCTCGGGACTCCGCGCTTGCTGCTTGCCTCCTTTGCACCGAAGAGGAAACTGGTACATTGTGCCCGCTGGCGCCCGCCTGGCACCCGCCTACCCTTGGTCGTCATGGTTCATGTCAGTTGAGCCTCGTGAGGTGCACCTTGCATAGAAATCTCAGCTCCTCGGGAGCCAGCCTAGGGAGGCCAATCCCCTTGGAGGTCTTGGTGTCGTCTGCCTCACGAGGCTTGGCCCCTTGCGAGGGTCTTGAGTTGTTGATGCTGAAGCTGGGTCATACTAGGCCATCGATGGAGCCACGCAGTGGGCCACAGGCAGGCAAGTCTGGGTACCCCAGTATCTAGAACACCGACAAAAGCATGTAGGCATTGGATAAGCGATGGACAATTGTGTTAGATAATATTCATCATGTAGCAGTTATAACCTAGAGCGACACACAACTAGCTCCAATTCATCAATGTAATATAGACATGTAATTCGTATATAGTCATACATGCTTATGGAATAGAACTTCCATGACATCTTTTGCCCTACCCTCCCGTGGCAGCGGGGTCCATATGGAAGCTAATAGATATTAAGGCCTCCTTTTAATAGAGAACCAGAACAAAGCATTGACACTTAGTGAATATATGAACTCCTCAAACTACGGTAATCACCAGAAAGAATCCCAATTATTGTCACCTTGGGGTATGTGGATCATAACTCGTAATAGGTGCATATAGCTTGCAAGATAGGATCAAGAACACACATATATTCATGAAAACATAATAGGTTCAGATCTGAAATCATGGCACTCGGGCCCTAGCAACAAGCATTAAGCATAGCAAAGTCATAGCAACATCAATCTCAGAACATAGTGACTACTAGGGATCAAGCCCTAACAAAACTAACTTGATTACATGATAAATCTCATATAACCCATCACCGTCCAGCAACCCTATGAAAGAATTACTCACTCCCGGTGGTAAGCATCATGAAATTGGTTATGCGGAAAGCTTGATGATGACGACGACGTCAAATTCCACCCCTCGGAGCCCCGAACAGACTCCAGACCTACCCTCCCAATGAACAACACGAGGTGGCGGCGGCTCCATATCATAAAACATGATGAATCCTTCTCTCTTATTTTTTCTTGGCGAATAGGTATATATGGAGTCGGGGTTAGGGTTGCCGGAGGTCCAAGGGGCCACAAGCTCATAGGGGGCGCCCTGGGGATTGGCACGCCCCCTGAGCTTGTGGCTCATGGATGGCCCCCTCTGTTATATTCTTCCGCCAATATCTTTTATATATTCCACAAATATTCTCCGTAAATTTTCTAGTCAATCTGAGAACTTTGATTTCTGCACAAAAACAACACCATGACAGTTCTGCTGAAAATAGCATTAGTCCGGGTTAGTTTCATTCAAATCATAAAAATTAGAGTCCAAAACAAGAGTAGAAGTGTTTGGAAAAGTAGAACGATGGAGACATATCTAGTCCCTAGGTTTACAACATATTCTGGGTCGTAATGACAACCCATATCCTACTCTAACTCCTACTTATCTTGCTTCTAAAGTTAAGAAACATTCCATCCAGGCCTTTTCCACAAGCCGGCCCACTAGGCCTCTCCTTGAGCCCGCCACAGGCCGGGTCTTGCTACAGGCCTTTGTCCCTTTCCTTGTCCCGTGATCATGACCCGGAAAATAGGGTGACCCATAGTGCTTCTCGGGACTTTGCCGGGTCCCACCTAGAGTCGGGCGTTAGTCAGGGGTAATATCCCCAACAGCAGGGGAGCGCACCTCCCCCCAAGGCGTGGCAAGGTGCCTTGTCGAACCTCTGTAAGTCGGTTGGAGCTCTTCTATCGCAAGGAAGCTAATATCAAGGGGAAATCGTGTTAAAATTTCAGCCGATCGGAGTTACGGATCTCCGGATATTTAAGAAATAGTTTTGGCAAGAAACAAGGATGCAAAACAGAGAAGAGAACATGCAGAGAGATCCAGTCTAGGGGGTCCCGCCCCTCGGGTGCCATGGCGGCCAAGGACTAGAGGCTAAGCAAGAAGAAGGAGGGACATCTCCTCCTCTCTTTCGGTGGCGCTGGAGCGCTGTCAGGAGAACCATCGTGATGGCGATCTACATCAACAACTTTGCTACTATCATCACCATCACCTTACCTCATCTATACACAACAGGCCACTCTCCCGCAACCCGTTATACCCCCTACTTGAACATGGTGCTTTATGCTATATATTATTATCCAATGATGTGTAGCCATCCTATGATGTTTGAGTAGATCCCTTTTGTCCTATGGCCTGATTTATGATCTTGATTGATTTGAGTTGCATGCTTTATTTTGGTGTTCTCCTATGGTGCCCTCAGTGTCACACGCACGTGTGGGATTCCTGTTGTAGGTTGTTGCAACATGTTCATGATTTACTTACTATCAGGGTTGCATGAGCGAGAGAAACATAAACCCGGGTAAGTGAATTGTTGCGTATGGGATAAAGGGGACTTTACACTTAATGCTATCATTGGGTTTTACCTTAATGATTTCTAGTACTTGTAGATGCATGCTAGAGTTTCAATCATAATTGCATGTGATCCAAGTATAGAAAGTATGTTAGCCCATGCCTCTCCCTCTTATAAAATTGCAATAATGATTATCTATCCTATTATGAATTTCCTAGGACAATTTTGCAAATCCAACCATCACTTTTCCACACTCTCTATACTAACATAATTGTTATTTCATTAAAACAACACCTAACTTTTATTATCACGTTCTTTATTATCTTGCAAACTTATCCCATTACACCTACAAAGTAGTTTATTACTTGTCTCTATGTAAAGCAAATGTTGGTGTGCATAGAGTTTTATCGGTTGTCGATAGAACTTGAAGAGAATATAAATTCTACCTTTAGCTCCTTGTTGGGTTTGACACTCTTACTTATCGAAAAAGGCTCCAAACGATCCCCTATACTTGTGGGTTATCACCCTTGCACCGATCCACCCACATAACAACTTATCAAAGCAGTGAATGGGATTCAATGAATTGTGATGAAGTTAACTAGACGAAATTTCCATGTGTCCTTGAGAACATTTTGCTCACTATAAATGCTTCCGGCTTATCCTTTGCAACAAAAAGTATTGGGCCACCTTGCTGCACCTTGTTAATTTTGATACTTGTTACTTGCTATGAATTATCTTGCTATCAAACTATACGTCACAACTACTTTACATCACATGAAGAGAAAAACCGCTTATTGATTTCTTGTTCTCCTTGTTGGGTTCGACACTCTTACTTATCAAAAGGACTACGATTGATCCCCTATACTTGTGGGTCATCACCCATCATACATGCCAGGGATCCCAAGAAATCCTGCCGAGCATATCCTTAACATAATTGAGGGATTCTAACCCGTTAAATAGGAACCTTGTAGGTTCTCTAAACCAAAAAGACAAGCAATAGGAGAAGAATTGGCCAAGATATTAGAGGCCAGATTCATCCGCGAAATCAAGCATCCCAAATGGTTGTCCAACTTAGTCATGGTGCCAAATAAGGACAAATCACGACGCCTTTGCATTGATTTTAAGGACGCCACTAAGGCTTGCCCAAAGGATCCCTTATGTTGCCTCGGATTGACCAGGTTGTAGACTCCACAGCAGGACATGATCTACACTGTTTCCTTAATGCCTATTCCGGGTATCATCAAATAAAAAATGTCTGACCAAGCGGCCAGAACTTTCATAACTCCTTACAGGCCATTTTGTTTTAATAAATTGACCTTTGGTCTAACAAAATGTTGGTGCAACATACCAACACATGATTGAGATATGCCTAGAGTCACAGATCGGAAAAATAATCGAAGCATATGTGGCCGATGTGGTTGTCAAAAGAAAACATGCAAATAAGTTGTTTGATGATCTTTGGGTAACATTCAGGAACTGCTACTTCTTGAGCTTGCGTTGGTTTTTCCCTTGAAGAGGAAAGGGTGATGCAGCAAAGTAGAGAAAAGTATTTCCCTCAGTTGAGAACCAAGGTATCAATCCAGTAGGAGGAACACACAAGTCTCCAATAATTGTACCTGCACAAACAAAAAAAATACTTGCACCCAACGCGATAAAGGGGTTGTCAATCCCTTCACGGTTACTTGCAAGGATGAGATATGATAGTGATAGATATAAAAGATAAGCAAAAGTGAAAAACAAGATAAGGGTAAATAAATTGCAGCAAGGTATATTTGGGTTTTGGTTTTGTAGATCTGAAAATAATATGATAAACGATAGACTCGGGTGCCATAGGTTTCAATGGAGGCTTCTCTCTTGAAAGAAACCATATGGTGGGTAAACAAATTACTGTTGAGCAATTGATAGAAAAGTGCGTAGTTATGACGATATCCAAGGCAATGATCATGTATATAGGCATCACGTCTGGGACAAGTAGACTGACTCCTGCTTGCACCCACTACTATTATACTCCAAACATCGACCGCTATCGAGCATGCATCTAGTGTATTAAGTTAACAAGAACGAAGTAATGCCTTAAGCAAGATGACATGATGTAGAGGGATAGATCCAATCAATATGAACAAACCTCATCTTGTTATCCTTAATGGCAACAACACAAATACGTGTCATGTCCCTTTCTGTCACTGGGATTGAGGGCCGCAAGATTGAACCCACTACAAAGCACCTCTCCCATTGCAAGCAAAATCAATGTTGTTGGCCAAACCAAATAAATAGATAGGAGAGAACTACAAAGCTATATAAATCATGCATAAAAGAGTTCAGAGAAGACTCAAATAATATTCATAGATAATCTGATCATAAACCCGCAATTCATCGGATCTCAACAAACGCACCACAAAAGAAGATTACATCGAATAGATATCCAAGAACATCGAGAGAACATTGTATTGGAGATCAAAGAGAGAGAATAAGCCATCTAGCTACTAGCTATGGACCCGTAGGTCTGTGGTAAACTCCCCACACATCATCGGAAGGGCAGCAAGGTTGATGTATAAGCCCTTCGTGATCGAATCCCCCTCCACCGGAGTACCGAAAAAGGCCCCAAGATGGGATCTCACGAGGACAGAAGCTTGCAGCGTCATAAAAGTATCTTTTGTGTGCCCTCTGGTCTTCGGGGAATATTTGGTATTTATAGAAGAAAAAATAGGGTTGGAAGTGCCACGGGGGCCCAACAAGCTTGTCCCCCCCTAGGGTGTGCCATCCGAGCTTGTGGCCATCTCGTGGCTCATCTAGCCTCCACCCAAAGCTTCTAGGGTGTCTTGTGGTCCAGAAAAATGGTCACAAAGTTTCTTCCCATTTGGATTCCATTTGGTATAGATTTTTTGTAAAGACAAAAACAAGGAAAAACAGCAACTGGCACTGGGCACTAGGTTAATAGGTTAGTCCGAAAAAATGGTATAAAATAGCATAATAATGCATATAAAACATCCAAGATTGATAATATAATAGCATAGAACAATAAAAAATTATAGATACGTTGGAGACGTATCAAGTATTCTCAAGCTTAATTCCTCCTCGTCCTCGAGTAGGTAAATGATAAAAACTGAATTTTTGATGTGGAATGCTACCTAACAAGTTTATCATGTAATCTTTCTGTATGTGGCATGAATGTTCAGATCCATTCAATTCAAAAGAAAGTTTAATATTGACATAAAAACAATAATACTTCAAGCATACTAGAAAGCAATCATGTCTTTTCAAAATATCATGGCACAAGAAAGTTATCCCCACAAAATCATATAGTCTTGTGATAACCCACAAGTGTAGGTGATAATTGTAGCCTCTTTCGATAAGTAAGAGTGTCGAACCCAACGAGGAGCTAAAGGTAGAATAAATATTCTCTCAAGTCCTATCTGCCACTGATACGACTCTACGCACGCTTAGTGTTCGCTTTACCTAGAACAAGTATGAAACTAGAAGTACTTTGTAGGTGTTGTTGGATAGGTTTGCAAGAGAATAAAAAGCACGTAAATAAAAAGTAGGGGTGTTTAGATAAAGAAGCAATAAAGTAAATATAGCGAGTGTGGAAAAGTGGTGGTAGGAGTTGTGAAATTGTCCCTAAGCAATTGACTACTGTACTAGATCATATGCACTTATGATTGGAACTCTAGCAAGCATCCGCAACTACTACAGATCATTAAGGTAAAACCTAGCCATAGCATTAAAGCATCAAGTCCCCTTTATCCCATACGCCACAACCCCCTTACTCGGGTTTATGCTTCTGTCACTCAAGCAACCCACTATAAGCGAATCATGAATGTATTGCAACACCCTACAGCGGGAATCCCTCACGCTTACGCGACACGGAGGGCACAATAGGACAGCAACATAACCACAAGCAAATAAAACCAATCATAGCAATTCATCAATCACCAATAGGACAACAAAAATCTACTCAGACATCATAGGATGGCAACACATCATTGGATAATAATATGAAGCACAAAGCACCATGTTCAAGTACAGGGTACAACGGGTTGCGGGAGAGTGAACTGCTGAATATAGATGGGGGAAGGTGATGGAGATGTTGCGGAAGATGGCCGAGGTGTTGGTGAAGATCGCGGTGATGATGATGGCCGCCGCCAGTGTTCCGGCGCCACTAGAAGCAAGGGGGAGAGAGCCCCCCTTCTTCTTCTTCTTCCTTGACCTTCTCCCTAGATGGGAGAAGGGTAACCCCTCTGGTCCATGGCTCCCATGGCGTGGGAGGGGCGAGAGCCCCTCCAAGATTGGATCCATCTCCCTGTCTCTCTCTGTTTCTGCATTTCGGATTCTGCCCTGGCACCGTTTCTTTTATATCTGGAGATCTGTAACTCCGATTGGATTGAAACCTTGGCCCAGATATATTTTCAAAAAATAGCTTTCTTGCGGCCAAAGAAGAGCGTCAACCGCCTTATGAGGGTCCCACGAGGGTCAGGGCGCCTCAAGTATGGGCAGGCACGCCCACCTGCCTCGTGGCCTCCTCGGGCACCGTCTTGCGTTGATTTTACTTCCCAAAAATCAAAATATTCCAAAAATAAGCTCCATCCGTTTTTATCCCATTTGGACTCCGTTTGATATTGGGTTTCTGCGAAACATAAAACATGCAACAAAAAGGAACTGGCACTGGGCACTGGATCAATATGTTAGTCCCAAAAATAATATAAAAAGTTGCCAAAAGTGTATGAAAGTTTAAGAATATTGGCATGGAACAATCAAAAATTATAGATACAACGGAGACGTATCATCTTGTCATGCTCCATCCTCTTAACACAAAGTATTTATCATGAACAACCCCGATGACAATCCAAGCATTTGGTTCATACTTTTTAACGTGCTTCAGCTTTTTCAACTCTCATGCAATACATGAGTGTGAGCCATGGATATAGCACTATGGGTCGAGTAGAATATAACGTTGGAGGTTGTGTGGAGAAGACAAAAAAGAAGAAACTCTCACATTGACGAGGCTAATCAACGGGCTATGGAGATGCCCATCAATTGATATCAATGTGACGAGTAGGGATTGCCATGCAATGAGTGCACTAGAACTATGAGTGTATGAAAGCTCAAAAGAGAACTAAATGGGTGTGCATCCAACTTGCTTTCTCATGAAGACCTACGGCATTTGAGGAAGCCCATCATTGGAATATACAAGACAAGTTCTATAAGGAAAAATTCCCACGATTAATATATGGAAGTGACAAATAGGAGACTCTCTATCACGAAGAACAAGTTGCTACTTTGAAGAACAAGTGTGGAAAAGGACAGTAACATTGTCCCTTCTCTCTTTTTCTCTTATTTTTTCCTTTTTTTGTTGGGCACTTTGGCCTCTTTTTTTTGTTAGCTCCTTTGGCCTCTTTTTTTAAGTCCGAAGTCTCATCCCGACTTGTGGGGGAATCATAGTCTCCATCATTCTTTCCTCAAATGGGACAATGCTCTAATAATGAATAAAGATCATCACACTTCTATTTACTTACAAATCAAAAATTACAACTCAATACTAGAACAAAAATATGACTCTATATGAGTGCCTATGGTGGTGTACCGGGATGTGCAATGATCTAGCATGTCATCTATAAAAGATATAGACGGTGGCCAAGCAACAAATACTATGTCAACTATATGATCATGCAAAACACTATGACAGTGATGTATGTATCATAATAAAACGGAATGGTGGAAGTTGCACGACAATATATCTCGGAATGGCTATGGAAATGCCATAATAGGTAGGTATGGTGGCTGTTTTGAGGAAGATATAAGGTGGCTTATGTCTGATAGAGCGTATCGGTTTGGATGCACCGAAAAAGTTTGCACCACAACTCAAGGTGAGAAGGGGAAATGCACGGCACCGAAGAGGCTAGCAAAATGTAGAAAAATAAGAGTGTGTATAATCCATGGACTCAACATTAGTCATAAAGAACTCACATACTTATTGCAGAACTTTATTAGCCCTCGAAGCAAAGTACTACTACGCAAGCTCCTAGGGGGATAGATTGGTAGGAAAAGACCATTGGTCGTCCCCGACCGCCACTCATAAGGAATACAATCAATAATAAATCATGCTCCAATTTCATAGCATAATAAGAGACCATATGTGCATGCTTCGGGAATCACAAACCTTAACACAAATATGTTTACTTTTCCACAATTTACTACTAGCATGACTCCAATATCACCATCTTATATCTCAAAACAAAGGCAAGGAATCAAACTTTTCATATATTCAATGATCTTCATGAAAGTTTTTATTATATCCCTCTTGAATAACCACCAAATTAGGACTAAATTCATAACCCAAGAAAAGTTCCATACTATTTATAAGACTCTCAAAATAATATAAGTGAAGCATGAGAGTTCATCAATTTCTTTAAAATATAGCAATCGCCGTGCTCTAAAAGATATGAGCGAAGCACTAGAGCAACTGCCAAGCTCAAAAGATATAAGTGAAGCTCAAAGAGCACTCTAATAAATTCATGATTAATGTGTGTCCCTCTCAAAAAGGTGTTTCCAGTAAGGATGATTGTGGCAAACTAGAAAGCAAATACACATATATTACATGACGCTCCAAGCAAAACACATATCATGTAGTGAATAAAAATATAGCTTGAAGTAATTTACAGATGGATCATAGTAAAAAGAGGGGATGCCATCCGGGGCATCCCCAAGCTTAGTCTCTTGGTTGTCCTTGAATATTAACTTGGGGTGCCATGTGCATCCCCAATCTTACTTGCCACTCCTTATTCCTTAACCCATCGAAACTTCACTCAAAACTTGAAAACTTCACAACACAAAACTCAACAGAAAACTCGTGAGATCCATTAGTATAATAAAGCAAATCACCACTTTTAGGTAATGTTGTAAACTTATTACATTTTTAAATTTGCATTATATCTATTGCATTCTAACTTCACCATGGTTTATACCCCCCGATAAACCCATAGATTCATCAAAATAAGCGAACAACACATAGAAAACAAAATCTGTCAAAAAACAATAGTCTGTAGTAATCTGGACTTTAGCCAAACTTCTGTAACTCCATTTATTTGAAAATTAGGACAACGTAGGCAATTTATATATCAATCTTTTGTAAAAAAATCAGAATTTTATCATGCTCCAGCAAAGTTTAATAATTCTGCTACTGGACGCAAAAGTTTCTGTCTTTTCACAGAATCCAATCAACAATCTTCCAAATCATCCCAAAGATCTTACTTGGCACAAACACTACGAAAACACTAAAACGCAATCATAATAGAAGTATAATTGCATATTTATTTAAAAACATAAGAAAAAGCAAAAATAAAAAACATTGGGTTGCCTCCCGACAAGCGCTATCATTTTATGCCCCTAGCTAGGCATATTGCGTCGATCTAAGTTTTGTAATCTTTGGTATTCAATCCATAAGTGGCCCTCATAATAGATTCATATGATAACCTAATTTTATTACTTGGAGATTGTTCCATGCTCTTACTTAATGTAAATTGAAATCTAATGTTTCCTTCTTTCATATCAATAATTGCACCAATCGTTCTAAGGAAAGGTCTACCAAGAATTATGGGGCATGAAGGATTGCAATGAATATCAAGCACAATGAAATCTATGGGCACATAATTCCTATTTTTAATAATAAGAACATCATTATTCTTCACATAGGTTTTTTAATAGTGGAATCCGCTAAGTGCAAATTTAAGGAACAATCATCAAGTTTATGGAAGCCTAGCCCATCACATAAAGATTTTGGAATAGTGGAAACGCTAGCACCCAAATCACATAAAGCATTGAACTCATAGTATTTAATCTTAATTTTAATAGTAGGTTCCCATTCATCATATAACTTTCTAGGGATTGAAACTTCCAACTCAAGTTTTTCTTCAGAAGATTTCATCATAGCATCAACGATATGTTCAGTAAAAGCCTTATTTCGATCATAAGCATGAGGTGAATTAAGCATGGATTGCAACAAGGAAACACACACAATCAAAGAACAATTACCATAATTAAATTCCTTGTAATCCAAAAGAGTGGGCACATCACTAGTTAAAGCTTTGACCTCACCAAACCCACTTTTATCAATTTTTTCATTAAGATCTTCACCCTCCAAATTATTGGGACACCTTCTAGCTAAAGTTGACTGACACGTCTCCTACGTATCTATATTTGATTGTTCCATGCTATTATATTATCTGTTTTGGATGTTTTATATGTATTAATGTGCTATTTTATATTATTTTTGGGACTAACCTATTAACCTAGAGCCCAGTGCTAGTTTCTGTTTTTTCTTTGTTTTTGAGCCTCGCAGAAAAGGAATACCAAACGGAGTCCAAACGGAATAAAACCTTCGCGATGATTTTTCTTGGACCAAAAGACACCCAGGAGACTTGGAGACCAAGTCAGAAGAGCCAGGAGGCTGTGACAAGGGGGGAGGACGCGCCCAGGGGGTAGGGCGCGCCCCCCTACCTTATGGGCCCTTCGGTGACCCCTGACCTAGATCTTCCTCCTATATATTCACATATATTCCCGAACCACCAGAGGCATCCGTGAAAACACTTCTCCACCGCTGCAACCTTCTGTTCCCGTGAGATCCCCTCTAGGGGCCTTTTCTAGCATCCTGCCGGAGGGGTATTCGATCACGGAGGGCTTCTACATCAACTCTATTGCCCTTCCGATTAAGCGTGAGTAGTTTACCACAGTCCTATGGGTCCATAGCTAGTATCTAGATGGCTTGTTCTCTCTCTTTGATTCTCAATACCATATTCTCCTCGATGTTCTTGGAGATCTATCCAATGTAATCTTCTTATGCAGTGTGTTTGTCGAGATCTGATGAATTGTGGATTTATGATCAACTTATCTATGAATATTATTTGAATCTTCTCTGAATTCTTATATGCATGATTTGATGTCTTTGTAATTCTCTTCGAACTATCGGTTTAGTTTGGCCAACTAGATTGGTTTTTCTTGTAATGGGAGAAGTGCTTAGCTTTGGGTTCAACCTTGCGGTGTCCTTTCCTAGTGATAGTAGGCGCAGCAAAGCACATATTGTATTGTTGCCATCGAGGATAAAAAGATGGGGTTTACATCATATTGCTTGAGTTTATTCCTCTACATCATGTTATCTTACATAAAGCGTTACTCTGTTCTTCATGAACTTAATACTCTAGATGCAGGCAGGAGTCAGTCTATGTGTGGAGTAATAGTAGTAGATGCAGGCAGGAGTCGGTCTACTTGACACAGATGTGATGCCTATATTTCATAATCATTGCCTTGGATATTGTCATAACTTTGCGCTTTTCGATCAGTTGCTCGACAATAATTTGTTCACCCACCATATTATTTGCCTTCATGAGAGAAGCCTCTAGTGAAATCTATGCCCCCCGGGACTATTTTCCATCATATTAGTTTCCGATCTACTATTTGCAATCTTTTACTTTCAGATCTATAAACCAAAAAATCCAAAAATAGTTTATCTTTTATTTATCTATCTCTATCATATCTCACTTTTGCAAGCTACCGTGAAGGGATTGAAAACCCCTTTATCATGTTGGGTGCAAGTGTTTGATTGTTTGTGCTGGCATTGGTGACTTGTGCGTTGTCTCCTACTGGATTGATACCTTAGTTCTTTAACTGAGGGAAATACTTATCTCTACTTTGCTGCATCACCCTTTCCTCTTCAAGGGAAAAACCAATGCAAGCTCAAGAAGTGGCATTGACTCATCTCTAGTCCCTTATTTATCAAGTTTTATATTAGCAAACAAAGATTCAATAGGAGTCACACCAATCACTTTAAGATCTTCATCATGATTATCACAAAAACTAGAAGAACATGCTTTTTCTAGCCATTCTCTCTTAGCTCGCATTCTAGCGGTTCGGTCCCTACTTTAATTAATAGAATTTGAATAGATTTTAGGGACTCATTAATATCAAGCTTGGGTGGGATAGATTTAATCTTAAGGGAATCAATCTCATGAGAAATTTTATCAATGTTTCTAGCCAAATCATCAAACTTAAGCAATTTTTTTTCTATCATGGCATTGAAAATATTTTGAGAGTTAATAATTTTTCTAATATTATTCTCAAGATCAGAGGGTATCTTATTATAATTTTCATAAGAATTGTTGTAGGAATTACTGTAATTATTAGAGGAATTGCTAGGAAAAGGCCTAGGATTAGAATTGCCTCTATAAGTGTTATTACCAAAATTGTTCCTACCAGAAAAATTCACATCCATGGATTCATTATTATTCTCAATCAAGGTAGACAAAGGCATATCATCAGGATCAATAGGAGCACTCTTCCTAGCAATCAATTTCATAAGTTCATCCATCTTTCCACTCTAAGTATTAATTTCTTCAATAGCATGCACTTTTTTATTAGTAGAAGATCTTTTGGTATGCCATTGAGAGTAATTTGCCATAATATTGTCTAGGAGTTTAGTAGCTTATCCTAATGTGATTTCCATAAAACTACCACCCACAGCGGAATTTAAAAGATTTCTAGATGCAAAATTCAATCCAGCATAATATTTTTTGTATGATCATCCATAAACTTAAACCATGATTAGGTCAGTTTCTTATCATTAACTTAATACCCTCCCATGATTGTGCAACATGCTCATGATCAAGTTGCTTAAAATTCATTATGTCGTTCTTTAGAGAGATGATCTTAGGGAGAGGAAAATACCTGGAAATAAAAGCATCCTTACACTTATTCCATGAATCAATACTATTTTTAGGCAAGGATGAAAACCAAGTTTAGCACCATCTCGTAATGAGAACGGGAATAACATCAATTTGACAATATCATTATCCACATATTTTTTATATTGCATATCACATAATTAAACAAAAGTATTAAGATGGGATGCAACATCTTCATTAGGACTACTAGAAAAATGTTCTTTCATAACAAAGAATCAACAAAGCGGCATTAATTTCATAAGATTCCACACTAGCTAGTGGCGGGAGCAATCAGAGTACTAATAAAATCACTATTATTAGTGTTGGGAAAATCACACAACTTAGTATTTTCTTGAGACATTGTGACTAAGCAAGCAAACTAGCATGCAAGAAAACAAAAGGCAAATGAAAAGCCAAACGGAAAGAAGGAAAATAAAAAGGCAAATATTTTTGTATTTTTCTGAAAACATTTTAGACATGGGTGAGAGGAAAACGAGGGGCAAATAGAAAATAATGTAAATGCAAGAAATGAGAGTTTATGATGATTACTTGTTAGGCTTGATGTAGATCCACCCCGGCAACAGTGCCAGAAATTCTTCCTGCTACTTCTTGAGCTTGTGTTGGTTATGTTGGGACGTCATTGGTCCACCCGAATGGGAGCACGAGGCCATGGGTTCTGTGGTGTGGGTACAGTGTACTAACCTCTGCAGAGTGTGTTTAATCTATTGATAGCCCCATCCTCGGTCGTGGATACAGTTCGTAGTAGGTCACACCATGGGTCAATAGAAATAATAACTTGCGCACTAATGTTATACTTATGGCACTTGATATGATGAATAAGCTGTCAGACTCATCGAGTTTGTTTCCTATGTGATCCAGAGGTGATCACAATGGTAAGCTGATAACATGCTAGTTTATGAAGACCGCAAACGCAAGTTCGAGCCTAAGAAAGACGGGCAGACGGTTCAGAAGGCTCGTACCTGGCAACAACCCCAGTTTGATTTCGAGCCAACGTGGCAACAGAATGCCAACAAAACCAACAACCGAGTCAAGAATATTGTGACCTGCCCTGTACGAGAGGATTGTCGGCGTAACAACGCATGCTTCGCTTATGGACAGACTAGGCACTATGCAAGGCAGTGTCCTAAAAATGGCAAGCCGAATACACCACTCAAGCCGCAAGTCAACAACATGGGATCTTTCCCCGCGCAGAACCTTATCCACGGGTAAGTGCATCACCTCTCCATCGAAGAAGCCCAAGAAAGCCCGGAAGTGGTCATTGGTATGTTCCCTGTTAACAAAATACCTGCAACAATTTTATTTTACTCTAGGGCATCCCATTCTTTTATTTCACGGAGTTTTGTTGCCCAAAACAAGCTTTCTTGCTCTCTTCTTGCGAAATTCATGATGGTACAATCCTCGGGATCCATGCTCAAAACAAATGTGCTATGTAGTGGCTTGGAGATAAATATCAATGGATTTATCTTCCCTGCCACCCTAGTATCAATTGAATTTGCAAAGTTGGTTGTTATACTGGGAATGGATTGGCTGAAGAGGCATCAAGTCTATATCAATTGTGTGACGAGAGAAGTCACATTAATAAATCTGGTATGACAAGCAGCACAGTTTGTAGCTCGCAAAACCATGCCTACAAAGGATATGATGTTCACAGCAGTAACCTCAGACATGGAATTAATTCCAATCGTCAATGAGTTTCCAGATGTATTCCCTCAAGAATTGTCCTGAATGCCACCAGATCGTGAGCTCAAGTTTGCTATTGATCTCGTGCCCAGGACAACACCCATATACAAGAAATATTACTGTCTGCCTTCATCCGAGCTAGTTGAGTTGAAGAAGCAGCTGGATGAGATGTTTGAGATAGGGTACATCCGCCCTAGTTCTTCACCATGGGGATCACCTGCCATATTTGTGGACAAGAAAGATGGTAGTCTTTGAATATGTGTGGACTACCGACAGCTTAATGATGTCACCATCAAGAACAAGTACCCACTTCCCATGATTGATGATTTATTTGATCAACTAAATGGAGCCCAAATATTCTCTAAGATTGACCTAAGGACTGGGTACCATCAACTCAAAATCAAGAAGGAAGATATTCCTAAGATCGCATTCACCACCCTCTACGGTCAGTATGAGTATACGATCATGTCTTTTGGTCTAAAAAATGCCCCTGCCTCCTTCATGCACATAATGAACAAGGTTTTCAGGGACTTCCTGGACAAGTTTGTTCTAGTCTTGATCAACGACATTCACATATATTCCAAGGGATAAGAGGAGCACAAACAACATCTCCGGGCAGTTTTGCAAAGGCTCCGGGATCACCAGTTATATGCCAAGTTCAGCAAGTGCGAGTTTTGGCTCAAGAAAGTAGGATTCTTGGGGCATATTCTATCCGCTGAAGGGATAGCGGTGGATCCAATTAAAGTCAAGGATATTCTAAAATGGCCAGCACCAACTACCATAACCGAGATCCGGAGTTTTCTGGGGCTTGCTGGTTATTATCACCGATTCATTGAAGGCTTTTCCAAGATTGCTAAACCAATGACAGAGCTACTCAAGAAGGATCAGAAGTTCATATGGTCAGAAGATTGCAAGTAGAGTTTTAACGAATTAAAGACTCGTCTAACTTTAGCACCTATGTTGATGCATCCAGATATCTATCCAAGTTTCGACGTGTATTGCAATGCATCCAGGAGAGGTGTAGGGTGCATACTCATGCACGACAACAAGGTTGTGTATTATGCATCCAGACAGCTACGACCCCATTAAGGAAACTAACCTACTCATGACTTGGAGCTAGCAGTAGCGGTACATGCCCTAAAAATCTGGAGGCATTATCTCATCGCAAAGCGGTGCCAAATATTCACCGATCACAAAAGTCTCAAGTACATATTCACACAACCATACTGAAACCTCTGGCAAGGAAGATTGCTCGAGTTGCTTAAGGATCATGACCTCGGGATCAACTACCACCCGAGAAAAGCTAATGTGGTTGCCGATGCTCTCAGCCGCAAACCAGCCACATTGAACGCATTAATGGAATCTTTGCCTCTTGAGCTACAAGAAGAACTGGCTCAGTGATAACCCACAAGTATAGGGGATCACAACAATTTTCGAGGGTAGAGTATTCAACACAAATTTATTGATTCGACACAAGGGAGCCAAAGAATTTTCTCAAGTATTAGCAGCTGAGTTGTCAATTCAACCACACCTAGAAGACTTAGTAGCAGCAGCAAAGTATTTAGTAGCAAAGTAGTATATAAGTAACGGTAACGGTGGCAAAACTAATAGTAGCAGTTTTGTAGCAATCGTAACAGTGGCAATGGAAAAGTAACTAAGCAAAGATTAATATGAAATGAGCTTGTAGGCAATGGATCAATGATGGATAATTATGTCGGATGGCATTCATCATGCAATAGTTATAACCTAGGGTGACACAGAACTAGCTCCAATTCATCAATATAATGTAGGCATGTATTCCGAATATAGTCATATGTGCTTACGGAAAAGAACTTGCATGGCATATTTTGTCCTACCCTCCCGTGGCATCGGGGTCCTATTGGAAACTAAGGGATATTAAGGCCTCCTATTAATAGAGTACCGACCAAAGCATTAGCACTTAGTGAATACATGAACTCCTCAAGGTACGGTCATCACCGGGAAGTGTCCCGACTACTATCACTCCGGGGTTGCCGGATCATAACACATAGTAGGTGACTATAACTCACAAATAGGATCAAGAACACACATATATTCATGAAAACATAATGGGTTCAGATCTGAAACCATGGCACTCGGGCCCTAGTGACAAGCATTAAGCATAGCAAAGTCATAGCAACATCAATCTTATAACATAATGGATACTAGGGATCAAACCCTAACAAAACTAACTCGATTACATGGTAAATCTCATCCAACCATCACCATCCAGCAAGCCTACGATGGGATTACTCATGCACGGTGGTGAGCATCATGAAATTGGCGATGGAGGATGGTTGATGACGATGACGACGATGATTTCCCCTCCCCGGAGCCCAAAATGGACTCCAGATCTGCCCCGAGGAAGAACAGGAGGCGGCGGCAGCTCCATACTGTAAAATGCAATGAATCCTTCTCTCTAATTTTTTTTCTCCCTGAACATGAATATATGGATTTGGAGTTGAGGTTGGTGGTGGTCCAGGGGGGCCACAAGACCAGAGGGCGGGCCCTAGGCAGTGGGCGCGCCCTCCACTCTTGTGGACAGGGCGTGGGACCCCTTCGGTTGATTCTTTCGCCAATATTTTCTATTTATTCCAAAAACGATCTTTGTGAAGTTTTAGGTCATTCTGAGAACTTTTATTCTACTTAAAAATAAAACCATGGCAAGTCTGCTGAAAACAGCGTCAGTCCGGGTTAGTTCCATTCAAATCGTGTAAATTAGAGTCCAAAACAAGGGCAAAAGAGTTCAGAAAAGTAGATACGATCGAGATGTATCAACTCCCCCAAGCTTAACCCATTGCTTGTCCTTGAGCAATTCAGTTGATAAACTGAAAGTGATAAAGAAAAGCTTTTACAAACTCTGTTTGATCTTGTTGTTGCAAATATGTAAAGCCAACATTCATGTTTTCAGCAAAGATTATGAACTAACCATTTTCACAATAACATTTAGGTCTCACGTTTACTCATATCAATAGTATAATCAACTAGCGAGTAATAATAATAAATCTTGGATGATAACACTTTCTCAAAACAATCATGATATGATATAACAAGATGTTATCTTGCTAGCCCTTTTTGATACCGCAAAACATAAATGCAGAGAACCCCTGAAGATCAAGGACTGACTAGACATTGTAATTCATGGTAAAAGAGATCCAGTCATAGTCATACTCAATATCAATTAATAACAATGCGTACAAATGACAGTGGTGCTCTCTAACTGGTGCTTTTTATAAGAGGATGATGACTCAACATAAAATTAAATAGATAGGCCCTTCGTAGAGGGAAGAAGGGATTTGTAGTGGTGCCGGAGCTCGATGAAACAGAGATAAATAATATTTTGAGCGGTATGCTTTCGTTGTCAACATAACAACCAAAAGACTCGGTATGCTCCACATACATTATAGGCGGTTCCCAAACAGAATGGTAAAGTTTATACTCCCCACCACCAACAAGCACACTCCACGGCTGGTCCAAATCAATGGCTACCGTCCAACTAACAACAATCCTGGGGGAGTTTTGTTTGCAATTATTTTGATTTGATTTGAGCATGGGACTGGGCATCCCGATTGCCACCCATTTTCTCGTGAATGATGAGCAGACTCCACTCATCGTGAGAATAACCCACCTAGCATGGAAGATATAGACATCCCTAGTTGCTACATGAGCGATTTGAGCATAGAAAACATAATTTCATTTGAAGGTTTATAGTTTGGCACATGCAAATTTACTTGGAATGGCAGGTAAATACCGCATATAGGTAGGTATTGTGGACTCATATGGAACAACTTGGGGTTTATGGAAGTGGATGCACAAGCAGTATTCCTGCTTAGTACAAGTGAAGGCTAGAAAAGACTGGGAAGCAACCAACTAGAGAGCGACAACAGTCATAAACATGCATTAAGATTAACCAATACTGAGTGCAAGCATGAGTAGGATATAAATCACCATGAATATAAATATCATGGAGGCTATGTTGATTTTGGTTCAAGTACATGTGTGAACATGTGCCAAGTCAAGCCACTCGAATCATTCAAAGGAGGATACCATCCTATCATACTACATCACAACCATTTTAATAGCATGTTTGCACGCAAGGTAAACCATTATAAACTCCTAGCTAATTAAGCATGGCATGAGTAACTATAATCTATAATTGTCATTGCAAACATGTTTCATTCATAATACGCAGAATCTGGAATGATGGACTAATCATATTTAAAAAAACAATATAGGTCAAGTTCATACCAGCTTTTCCTCATCTCAATCATTTCATCATATATCATCATTATTGCCTTTCACTTGCACGACCGAACGATGTGCATAATAATAATAGTGCACGTGCATTGAACTAAGCTGGAATCTGCAAATATTTATTCAATGGAGAAGACAAGGTAATATTGGCTCTTTGTTAGATCAACAATAATGGATATGAGAGCCACTCATCATTTTCATCGTGGTCTTCTCCTCTCGACCCCCAAAGAAAAGAAAAAGAATTTCAAAGAAGCACACTGAAATGTTTTTGGAGTTTTTGTTTTTCTGACAAAAGTAAAACAAGAACGAGAAAAACTATTTACACAGGAAAGCTCCCAACAAGCAAAATAAGAATGAGAAATCTTTTTTGGTTTTCCTTTTAATACTACTACTAAGTAAACATGAAAAGTAAACTAGCTAGAAGATTCAACTTTTCTCAAAGTTTTTTTTCCGAACACACAAGAAGAAAGCGAGCAGAAGAAAATAAACTAGCATGGATAATACAATGAAAATGTATGAACATCGACAACTAGAATGAGTGTGTGAACATGAGTGTAATGTCTGTGAGAAATACTTACCCCCCAAGCTTAGGCTTTTGGCCTAAGTTGGTCTAGGGCCACCACTGGCCCGGATGATATCCGAAATCATATTTGGGGTTGTACTGTGTTGCGGCAGCCACCGCCTGGCGAGCTGCTTCCTGGAGGCGAGTGGCCTCTGCTATTCTCTCATACTATTTTTCCTCCTCTCTAGTTATAAAATATCTCCAATTTACCTTAAAGTTAAAGAAGGAAGGAGCGAGAAGGGTAATATGGACAGCATGTCGTCTGTCAAAAATTAGTCGGTATTTGAGGTACTATTTGTTCCTCTCAAGAAACTGGTAGCGTACCATAGCGTTATAATCTAGAAAAGCAGGTGGCAACTCAATGGCATTTCCCCTTGTGGGTACACAAAGATAATTAGCTAAACGAGTTGCATAAATCCCACCAAATAAATCTCCATATTTAGCATTAAGATGTAACCTCCTCGCAATAATGACCCCAAGTTATATCGCTTATCACCTAACACCGCACACTTTAGGACACTAAGATCCGGAATGCAAAGGTGGCTGTGATCGTGTTTACCGTTAATGCACCTACCTATAAAGAGAGCAAAGTAATGTATGGCAAGAAAGTGAATGCTCCCTATGGTATCTTGTGTGATATTTCTAGTTTCTCCCACAGTGATGCTAGTGAGAAATCATTGTATTCAGATTTGTGAGGCTCACTATGAATGCCCCACTGTGGGATTTTGCAGGCAGTATTAAAATCTTCAAGGTCCATGGTATATGCTTCATCACAAAGATCAAATAAAACAGTATGGGTATTGCGCTTAGATGAAAATTCAAACCTCCGCACAAAGGAATCAGTGAGGTAATAGTATTGTTGGCACTTATCTGATAGGAAGTCCTCAAGAAAGCATTACGTACATACACATCAAATTCATCGTTGAAGCCTGCATGAACCATAAATTCATCCAACGGCCATTCACAAGGCCGCACTTGAGCT